>NC_069502.1:1018852189-1019219689 GCF_027579735.1 Bombina bombina
AGAATAGAAACAAGTATAAACATTCCTGGATTCATCTATCTTTTAATGAAAAATCAAAACAAACTATGCTCTCTCTTGCTAAATTAGAAACTCCTGAGTAAAGTGCGACAGTAATTGTGTCTAGTTACACTTGTGCGGGCATATTGAGGTGAGTATAGAGCTTCATTTCCATGTTTTTATTAGAATAGGACTGAAACTAGGAATGTTTGCTGCTATTTTCAATTTGAGACGGATCTTTACTCTTTATTTTTTTTTCTTTTATCTGTGTAACCATCTACCGTAATATATGCGTGAATACGTTTGTGCGTATTTTGACAGACTTCCATGCTTGAGCAAGCAATTAAGAATACGCAAGAGAGCTATGACGATGAGATACAGCTTTACAATGAACAAATTGAAATACTAAGAAAGGGGATAGAAGAGGCTGAAAAAGCACTGGAGAAATATACAAATGATTGTCGTCAACTGGTAATATATCAGCAATCCTTGGAGAATGAGTTGGAAAGATATAAGCGCATAATCGAGAACGAAGATAACAGGTGACTAAAACTAAATTTAATAGGCAACATTTGTTCACTTTATTTTGTACTTTGGTATTTAACCTATATGTGATAACTTCAATAACAAATAATCAGGGCCACCCTTATCATTTGTGGGGCCCTCAGCAAGACAAATTTGTGGGGCCCCTCCACCCAGTTTTTTCCTAAACAAAATACAGGATGTACATATATTGCACCTTCTCATAACTTTACCCCTAAGATTGTGGGTCCCCCAAAGCTTGGGGCCCTGGGCAGGTGTCTTTCTCACCCTGCCCAAAAGTTAGGACTGCAATTAAGTATCAATGAAGCATAGTATACATATTTGCTCATTATTGGACATGGATGAACATTCTTCCATATACTGCTATGGATATATGGTGAATACTTATGCAATCAACACATCAGTATATTGCCTTTTTAAACAGTTAGGTTTGTTGTGTAAATTAGAAATTTAAAAAATAATGCATTTTTATTCGGGTTTATAATAATATAAAAGGTGGAAACATCTAAGAAGATATATAATTATGATAGGCAGGGTGAATTTCACAGACAAAAAAATTAATAAAGAGACTTTAGGCAGCCAATCAGGATGCTAGTCCTACTACTTTCAAGTGAATGTGCATCTAGCTTGTACAGGCACAGTCATGTTATTTTCCTATTTAGTTTAAGGAAGTTTACTATGGAATTTATCAAAGTAAAGCATGACCTCAGCACTGCTGGTTGGGTATTGTTTTTTGTTTTGTTTTTTTCAACTTGTAACTAGACAGCAGCTGAAATATAACTATTATTTTCTACTTTTTACCTTCTAGATTAAACTCAGCAATAGTTGGAACCCCTATTACACTCTTTATGCAAAGCTACAAATCCTCTCAAACATCGCCAACAAGAGGAAAAGGTAATTACTTTGCAATATTAATTATCCTTTCTTGAAAACACTGATAAATACATAAACATAATCTCATCTAATTTTGGATACATTTTGCACCTTGTAGTCCTATTTAACTTCATCCAAAAATGAAATGAGATAACCAGATAAAGAGATAGTACTAGTGTTCATATTTTTGTGAGATTTTTTGCTATGAGTTCAGTTAGTCTTTTTACATTTTTCTAGAAAATATAGTTTGATGGTTTAAAACATAAAATAAATATAATAAGCTATTGGTAATGGTATTGGTTACACATTCAGAAGGACTATTCCAGTACTAAAAGTTTTATTTTAAAATATTTTGCCGCAAAATAAAACAGTTCTAGAACATAAATAAAATCAGTATACTTCACATAAACCTCTTAATCTGCAATTACAGAAATCAGTATGAAAACTAGGCATGTGCATTTGTTAAGTTCCGAATAACAATTTATTTAGGAAACCTGGATATTCGTCTGGTTTTCACTAAACGAATATCCGAGCAAATGCACTCCAAAATTAAAAAAAAAGAATTAATAAATGCTGATGAAATTTGGCAGTATTCATTTGTTTCCTTTAAATTACCTTAAGGGGTTAAAATACTTACCTGTACCTCCCTGGGGATCCACACTAATCTCGATCATTCTTCACAAAGCCCCAGGCTAAAAGGAGGTTTAGGGGTTAATTTATCAAATGCCAGGCTGACAACATACGCTGTCGGAATTTAACATTGCACAAACATTTCTTGTGAAATGCTTGTACAATGCTGCCCCCTGCACATTTGCGGCCAATCGGAAACATTTAATAGTATATTGTAAGTTTTCTTTCAGCCATTTGATGTTTTATATGCTCAATTTTCCATTTCCCCGTACAACCATGTTCACTTTCAAATACAATTTTAATGATATCACATGTTTATGTTTAGTTATACTTACATTCATTTAGTGTTTCCTTCAACCTATAGTTGTTTGGTCATTTGTAATTATCCAATCAGGTTTCTCAAATTAATACTATTTTACAGTAGTCTGTATAATAATAATTAAATCTGTTGCAAAAAAATAAAATAAAAAACAAGGACAAACCACTATTGTAGCAGAAGGTTAATGGGAATGTAAGAAATTTGTTTTTAATCAGTTGAATACAGAGATTAAATTAACTGCCATTTTTTTACATAAATGGTTATAATTTAAAGGGACAGTTAACTGTAAAATTGTTTTTCCTGAATGTGTTCCCATTACTTGTTATACCAGCTGCAGCGTATAAAATGTATGAGTAATTGCTTATTTATGCTTCTTTTTGCAAAATAAATAGCTGGATTTGCTCTTTAAAACCACAGCCCATTAAAATAGGCTAGGCTTGCTGACAGATCACATCTTGTTATCTTATCACTCAAATACTTCTCTTTCTTATCTCTTTCTATGTACAATACATAGAAAGAACAATTGAACATTAATATTTTAGAACTTTATCTCTTCCACCTCCAACTGTGAGTGTAATTTATTCTGCTGGCTGTGTTTACATAGTTTCTCAATAGCCTATACCTAGGTATAGAAACTTTCAGTATAGGTTGGGATACTACAGCTAAATCAACAAATGACACTATAAAGGCTAAGGAGCTATTTATAAACAATTTAATACATTCTAGCAGGTAAAATGGATCATTGGGAACAAATTAAAGGAGAGAAAGTTTTTGGGTAAACTGTACCTTTAACCCCTTAAGGACCAAGGACGTACGCCACACGTCCTCAAAAAAAATACAGTTAATGACCGAGGACGTGTGGCGTACGTCCTTGGTCTGGAAAGCAGCTGGAAGCGATCCTGCTCGCTTCCAGTTGCTTTCCGGTTATTGCAGTGATGCCTCGATATCGAGGCATCCTGCAATAACATTTTTTAGCAATCCGGTGCAGAGAGAGCCACTCTGTGGCCCTCTCTGCACCGGACATCACCGGCAAGATCCGTTGGTGGGTGGGAGCCGGTTCGGGAGGCGGGTGGCGGCCATCGATGGCCCTGATGAGGTGGAGGGGGGCGGGATCGGGGGCGGGGGTGATCGGGGGCGTGCACGGACGCGCGCGCGTGCACGGGAGGGCGGGGGCGGGCCGTGCACGGGGAGGGAGCGGGTGGGAGCCGCTACACTACAGAAAAATTATGTACTCAAAATTTTTAAAAGTACTAACTATTGAAATTAAAATGCATTAGTTAGGGGGTGGGGGATTGGTCTGTGGGGGGGGGGAAGCTACACTACAGAAAAACAACATAAAAATAAAAAATAAACTATTTCTCTTGCAAACTGGGTACTGGCAGACAGCTGCCAGTACCCAAGATGGCCCCCAATAAGTCAGAGGGGGGGGCTAGAGAGCTGTTTTGGGGGGGATCAGGGAGGTTGGGGGCTAAGGGGGGATCCTACAAAGTAGCATATGTAAATATGCTAAAAATTTATTATTATTTTTTTAAAAAAAAAACTTTTATTTTAGTACTGGCAGACTTTCTGCCAGTACTTAAGATGGCGGGGACAATTGTGGTGTGGGGGAGTGAAGGGAGCTGTTTGGGAGGGATCAGGGGGTCTGATGTGTCAGGTGGGAGGCTGATCTCTACACTAAAGCTAAAATTAACCCTGCAAGCTCCCTACAAACTACCTAATTAACCCCTTCACTGCTAGCCATAATACACGTGTGATGCGCAGCAGCACTTAGCGGCCTTCTAATTACCAAAAAACAACGCCAAAGTCATATATGTCTGCTATTTCTGAACAAAGGGGATCCCAGAGAAGCATTTACAACCATTTGTGCCATAATTGCACAAGCTGTTTGTAAATAATTTCAGTGAGAAACCTAAAATTGTGAAAAATTTAGCGTTTTTTTTTATTTGATTGCATTTGGCGGTGAAATGGTGGCATGAAATATACCAAAATGGGCCTAGATCAATACTTGGGGTTGTCTACTACACTACACTGAAGCTAAAATTAACCCTAGAAGCTCCCTACATGCTCCCTTATTAACCCCTTCACTGCTGGGCATAATACACGTGTGGTGCGCAGTCGCATTTAGCAGCCTTCTAATTAGTAAAAAGCAAAACCAAAGCCATATATGTCTGCTATTTATGAACAAAGGGGATCCCAGAGAAGCATTTACAACCATTTATGCTATAATTGCATAAGTTGTTTGTAAATAATTTCAGTGAGAAACCTAAAGTTTGTGAAAAAAATTGTGAAAAAGGGAACAATTTTTTTTATTTGATCGCATTTGGCGGTGAAATGGTGGCATGAAATATACCAAAATGGGCCTAGATCAATACTTTGGGATGTCTTCTAAAAAAAAATATATACATGTCAATAGATATTCAGGGATTCCTGAAAGATATTAGTGTCCCAATGTAACTATCGCTAATTTTGAAAAAAAGTGGTTTGGAAATAGCAAAGTGCTACTTGTATTTATGGCCCTATAACTTGCAAAAAAAGCAAAGAACATGTAAACATTGGGTATTTCTAAACTCATGACAAAATTTAGAAACTATTTAGCATATGTTTTTTTGGGTGGTTGTAGATGTGTAACAGATTTTGGGGGTCAAAGTTAGAAAAAGTGTGTTTTTTTCCATTTTTTCCTCATATTTTATAAATTTTTTTATAGTAAATTATAAGATATGATGAAAATAATGGTATATTTTGAAAGTCCATTTAATGGCGAGAAAAACGGTATATAATATGTGTGGGTACAGTAAATGAGTAAGGGGAAAATTACAGCTAAACACAAACACCACAGAAATGTAAAAATAGCCTTGGTCCCAAACGGACAGAAAATGGAAAAGTGCTGTGGTCATTAAGGGGTTAATGCTTAATGAATAAAGTATTAAATTCAATATTTTATTTTAATAACATATTTATTTTTTTCAGATATTACAATGGCAATACAAGATATAGCAACAGCAAAACCAAGGCAAAGAGGATTCTCAAAGAAAACATCAAGGAGAAAAGAGTTAACATCTTTTGACAAAACAGATATTACAAGTGAAGTAAAATCTGTTGAGATAGGTCAAGAGGGTTCTGATGTGAGGCATGTTGAGCTTACATTTGATAGTTCACTACAGGGTGATGCTGAAAAAGATGTAGCCTTTCATGAGCAAGACTTGTCCCCAGAAGATGTACCAGATGGAGCACAAATAAGTAAAGCATTTGATAAACTATGCAATATTGTAAGAGGAAGAATAAGAGGCTACAAGAAACCAGAGCCTTCTCCAGAATTCTTTACCAAAGGTCGCTATGTACTTGTGACAGGAGAATCAAGTTATATGGATCCTTATTTCTATTCATCAACCCCTCAAGCAGCCGGCAGAGTCAATGTTAGCATTATTTATGATGTAACTCCTGAAGATGACATTGTTCTTCCTATTCCAGAGTTGCCAGAACCTTCTGAGTCTTCAGAAAGTGAAAGTGATGAAAATAGTTCAGAAGATCCAAAAATTGGTGAACCAGAAGATGACAGCATACCAAAGGGAGATACGGGGGGAAAAAAGGATACAAATGGTGGAAAATCAGAGGACAAAGAAGAGGAAGAAGAAGCAAAAAAACCACCAGATGTCATAAAACCTGATCATACACCTGAAAAGCAACCAAGAAATTCATCATCCTCAGACTCGGTAAATCGAAAAAGAAGCAGCACTGGTAGAAATAATGATAAAGAAGATAGTGGTTTAATGTCATTCAGGGGAAGCGATTTGCCCAGTTCTATGAGCTATGAAAAAGTTGAAGTGGTAGAATCAATTGAAAAGATTTCAGACAATAGAACGAAGAGTTATGAAGAAACAGCTATGATTGTGGAAACCATGATTGAGAAAACAAGAAAAAAGTAAAATGAAAAATAGTATTAGAGTTTGGCAAATTAGTTTTAAATGATTATACCTGTTCCACTTAATACATTGGCAAATTAAAGGGACACTGAACCCAATTTTTTTTGTGATTCAGATAGAGCATGCAATTTTAAGCAACTTTCTACTTTATTCCTATTATCAATTTGTCTTTGTTCTCTTGCTATCTGTATTTGAAAAAGAAGGCATCTAAGCTTTTTTTGGTTCAGTACTCTGGACAGCACTTTTTTATTGATGGATGAATTCATCCACCAATCAGCAAGAACAACCCAGGTTGTTCACCAAAAACGGGCCGGCATCTAAACTTACAATCTTGCATTTCAAATAAAGATACCAAGAGAATGAAGAAAATTTGATAATAGGAGTAAATTAGAAAGTTGCTTAAAATGTCATGCTCTATCTGAATCACGAAAGAAAAAATTTGGGTTCAGTGTCCCTTTAAGCATTAATGTGAAAAATGTTTACTGAATTGTATGGATGAATATTTGATTTACTTTACATTTGTGAGATACTGTGTTACTTGGTAATACAAAAGTAATCCTATACTGTGATGGTTTTGAAGGAACTTAAGGCAATATCAATAAATGCATTGTTCATTGAATACAGCCCAATATGTATATCTCATATTATTTCTTAAAAATAATGTAAAGTACATTTTATCTGCTCATTTTATTTGAAAGCTTGGCATATTAGGCTATTTTTGCAAACAATTAAAGAATTCCTTTTTTGAGCATTAACTACAAAATAATGTTTTTTTTCTTTACCTGTGTATTTGTATTGTTCATTAGTTGATGTCAAATCACGTATCTGCTGATGCATGACAAATGTGGAAAAATAGATATTTTCCTATAATTTAAGATATATATTATGATTAGTATTTAAAGAACACACAACTATTTCACTCATGCATATGAAAACAACAATTAAGCAAGTTAAAATATTTATTTTAAATTAAAAAAGGATAAATTTAAGGAATTTTTTTTAAAGCCTCCCAAGCATTAAAACAAAAACATGTTTTTCTCATTTAAGTGACTAAAAATGTAATATATGTTAATATGCTCCCTTTTAAATACAACAAAGGAAACAAAAAGCTTTTTTTCTGATTATCTAAGCATTTATCATGAAGTAAAACATATTCAAATATAAAGTATAATCAAGATTAAAGTTATGGATTTTTTTTTTTTTTTTGGACCATTATTCAAATAAAAAAGTCTATTTAATAAAATAATCCAATGGTGGAGGGTAAAATTTAGTATTCAGTAGGTGGCCAATGTTCCAAGGCAGGGAACCTGTCTGCCAATGTTCTTGATGGAGAGAGGTAAGGTCAGCTGTCAGAATTTAAAAATTGTTTGTGCAGTCTTACACCCTGCTCTCATGCAACCAATTAAAAAAGTTCAGAGTTTATCAATCATCTAATGGATCAGTTCAGTATGGTTTAAATCTGCAGTATTAGAACTGTTGCTTCTACACTTGAGGTTGCTTTGCAAGGGTTTAACCCTTAAACTCTGTTACACTTAGTATTCTGTAATTACTATCTCATCTCAGCAAGAGTACTCTACCTAAATAATGTAATAATAAATATAAGTTGTATTAAAATAACACACCAATTATAATTGTTTATAAACAATTATAAACAATCAACAAATATTGGTAAAAAAATTAGAACCGTAGAACAGATATATGTAGTGCCCACTTGTACAAAACTGTAATGATGCTATTTTACTGTTATGCTCTATTAACATATATATTGTAACACTGATTATACTCCGAACCTAAGTTGAAACCTTCCAAAAAATTTCAATACCACACACTAAGATTAAATGCAAATCTGAACATTGTTTCTCAATACTTTCCTGGCATAAGCAGTCCATTTTGCACAGCTTGCAACACCTAAATAACCCATACAACTGACTAACTAGATATATTATGCCAAGCAAGCAACAACAATATCTCCAATTTAAGAATGATATGAAGCATATATCAGTGTCAGCAACAGCCATGTCTGTTACAAGATGCCCAAATAGAAGAGGTGTGTATCCCTGTAATCAGCAGGCCAGGACTCAGCAGCTGTCTCCAAGATTAAAGGTGAGAAATATGGGTTTCAGCCAAGAGCTAAGGACTGAAGTAAATGAGGTTCACAGAGAGACGGTTATACCTAGTGGGTGGAGCTAGGTATCATGTAGACATCCTGGCACAGACAGCACCCCTAGAGGGACACTTTATATAACACAGGCACTTTAAACAACAGCAATTATGGTGAGAGATAATAAAAGAGTGTTTTGTATGCATAAGTCTTGACCTGGTACAATGCACACATAAATGGTATATAAACGTACTGGTAGTGTTTGCTAGTGGAACTCTGCTTACTTTTACTGTTAAATTAAGTCAAGCACACTCTTGATGATTTGCCTCAAGGGGACCAGACCTATAGTAAATAACAAGCTAGCAGAATTGATAGCTTGATATAAAAAGTTTAAAGCTAGGTAAAACATTAATAAGTGTACCATCTTTAATGATGAAAGGGGAATTAGTATGGGATGATTGATAACTTCTGCTCTCATGCAACAGCTTGTCCAAGAGCAGTGAGGGTGGCTGCAAAATCACATAATAAATGGAGCCCTATATCTATTTTATCACATAATAAATGGAGCCCTATATCTATTTTATGAATGGAAGTTTTTCACACACCATGGGTGTCATCATTCGTTACATTGGTTATTTGTGTTGAAAATAATCTTCTGGAGAGAATCTGGATAGCCTCCTATTACAGCATGAGGGTTGATGGATTTATATATTTGATACACTCCATCTTAGAGGTCTAAATGTGAGATTTTTTTTACATCATTCTGTCTTTTTTTTACTTTAATCATAATGTACTATACTTATAGTATTCCTGATTTCCGAGTCTCAAATCACAATCAAATCACAATAATTGATTTATAATTATTGAAATTTAATATTAATTTATAAAGTAATATAGTTAGGAAAAGGAAAAAAGAAGAAGGGCTTGCGACGGGCGGAGGAAGCATTGCAGCGGCTGTCAGGATTAAAAGGTACGTTTTTGAAGAAAACAAGTGAAATGGCAAATTTTATGAATTTAAGTGCCCTTGTTTTTAATAGGATTATTAAAAATCGGGCACTAATTCATCAAAATTGACCTCCACTTTAAGATATAAATCATCACATAGCTTTATGGTTTAATAAACAGTGACATTAAGACATATGCACACAGTCTATATTGATGGAAACTAAAGAGTACATTTAACACCACCTCTTGAGTAGAACTACAGAATTCATTTTTAAAGTAGGTTTATAATATTGAGCATTTAAGGAATTCTATAACGATGAAAATGCTTAACATAATAGCCTCACTAGAGGGAGCTTTAAAATACATTCTATAAAACAAATGCATTTTCTTCAAGACCAAGTAATTCAAAAATGTTTAAAACATGAATAAGAAAAGTGTTAACACTTGTGGACACTAGATGGAGCAAGTTGACCTAAAGATAAAAAATGTTCAGAAATGAGGAAATAATATAAGTAATTATATACATATATTCAGGAAGAATTAACTTAATTGAAATGGGTCTATGGGTCTAATCTACATATCAAGAGATACAAAAAGTTCATACAGTATCATAAGTGAGAAGATTTACAAAATGATAACAAAGAATTTGTTTTAATTACTTGTAACATGTCTATATCCTCCTTAGTGTTATATAGGAAGGTAAAAGATTATTAAATGCAAACAGAACTGTTTTAAAGTGATAAATCCTCTTTTTGTCCCATGTAAAGATGGTACATGCCTTGATTAAAATGTGCACAGTGTAACAATGTGATTAGAAGGGGGGGGGGGGGATTTCTCACCCCTGTAAAGGATGTAAGGTTTTTTCCACTTGTGATTTTATAAATTTTGCTTATGCATTGAGATGCACATGTGAGCTGTTATACATAGCAGAACTACCCAGGAAGTCAAGGGTAGTGTGGCTTAACACAAGTCTGCCATTACAATTTCTAGAAGGACCCACTTACCAGTTCCCTCTAACTTTAGTGGGAAGGGACATCAAACAAATCATAGACTCATGATATTAAACATGGTGTACAGGAAACAAATAAGGCTCAAAATACAGACTGCTTTATTTTATAAGGCTGCTGAGTGGTTAAAGATACTAAACACAACCTAACAGGTATTTTAACTCACTAAATGCACGTACATGAGCTCTATGTTATTTATATTAAACACATGAACTAACGCCCTCTAGTGGTGAAACTGTCAAAATGCATTACCTCCTAGGTTTAGCTTTCAACTAAGAATACCAAGAGAACAAAGCAAAATTGGTGATAAAAATAAATTGGAAATTTGTTTAGAATTACATGCCCTATTTGAATCATGAAAGTTTTTTTGGACTTGACTGTCCCTTTAACTGAATATTTTTATTAATTGATACCAAATGTTCAATGAACATGCAGAATCCTCAGCACCAAAGATTAATTAAATGGTTATTTATTAAAACATTGCATGCAGTACTGCCATTTAATTAATTAATCTTTGGTGCTGAGGATTCTGCATGTTTATGGTGGAGGGAAAGCAGTCACCCCTGTTCCTCGTTCATCAGTCAAGAAAAAGGTGCTGTATACAAGTTTTGTATGAAATGTTCAATGAACGATACAAATTAGTCAAATTTCTGAATATTAACTTCTCATATCTAAATTTATTTTCAATATTTATGTAAATTTGTTACATCTAGTAGTTGTGTATTAGAGTTTTTTCTTTCTTCTTTGTTTTATTATTATTTTTATATATCTTGGTCTCCTTTATAAACAAAATTCTCTAACAATAACCAATTTGTAGCAAAGGGAAAAGCATAAAAAAATGTTTTGTGATTAGAAATCAGATACAGCTAAAGACAAAAAAGTGCATCCAGTATTGAAACTCATTTATCTGTGCTTTTTACAAAGTCCCCGACAATATGTATCAAAATGTTAACTACAAAAATATTGATGTATAGGTTCAAAAGAATAATGTTGCAACACATACAGAACCATATTTAGGTCCATCAAGAGAACACAGGACACAGTATTTAAAGAACCTTTAAATCTATGAACATAAGGATGACAATAAATCTAAACATACTGATATACGTTTCTTAAACATAACTAAACAATTATCTTACTGTATGAAACAGCATGATCTACAGAACAGATAGAACAATTTAAAGTAAAACTAATAAAGCAATTTGTCGAATAAATTACCAAAATAAGAAAAATCCTCAGTAGCCAAGTTATCAGACAAGCAGTGTGCAAGGAATTGGATGGTAGATACCTGGAAAACATAGGAGGTGGTTAATTATTTTATCCTGACAGAATAATAAGGTCTGAAAACTAAGCCTTTCACAAATAGGCCTGAACCAGGAGGTAGATAACAGATTGCCCGATATGGTCATATAAGGTAACAGAGATTTTGAAGAAAAAACATACATCAGTAGGAACCTCCTCTCTGCTTTACATCTACTGCAAATATTCGAGGATCCTGTTTTTAGCAAAACACTTAGTTACCTTGCATTTTGTTTACCAGGTCCATTAATAGGATTCTATGGCGCTGATTTATGTAGCTGCGAAGGCAGGTGTTTCCTCGCAAGCCTTCAGGCTCACCAGAAACATAAATAAAGAAGCAGCCGTCTTAAGACCACTGCTCCTTCACTCGTCCACCCCCTCTGAGGCAGCAGACAGCAATCATCATGCTTTGATCGGGATGAGTGACACCGCCTACTAGCAGCCGGTTGGACGAAAATCTGCAGGGGGCAGCTTTGCACAAGCATTTCACAAGGAATGCTTGTGCAATGATAAATGCCGCTATGTTTCTAGTAAAATGCAAAAAAATAAATAATAAAAAATACAATATATAAATACAAAACAAAGAGGGAGACCAAGTTCCTTGATGAGACATTTGGTGATTTTGGAAAAAAATTGCTTTCTGATCCTACTGGCCTGGAGAAACCTTAGGCCTTCAGAGCCAACAAAAAAAAACTAAAACAATACAAACATATGAGGAGATTATCTAGAGACCATAGCCTCTAGTTATCAAGCCGTCAAGCTCAAATACGCTGGAATTACGCAGTGTATTTGTGGCGAGGCTGATTCACCTAAGTTATCAAGCCCTACACACCGGCAAAAGTAGAATTTAGTGACGTAAGCTTCGATCCGCCGGACTCAGTCCGACACAGATCGATTCTTACGTCACTCCAGATGTTCCGCACACAAGTTCGGCACAATCTGACTACTTTTGCTAGTTATCAAAAAACTAGCAGGTACGCTCGGCACTTTTCCGGCCCAGCGTACCTGGTTTTCAATCCGCTGCCCTGGAGGCGGCGGATCCCATAGGAATCAATGGGAGTCTGACCATAGCGAAAGTTCATGTTCGCTGCTGCCAGATATCCCATTGATTCCTATGGGAGATGTCTACACCTAACACCCTAACATGTACCCCGAGTCTAAACACCCCTAATCTGTCCCCCCCTACACCGCCGCAACTAAATAAATGTATTACCCCCTAAACCCCCGCTCCCGGAGCCCACCGCCACTCTAATAAACTGATTAACCCCTAAACCGCTGCTCCCGGACCCCACCGCCACCTACATAATACCTATTAACCCCTATTCTGCCCCCCCTACACCGCCGCCACTATAATAAATTTATTAACCCCTATCCTGCACCCCCCTAAACCGCCGCAACTATAATAAACTTTTTAACCCCTAAACCTAAGTCTAACCCTAACACCCCCCTAACTTAAATATTAATTAAATACATCTAAATATTATAACTCGTATTAACTAAATTAATCCTATTTAAAAATAAATACTTACCTTTAAAATAAACCCTAATATAGCTACAATATAAATAATAATTATATAGTATCTATTTTAGGATTTATTTTTATTTTACAGGCAAATATCAATTTATTTTAACTAGGTACAATAGCTATTAAATAGTTAATAACTATTTAATAGCTACCTAGTTAAAATAAAGAGAAATGTACCTGTAAAATAAAAACTTACCTAAGTTACAATTACACCTATCACTACACTATCATTAAATAAATTATTCCTATTTAAAACTAAATACTTACCTATAAAATAAACCCTAAGATAGCTACAATGTAATTAATAATTACATTGTAGCTATTTTAGGATTTATATTTATTTTACAGGCAACTTTGTATTTATTTTAGCTAGTTAGAATAGTTATTAAATAGTTATTAACTATTTAATAACTACCTAGCTAAAAGAAATACAAAATTACCTGTAAAATAAATCCTAAACTAAGTTACAATTAAACTTAACACTACACTATCATTAAATTAATAAAATAAATTACCTACAAATAACTACAATTAAATACAATTAAATAAACTAACTTAAGTACAAAAAATAAAAAAACTAAGTTACAAAAAATAAAAAAAATAAGTTACAAACATTTAAAAAATATTACAACAATTTTAAGCTATTTACACCTAATCTAAGCCCCCTAATAAAATAACAAAGCCCCCAAAATAAAAAAATGCCCTACCCTATTCTACATTAAAAAGTTAACAGCTCTATTACCTTACCAGCCCTTAAAAGGGCCTTTTGCGGGGCATGCCCCAAAGAGTTCAGCTCTTTTGCCTGTAAAAAAAAAATACAACCCCTCAACATTAAAACCCACCACCCACATACCCCTAATCTAACCCAAACCCCCCTTAAATAAACCTAATACTACCCCCCTGAAGATCATCCTACCTTTAGCTGTCTTCAGCCAGCCGACCACCGATGGAACAGAAGAGGAGATCCGCAGCGGCCGAAGTCTTCATCCAAGGGGCACTGAAGAAGTCTTCCATCCGACTGAAGTCATCATCCAAGGGGCGCTAAAGAAGTCTTCCATCCGACTGAAGTCATCATCCAAGGGGCGCTGAAGAAGTCTTCCATCCGATTGAAGTCATCATCCAGGCGGCGTCTTCAATCTTCATCCATCCAGAGCGGAGCGGAGCTATCTTCAGACGAGCCGACGCGGAGCCATATTCTTCCACCGACGACTGAACGACGAATGACGGTTCCTTTAAGTGACGTCATCCAAGATGGCGTCCCTCAAATTCCGATTGGCTGATAGGATTCTATCAGCCAATCGGAATTAAGGTAGGAAAAATCTGATTGGCTGATTAAATCAGCCAATCAGATTGAAGTTCAATCGGATTGGCTGATCCAATCAGCCAATCAGATTGAGCTTGCATTCTATTGGCTGATCTAAAGACCGCTGCTCCATAACCCTGTCCGCCTGCTCTGATGAGGCGGACAGGAATCGCAGGAAATCAACCCGATCGAATACGATCGGGTTGATTGACATCCCCCTGCTGGCGGCCCATTAGCCGTGAGTCAGCAGGGGGCGACGTTGCACCAGCAGCTCTTGTGAGCTGCTGCTGCAATGTTAAATGCGGAGAGCGTATTGCTCTCCGCATTTAGCGAGGTCTTGCGGACCTGATTCCCACTATCGGATCAGGTCTGCAAGACCTATAATAAATAGGGGCCTATGAGCGATCTCACCCACTCTGTCCAGATATGAAAAGTATCTTGGCAGCAATCCAGCTGATAGAATCCTCAATGAGATGAAGTACTTGAAACAGGATACTCCCGCAGAAGAATTCAAGCAAACTGATTTAGCTTGATAAATATGGGCCCTTGAGGGCAACTTTAGGGGACTCCCTGTGCGTTACCAGTGGACTTCGGTCCTGGAGTGCTGGTGCTGTTCAAGTTTGCATACACACATAGGAGAGAGTCTATACCGTTAAACCTTGTGTTTACCCGGATTGAGAAGTTGATACTTAACAGGAACTGTCTAGTTTCAAATTGGCATTACCCCTGCTTTTTCCTGCTGTTTAGCACGTTGTCATGGGCATGAATTACACTGCATAAATTGCTGCATTTCCTTAAAAATTGCCATTAACTGTGACACCTGCATGAACTGCTTCTTACTATCGCTTGCATCTCATCTTTCTTTAACCCCTTGTCTTGCTTATAAGCACATACACCTATTACAGTCTGGACTAGCTCTGAACTTTTTCTAAACTGGGGACGCCCAGTATGCTTTATGTTTTATGTTTGTCTTATATGCATTTTGTTTTGATTATGTCTTTTAATTTAGGATTTTGTGTAATTGCATTTCATATTTGCTTAATACATCAATTTACTCTGTTTTCTACAGTTTCGTGTCATTTGTTTTTTTTTTATTTCTTCAATTCCTTTGATTTGAGTGCGGAGACATTAACCTATATTTATATAATTTCTGTGGTACTGCGGCAGGAGGGTACCTTTGTCTCGGGCACTCACATCACTTGTTTGGATTAACCTTGTTGGTATAAATCTCTTCTCAGTATCTTATATATATATATATATATATATATATATATATATATATATATATATATGAAATCTACCAAAAAACAGATCCACCCACCAAGAGACAACTACCTGGGTGCAAATATGTTGTATCATATAGCCTTGATAAAATGCACTCTCAGGAGATTTAGGATATCAATCAGTCAAAAATGTATTAATGTTTCGGGGAAACTTACATCCCCTTTATCAGAACAACAAAGGTGAGAATAAACAACACATTTAAAGTGTATACAATCAAGTGATCTACAAACCCCATTCAATTCCTGTAGCGCCAAACAGTCGGCTAGATTATGAGTTTTGCGTTATGAGCTGTGCGGTGCTAACGTGCAGTTTTTTCTCACCGCTCATTTTCCTACAGCGCTGGTATTACGGGTTTTTACAAACCTGGTGTTAAAAGGCAAGAAGTGAGCATAGAGCAAAATTAAGCTCCACACTACACTCCAATACCAGCGCTGCTTAAGTCAGCAGTGAGCTGGTCGTACATGCTCGTGCATGATTTCCCCATAGACATCAATGGGGAGAGCCGGCTGAGAAAAAGTCTAACACCTGCAAGAAAGCAGCGTAAATCTCAGTAACGCAGCCCCATTGATTCCTATGGGAAAACTAAAGTTATGTTTACACCTAACACCCTAACATGAACCCTAAGTCTAAACACCCCTAATCTTACACTTATTAACCCCTAATCTGCTGCCCCCGACATCGCCGCCAATTACATTATACTTATTAACCCCTAATCTGCCGCTCCAGACATCGCCGCCACATACATTATATTTATTAACCCCTAATCTGCTGCCCCCAACATCGCCGACACCTACATTATATTTATTAACCCCTAATCTCCCTCCCCCAATGTCGCCGCAACCTACCTACATTTATTAACCAATAATCTGCCGCCCCCAACATTGCCACCACTATTCTAAATTTATTAACCCCTAAATGTAAGTCTAATCCTAACCCAAACACCCCCTAACTTTATTATAATTTAAATAAATCTAAATAAAATTACTATCATTAACTAAATTATTCCTATTTAAAACTAAATACATACCTATAAAATAAACCCTAAGCTAGCTACAATATAACTAATTGTTACATTGTAGCTATCTTAGGGTTTATTTTTATTTTACAGGCAAGTTTGTATTTATTTTAACTAGGTAGAATAGTTATTAAATAGATATTAACTATTTAACAACTACCTAGCTAAAATAAATACAAATTACCTGTAAATAAAACCTAACCTAAGTTACACTAACACCTAACACTGCACTACAATTAAATCAATTCCCTAAATTAAATACAATTAAATAAATTTAATTAAATTACCATCATCACACAAAACCCCCCACTAAATTACAGAAAATAAAAAACAAATTACAAGATCTTTAAACTAATTACACCTAATCCAAGAGCCCTATCAAATTAAAAAAAGCCCCCCCAAAATAAAAAAAACCCTAGCCTAAACTAAACTACCGATAGCCCTTAAAAGGGCCTTTTGTGGGGCATTGCCCCAAAGAAATTAGCTCTTTTACCTGTAAAAAAAAATACAAACAACCCCCCAACAGTAAAACCCACCACCCACACAAACAACCCCCCAAATAAAATCCTAACTAAAAAAACCTAAGCTCCCCATTGCCCTGAAAAGGGCATTTGGATGGGCATTGCCCTTAAAAAGGTGTTTAGCTCTATTGCAGCCCAAAGCCCTAACCTAAAAAATAAACCCACCCAACACACCCTTAAAAAAATCCTAACACTAAGCCCCGAAGATTCACTTACCAGGAGAAGTCTTCATCCAAGCGGCAAGATGTCCTCAACGAAGCCAGCAGAAGTGGTCCTCCAGACGAGCAGAAGTGGCCCTCCAGACGGACAGAAGTCTTCATCCAGACGGCATCTTCTATCTTCATCCTTTCGGCGTGGAGCGGCTCCATTTTCAAGACATCCGGCGAGGAGCATCCTCTTCAAACGACGACTTCTTCGGAATGAATATCTCTTTAAGTGACGTCATCCAAGATGGCTTCCCTTAGATTCCGATTGGCTGATAGAATTCTATCAGTCAATCGGAATTAAGATAGAAAAAATCCTATTGGCTGATGCAATCAGCCAATAGGATTGAGCTGGCATTCTATTGGCTGTTCCAATCAGCCAATAGAATGCAAGCTCAATCCTATTGGCTGATTGGATCAGCCAATAGCATTAAAGTTCAATCCTATTGGCTGATTGCATTTTTTCTACCTTAATTCCGATTGGCTGATAGAATTCTATCAGCCAATCGGAATATAAGGGACGCCACTTAAAGAGATATTCATTCCGAAGAAGACGTCGTTTGAAGAGGATGCTTTGCGCCGGTTGTCTAAGATGGAGCCGATTCGCGTCAGAAGGATGAAGATAGAAGATGCAGTCTGGATGAAGACTTCTGACCGTCTGGAGAACCACTTCTGCCCGTCTGGAAGACCACTTCTGCCGGCTTTGTTGAGGACATCTTGCCGCTTGGATGAAGACTTCTCCCGGTAAGTGAATCTTCGGGGGTTAATGTTAGGATTTTTTAAGGGTGTATTGGGTGGGTTTACTTTTTAGGTTAGGGCTTTGGGCTGCAATAGAGCTAAATGCCCTTTTAAGGGCAATGCCCATACAAATGCCCTTTTCAGGGCAATGGGGAGCTTAGGTTTTTTTAGTTAGGATTTTATTTGGGGGGGTTGGTTGTGTGGGTGGTGGGTTTTACTGTTGGGGGGGTTGTTTGTATTTTTTTTTACAGGTAAAAGAGCTGATTTCTTTGGGGCAATGCCCCGCAAAAGGCCCTTTTAAGGGCTATTGGTAGTTTAGTTTAGGCTAGGTTTTTTTTATTTTAGGGGGCTTTTTTATTTTGATAGGGCTCTTAGATTAGGTGTAATTAATTTAAAGATCTTGTAATTTATTTTTTATTTTCTGTCATTTAGTGGAGGGGGGTTGTGATTTTGGTAATTTAATTTAATTTATTTAATTGTATTTAATTTAGGGAATTGATTTAATTGTAGTGTAGTGTTAGATGTTAGTGTAGTGTAACTTAGGTTAGGTTTTATTTTACAGGTACATTTGTATTATGTAGCTATTAAATAGTTAATAACTATTTAATAACTATTCTACCTAGTTAAAATAAATACAAACTTGCCTGTAAAATAAAAATAAACCCTAAGCTAACTACAATGTAACAATTTGTTATATTGTAGCTAGCTTAGGGTTTATTTTATAGGTAAGTATTTAGTTTTAAATAGGAATAATTTAGTTAATGATAGTAATTTTATTTAGATTTATTTAAATTATATTTAAGTTAGGGGGTGTTAGGGTTATGGTTAGACTTAGGTTTAGGGGATAATAAATTTAGAATAGTGGTGGTGACGTTGGGGGTGGCAGATTAGGGGTTAATAAATGTAGGTAGGTTGCGGCGACATTGGGGGAGGGAGATTAGGGGTTAATAAATATAATGTAGGTGTTGGCGATGTTGGGGACGGAAGATTAGGGGTTAATAAATATAATGTAGGTGGCGGCGATGTCCGGAGCGGAAGATTAGGGGTTAATAAGTATAATGTAGGTGGCAGTGATGTTAGGGGCGGCAGATTTGTGGTTAATTAATAATATTTAACTAGTGTTTGTGAGGCGGGAGTGCAGCGGTTTAGTGGTTAATATGTTTATTCTAGTGGCGGCGATGTCCGGAGCGACAGATTAGGGGTTAAACATTTTATTATAGTGTTTGCGATGTGGGAGGGCCTCGGTTTAGGGGTTAATAGGTAGTTTATGGGTGTTAGTGTACTTTTTAGCACTTTATTTATGAATTTTATGCTACAGCTTTGTAGCGTAAAACTCATAACTACTGACTTTAGAATGCGTTACGAATCTTGGAGGTAGAGGGTGTACCGCTCATTTTTTGGCCTACCAGGACAAACTCATAATACCGGTGCTATGGAAGTCCCATAGAAAAAAGGGCTTACGAACTTTACGTAAGTCGGTTTGCGATAAGGCCAAAAAAATGTGTGGTGTCCCTAAACCTGCCAGACTCGTAATAGTAGTGGTAGTGAAAAAGCAGAGTTAGGACCTGTTAACGCTGCTTTTTGAGCTTACCGCAAAACTCGTAATCTAGCCGAGTGTTTGGAACGAAAACCTGTGTTCCAGAGTATCATGAAACCGGAAGTGATGAAATGCCACTTCCAGTCTAATATCAAATTGGTCTAAAATCGGCAATGATCATTATAATATCAATAATTGTGTTACATTATGTTATCCTTCATAACAGTGTCAGACATGTGAAAAATGTGTTCACAGAATGATGCATGTCGTAACTTCATTCAGTGTTATCGCTACTCCAACTCCATTCTAGTGTCATGGGTAATAGACATTAACCTATATTTATAATCATATAAATATATATATAGTAAACATATAGTAAACAACTCTAAAGTGTACCATTATAGAAACATTTAAATATATATACATTTATATGACTATAAATATAGGTTAATGTATCCTCACTCAAATCAAAGGAATTGAAGAAATAAAAAAAAAACAAATGACATGAAACTGTAGAAAACAGAGTAAATTAATGTATTAAGCAAATATGAAACGCAAGTACACAAAATCCTAAATTAAAAGACATAATCAAAACAAAATGCATATAAGACAAAAATAATAAAGCATACTGGGCATCCCCAGTTTAGAAAAAGTTCAGAGCCAGTCCAGACTGTAATAGGTGTATGTGCTTATAAGCAAGACAAGGGGTTAAAGCAAGATGAGATGCAAGTGATAGTAAGAAGCAGTTCATGCAGGTGTCACAGTTAATGGCAATTTTTAAGGAAATGCAGCAATTTATGCAGTGTAATTCATGCCCATGACAACGTGCTAAACAGCAGGAAAAAGCAGGGGTAATGCCAATTTGAAACTAGACAGTTCCTGTTAAGTATCCACTTCTCAATCCGGGAAAACACAAGGTGTAAGGGTATAGACTCTCTCCTATGTGTGTATGCAAACTTGAACAGCACCAGCACTCCAGGACCGAAGTCCGCTGGTAATGCACAGGGAGTACCCTAAAGTTGCACTCTATGAGCGATCTTACCCACTCCGTCCGGATATGAAACGTAACTTGGCAGCAATCCAGCTGATAGAATCCTCAACGAGGTGAAGTACTTGAAACAGGATACTGCCGCAGAAGAATTCAAGCAAATCCGCTTGCATCGGCTTCGGTCTGGCATCTGACATCACAACAGGCAGGCGACGCGGGTTTTGGGCTCCGCCCTTCAACTTGGCCTGTCATTCCAGAAGAGCCTCCTTCTTTTAAGGCTACATGAACAACGCCTACTCAGCGCCATAGCCTAGGTCTAGCATACCTCAAGTTGGCATAGTAACTGAACAATACTTTGCAAAAAGAGTGTAATATATTGCGCATAAACAGGATCGCTAGTACCTTGGCTGCAATTAATAAGACATAAATTAAATATTTATAACAAAAAAATATTGACACAGAAAGAGCACAATTGTAACATTGTTATAAGGAAATTATCCTTATTATAAACATTGTATCTTATGCTTATATTGGCTGTTGTTTTTCGACAATGATAACTTGAATTCCAAAAGAAACAGAAAGAATAAAACAAAAAATGAGTAGGACATAAATAATAAAAAATAATAAAAAATATAAAGAGATTTTTTGTGTAACTTTTAAAAAACTACAAGCCTTATAACAAAATAATGCAAAAATGCATACTCAAAGGAGTAAGTTAATTATGCACTCAGAAAAACATAACTGAGAGCATAATAAATGGATGAAGCACAGACACGAGATAAATGTACCCCAAGTTATTTACCTATTCAAACCATAAGGAGTCTTGGAGTCTAGTTTCTGAATCCATCCAATCACGGTCGTCGCCCCCCCCCCCCCCCCCGGGGGAATGAGTGTCTGATTCAACACTGTGATTGCAGGAAGCTGGATTCCTCATTTTAGACCCAGGAAGAAGCTTTGTGACGGGTGGAGGAAGCTGGAGCTGCTGTGAAGATTAAAAGGTAAGTTTTCAGAGTGAAATGTAAATTTTGATGAATTAAAGTGCCCCTGTTTTTAATCAAATTTTTAAAAACCGGGCACTTTAGCATCAAAATTGACATTCACTTTAAATAAAAAGATTCATTATATCTTGACGGATTAAGACCAGTGAGTGCTTATTTACCCTATATCTATTCAATTACCACATAGCACCCTGACGATTGTGGCTTGGATGGTGAGAGCGCACACACCAAACACTACTATTATATCTATATATATATATATATATATATATATATATATATATATATATACATTCACTTTGGAGTCCTTTCCACTAAAATACATTTAAACATGAAAAATAATTTGTATTTAATTTTAATATTTTTTAATATGTTTTACTGTGTTTTTACTGTAAATATTTGACATTCCACTGTTCTTGCCTTAGAAGAAAATATTCTTTAAATTTCTAAATACAGGAAGAAAACTCTTTATCCTAGCTGTTTGGGACCAGAAAAGGTTTGGATATAGGAATAGTTTAGATTTTGGAATATTTGCATCTGTAAAATGGGACCATTTTGAATAAATATAGGCTATTATTTGTATTTTGAAAGACAAAAACCAAACCAAAGACACAGGGAGGGAAAAATAGTAATTTTGTTAGTTTTATTTATTTATTTATTTTTAAAATATTAAGTAAAAAGTTTGGCTTTTCTCTCTCTCTCTCTCTCTCTCTCTCTCTCTCTCTCTCTCTCTCTCTCTCTCTCTCTCTCTCTCCCTCTCTCTCTCTCTCTCTCTCTCTCTCTCTCTCTCTCTCTCTCTCTATCTATTTATCTATATCTATACCTGTATATGTTAATTTATATATTTGATTTTATATATATATATATATATATATATATATATATATATATATATATACTGTATATATATATATATATATATATATATATCACACAGAGAAGTCCTGCACTCACTAGCAAGCACTCAGCTAAGATTAAAAGCAAAAATGGAAAGGTTAGTTACCGCATCTGGCCATATGGGAGAAGCCCAGGTACCACGTCAAGGTCCTTTCCAAAAACCTGGGACCCTAAAACAGCCACACAATGCAAGCTCTCAATCCAAACAAGCTGGGAACAAGTGAAGGGTGCACAGGCTAACCTTTCCATTTTTGCTTTTAATCTTAGCTGAGAGCTTGATAGTGAGCGCAGGGCTTTCTCTGTGTGTTGTATTAATTTTGTTTTGTAATTTCCCCTATGGTTCTTGTACCCAGATCTGTCTAGGGTTAACTGCCTGTGACTCTGGGAACAGCACAGCTTCTTGTGAGTGCCAGTGAGCACCCACGGCTGAGCATGTTGCAGAGTCATGGGATGTGTACCCGGTCCGGTCTAGGAGTGCAGTCACCTTCCGTGTTTTATATATATATATTTAAAAATAAAAAGAACATCTTCTTTGATGTGAAGAACATAAGATTGTAAAATATACATAACTACCTTCAGGTTTAGCGCAGTTGGTCTAATGCAATAATGGAAACATGTTTATTATTTCAAGTGATTTTAATTATCTTATTTCTTTGGAACAATGAACATTAAACATGATTTGAAAAAACACTTGATGATATAAATGATTCAAGAAGAACTGCCCGAATAATCACTTTGTGCTACTTTGAGGAGGTAGACAGAAAAATTCAATTTAATAGTCCTGGAAAATGTTTATCAATGGATCTGATAAACTAAAAGTTACATTCCTGAAAAAAAGTAATTTAATTAAAAAACTTCAAAACTAGTATTATGACAATAGGACTTTTATGGGGGTCCATGGATTCCTGGTGAGCATTCCAACATTCAATAATTTAATTGACATTGAGCACTCTCCCTGTGGCAGACCCCAGCTTTGGCTTCAGACCTGTAGTCTGAATTTAGCAGCCAAGCACATCATTTAAAAAAAAGGAGCATAATATTAAATAAATAGTGAGATGCTTTTTCTCGTCTTACTGGTCATGAGGTCTGATTTCAGAAAACACTACAGACCTAAGTACAAAATAACATTATAAAATGATTCAACAATAATTTTTACTGAAACCCCCCCCAGGAATCTATAAGAAAAGCATAATAACTGCAGATAAACTGGATTTGAGAAACCTCAAGCTTCTCACACTTAAACCATTTAAGAAAAGTGGAAGCTCCTAAAAAGATTTCATCAAACATAACTTTTACAATTTTAGGCTGAAAAGTTCAACCTTTGAGGCCCATTTATAAAGCTCCGTATGGAGCGTGTGGGACCGTGTTTCTGGCGAATTTTCAGACTTGCCAGAAACAGCAGTTATGAAGCAGCGGTCTAAAGACTCTGAGCAGGCGGACAGGAATCGCCACAATTCAACCCGATCAAGTACGATCGGGTTGATTGACACCTCCCTGCTGGTGGCCCATTGGCCGCGAGTCTGCAGGGGGCGGCATTGCACCAGCAGCTCATTAGAGCTAAATACGGAGACCTTTGATACATAGGCCTCTTTGTCTCGACAGACCATAGCACATCTTCCCACCTGACTTGAGGTAACTGAATGAATTTTTGGCATAATTTAGACGGCTTGGATGTTACTTTTTGAAAAAAAGGGCTTCAATCTTGCCACCCTACAGCATAGTCCAGATGTGCAGAATACAAAAGATGGTGGTTACATGAAAGGAATTAATGGAATATGCAAGAAATGCCTGCAACTTCTTCAGTGTTGCTGTTGGCCTCTTAGTAGCCTCCCTTAAAGGTTTTGCAATCGTCTGCTCATCAACTTTGGAGGGGCATCCTGATCTTTGCATTGTCTGTTCTTGGATTATGGCATTAAGACGAAACATGTCAGCAGTCTTGGTCTGACTTCTCTTTTATCTCCTATTGTGCCTGATTTTAAAGATGTCGTGAGCAATAAATAAAAGTTAAGTTTTACGTTTTCTAGTGCTCCTTTATTTGTTTCACTTCTTCTGAGGAGCCTTTAAAGTGAGCACGGAACATTGGTAAACTTCCAGCCATTATTTTTACTTAAACTTTCCCTGTATGGAGCACTGATTGATCAGACCTCTTGGCTGCCCACCCTTACCCCCTGGATGGTGTCATCCATGGCGATCATGCTGCAAGTACAGTGAGGAGAACGCCAGAGGTGGTGTTAGTCCCAGGTGAGCGACCCCATAGAGGGGATTTATACACATTGTTAAAGGTACAATCATTGACAGTTTGTTACCTCTTGTACGGAGGTGACATCAGGGCAAAAAAAAAAGGAACTTAAAAGGGGAAACGTGTATATACTAAGTTACATTGTTTATGGAAATTTTATATGTATTACGGTTTAGATAATGTTGACTTTCAATGTCTCTGTGGTGCCACATTTTCTCCACTTATTGATGATGATTTAACAGTACTGCATCATAAATCCAGTGCGTTTGATATTCTTTTATATTCCTCTTCTGTAGCTCTCTCAGTTTCTTTGGCTCTTTGCGGACCGTGTCTCTCCCAATAGGATGCAGCCCCCAAACATTAACGGAATTCCTACAGCAACATTTGACTTTAATCTGGGTTTAATCATAATCATTTTTATTGATGGCAGGTGTATGCTATTTACCTACAGGCATGATTAGATATATCTGGTTAACTGTGAAAACAACTAGAATCCCCGATATACAGACTTATGCAACCAGTGTTTTGTTGTTTTGTTATAGAGATGTGTATTTGGGCTTTAGATGAATACAAATTAGTCAGAATTTAGTTTATTCATTGAGTCATTTGATAAACAAACAGCCGAAATACATTACTGGACGAAATGGACGAAAAATGAATGACTGCTTGAAAAAAATAGTTTTTATCCACAGTATGTTCTTTTTTTATTAGTTCCTTATTGCTGTTTGAGACTCCTTTTAAGTTCCTGCCCTATTTAGTAATTGTGATGACTTAAATAGCTTAATCAGCCAACATTATGGCGAATAAGTTTACTTTCCAAATTTGACTACCTAGGTTACCCATGATTAATGTTTATAGAGACAAAGGTGGATATGTGGATATAGCACTGGTGCCTATATGGCTTTGGTGCAGTATAGTTGCTTAGTTCAGCAACTCCTCACTTTGCTGGTCAAAAGAAACTATCCTTAAAGGGATATCAAACCTAAAATGTTTCTTTTGTGATTCAGACAGAGCATACATTTTTTTTAAAGTTTCCAATTTCCTTCTATTATCAACTTTGTATTGTTCACATGGTATTCTTTGATGAAGAGATACCTGCTGCCATATAGTGCTCCAGAAACATGCACACTCTTGAGCTTATATCCCTGATTTTTAACAAACAATACCAGGAAAATAAAGAAAATTTGATAATAGAAGGACATTTGAAAGATGTCTAATATTGAATACTCTATCTGAATTATGAACGAAAACATTTGGGTTTTGCGTCCCTTTTAAAAGCCATTATATTTTTAAGGGAACCACAAAGCAAATTGTCAATAAATACAGTGGCCTCTATTTATTATAGTCTGGCGGACCTGATCCGACAGTACGGATCAGGACCGCCAGACCTCGCTGAATACGGCAAGCAGACTCGCGGCCAATGAGCCGCCAGCAGGGGGCTGTAAATCAACCCAATCGGACTTGATTTCCGGGGATGTCTGTCCGCCTGCTCAGAGCAGGCGGACAGGTTATGGAGCAGCGGTCTTTGTGACCGCTGCTTCATAACTACTGTTTCTGGCGAGCCTGCAGGCTCGCCAGAGACACGGGGCATCAAGCTCCGTACGGAGCTTGATAGATAGGCCGCAGTATGTGTCGGGTTGCTGTGATACAGTTAAAGATATGAAGCTGCTACATAAATTTGGTATAGCTAAATGTTTGCGTAGTGACTCCATTTGTACTTCTCACACTGCATCCTATCCATAATCTTCATAGAAAAATGATTGGCAAAGATTGGCAATATCTATGGAAAAACTACATATAGTCAAATACATATTGTCTATTTAAATTTTAATTAAGTGCTTACACTTTGGTTTTATTTTTTCAGAAAGTATAGTGGGTAGTCTTTCAACAGAGGCTGGTATAAACACAAAGAAGAATGTCTGATATATGTTTGAACAGACAAGAACATTTTGTAACATCTAAGATATTTCACAACTGGGAATTAATTTAAAGGGACAGTCAAGTCCAAAAAAACCTTTCATGATTCAAATAGGGCATATCATTTTAAACAACTTTACAGTTTACTTTTATCACCAATTTTGCTTTGTTCTCTTGGTATTGTTAGTTGAAAGCTAAACCTAGTTAGGCTATTTTCTTATACCTTGAAGGCTGCCTCTATTCTGAAAGCATTTTGACAGTTTTTCACCACTAGAGGGCATTAGTTCATGTGTTTCACATAGATAACATTGAGCTCACACACGTGAATTTACCGAGGAGTGAGCACTGATTGGCTAAAATGCAAGTCTGTCAAATGAACTGAAATAAGGGTCATTCTGCAGAGGCTTAAATACAAGGTAATTATAGAGGTAAAACATGTATTATTATAACTGTGTTTGTTATGCAAAACTGGGGAATGGGTAATAAAGGGATTTTCTATCTTTTTAAACAACAAAAATTCTGGTGTTGACTTTCCCTTTAAAATGTATTTTTGCATAAAGACCTTATTTCCTCATGCAGGCCTTTTGTATGCCTAAAATAATGTAACTTTATGCATGGAGACATAACAAAAGGTTTTAGGGAAGGGATTGTTCAATGAAAACCTATCCCTATAGAGCCACAATTTGTGCTTTTAAAACCCATTCTGACATGGATGAAACCTCGCTTTCCACACCCTGCATTAGGATTGATTTGGTTGATTCATCTTCACATAGGTGCCTCTGTTGCATAGGCAATCACAGCCATTTGTAAGCAAATGTTGGCTGCTATGGTGTAAGGGTTAAATCTCCTGCATTGAAGTCCAAAACATAAGTATTAAATTAGTCACAACAGCAGAATTGTCTATAAAGTGACAGCAAGATATTCACAAATAGGACTTCACTGTTATGGGTAGCTCTGGGGTCCCATATAGGTAAAATGAAAGCTGTCAGACTGACAGAATCTCCCTCTATGTGAGCTCTCTAGTGTAGTTATTTTGAGCGCAGAATCACAAGTGACAGCAAGATTTCACTGTAAATAACTGCACCATTTGTCCAGCCAAATTCATGTACACTACCTCACTTGGAGTCCTTGTTAAAGTGAACCAGTTATCCTATAAAATAAAAGGCCAAGTGTGTTTGTCCGAAGCTGTCCTGCACAGTAGAAACTGCGTGAGGACAAACACACCTGGCCTTCAATAGACTAACCTCCTGGCACCTGGGGCTGACCAGGCGTGGCAAGGGGGGATGCACGTAATTTGAGTGGAGCCTGGTGTGACACGGGCGTGGTGGATGGGGCCGGGTGTTACATGGGCGGGGGCAGGCAGGGCCATGTGACTGTGAAAGAGAGAGCTCAAAAGAGGGGGGATAGAGAGAGAGCAAAAGAGGGGGGATAGAGAGCAAAAGAGGGGGGAAAGAGAGAGCAAAAGAGAGGGAGAGAGACACCAAAAGAGAGGGGGGAGGGAGATCAAAAGAAAGGGGAGAGAGAGAGCAAAAGAGGGGGGGAGACAGACAGCAAAAGAGAAGGAGAGCAAAAGAAATGGGAGAGAGAGAGCAAAAGAGGGGGGATAGAGAGAGCAAAAGGGGGGGAATGGGAGAGAAACAGCAAAAGAGAGTGTGAAAAGAGAGCAAAAGAAAGGGGAGAGAGAGCAAAAGAAGGGTGATAGAGAGAGCAAAAGAGGGGGTTAGAAACAGGAAAATAAAGGGGGGGGAGAGCAAAAGAGGGGGAAGATAGAGAGCAAAAGAGGGGGTATAGAGAAAACAAAAGAGGAGGGATAGAGAGAGCAAAAGAGAGGGGGGAGAGAGCAAAAATGGGGGATAGAGAGAGCAAAAAATGGGGGCTAGAGAGAACAAAAGAGAGGGGGATAGAGAACAAAAGAGAGGGGGGATAGAGATAACAAAAGAGAGGGGGGGGAGAGAGAGAGAAAAAGAGAGGGGGGAGAGAGCAAAAGAGAGGGGGAGAGAGAAAGCAAAAGAGTGGGATAGAGAAAGTAAAATAGGGGGGATAGAGAGAGCAAAAGAGAGGGAGAGAGACATCAAAAGAGAGGGGGAGAGACCAAGAAAGGGGGGGGGGGGTAAAAGATGGGGTTTAGAGAGAGCAAAAGAGTGGGGGAGAGAGAGAGCAAAAGAGAGGGGGAGAGAGGCAGCAAAAGAGAGGGAGAGACACAGCAAAAGAGAGGGAGGAAGAGATCAAAAGAAAGGGGAAAGAGAGAGAGCAAAAGAGGGGGGTAGAGAGAGAAAAAGAGGGGGAGAAAGACAGCAAAACAGAGGGAAGAGAGCAAAAGAAAGGGGGGAGAGAGAGAGAGAGCAAAAGAGGGGGATAGAGAGAGCAAAAAAAAGGGAGAGAGACAGCAAAAGAGAGGGGGAGAGAGAGAGAGAGAGAGAGAGAGAGAGAGAGCAAAAGAGATGGGGGAGAGTGCAAAAGAGAGGGGTAGAGAGAGCACAAAAGAGAGGGGGGAAAGAGAGGGGGAGAGAGAGCAAAAGAGAGGGGGAGAGAGATCAAAAGAGAGGAGGGAGAGAAAGAGCAGAAGAGAGGGGGGAGAGAGAGAACTAAAGAGAGGGGGCAGATAGAGCAAAATAGAGGGGGGATAGAGAGAGAGAGAGCAAGGGATGGAACAGCTGTACTGCAAAAAATAGCCCGTGTACAGTAAAGTTTTAGTTAAAAGATTTTTTAAATTGATGGATACTCAAGCATCCCCAGCAAACTTTATCTATCTATCTATCTATCTATCTATCTATCTATCTATCTATATATTAGGTACTTATAGAGCATGAACTAATCACCTGTGAGGGTCTCAAGGTGCTAAGGGAAAATGGATAGGAGGGGGGGAGGGAATGAGCGTTCAGTCAAAGAGCCGGATTTTGAGGTCCTTTCTGAACTTTGTAAGGGAGGTGGATTTTCTGAGGTGCAGCGGGAGGGTGTTCCATGTCTTTGCTGCCATGTGGGAGAAGGATCTTCTGCTCGATGTGGACTTGCTGATGCGGGAGATGACTGCGAGTGCTTGGTCGGCCGATCATAGTTGTCTTGCAGGGGTGTAGAAATTTACGCATTGGTTGATGTATTCGGGTCCGATATTGTGTAGGGCCTTGAACGAGTGAGTAAGGAGCTTGAAGGTGATTCTCTTGTTGATGGGGAGCCAGGGAAGGTTCCTTAGGTGTTCGTTGATGTGGCATCTGCAAGGGATGTCGAGGATGAGTCTGGCTAAGGCGTTCTGAATATGTTGGTGTCTCTTTTGGAGTTTGATGGTGGAGCTGGCATAGAGTGCATTCCCGAAGTCCAGCCAGCTGCTGACGAGGGGGCGTGCGTGACTGTATTCTTGGTTTTGGTAGGGATTCACTTGAAGATTTTTTCACAGCAGGTGGAGAATGTGGAAGCATGTTGAGGTGATGGCATTGATTTGCCAGTCCATGGAGAGTGAAGAGTCCAGAATGAAGCCTAGATTTCATGCGTGGTCAGATGGGGTTGGAGGGGGACCGAGGACTGTGGGCCACTAGGAGTCATCCCATGCAGATTTATTGGGTCTGAGGAGGAGGACTTCAGTTTTGTCTGTGTTCAGTTTGAGCCATTGTCATTCATCCAGGCGGCGACTGCTGTTAGGCCTTCATGGACGTTCCTTTTGGTGGTGGTGGGATCTCGGGTGAGTGAGATTATTAACTGGGTGTCGTTGGCATAGGAGATGATGTTGAGGTTGTGGCGTCGGATGAAGGCGGCGAGAGGGGCCATGTAGATGTTGAAGAGGGTGGGGCTCAGTGAAGAGCCTTGCGGTACACCGCAGTTGACTGGTGTGGGTTTGGAGAAGAAGGGCGGGAGTCTGACTTTCCGGGTCCTGCACATGAGGAAGGAGATGATCCATTCCAGGGCATGGCGCGGATGTCGTCTGTGGCAGCGAGGAGGGCGGTCTCAGTGCTGTGGTTGCTTCTGTGGTCAATAACTTGCAAGTTGATGGACTTCTCTATGATTTTGGCCGGGAAGGGGAGTAGAGAGATGGGGCAGTAGGTATTCAGGTCCGAGGGGTCTGCCGAGGGTTTCTTCAGCAGGGGTTTCAGTTCTGCATGCTTCCAGACATCCAGGAAGGTGACAGTTTTGATGGAGCAGTTGACAAACCTTTAACTATACTTTACCTCGAAAATCGGTTATACCAATAATTTATATACCTAAACAATCTTTTATTGTATCCAAATAAACAAGATTTCAGCAACCTGATACATAAGGTTTGTCTGTGCACAAAAGAAGAAATATCCAAATTATTGAAGGAGGTCACAGATACTGAATTTAAAGTAGAGCCAAAAAATATTAGAATCCCTGAATCTGTCTAAACTCCAAATCTTGAATCATATTCAGAATGTATTCCAAAAAATGAAAGGGTCCACAACTGGATCTTAAAGTTATATATCTGATTAAAGACCCAAGTCTCCCAACAATGCTCCACAAGGAGATGTTATAATTAAATGTAAAGAATATCGGCTAGATTTAGAGTTTTGGCGGTAACGACCCGAAAAGCTAACGCCGGCTTTTTTCTGGCCGCACCATAAAAATAACTCTGGTATTGAGAGTCCACATAAAGGCTGCTTTAGGCTCCAAAAAAGGAGCGTAGAGCATATTTAACGCAGCTTCAACTCTCGATACCAGAGTTGCTTACGGACGCGGCCAGCCTCAAAAACGTGCTCGTGCACGATTCCCCCATAGGAAACAATGGTGCTGTTTGAGCTGAAAAAAAACCTAACACCTGCAAAAAAGCCGCGTTCAGCTCCTAACGCAGCCCCATTGTTTGCTATGCGGAAACACTTCCTACGTCTGCACCTAACACTCTAACATGTACCCCGAGTTTAAACACCCCTAACCTTACACTTATTAACCCCTAATCTTCCGCCCCCACTATCGCTGACCCCTGCATATTATTATTAACCCCTAATCTGCCGCTCCGTAAACCACCGCTACTTACATTATCCCTATGTACCCCTAATCTGCTGCCCTAACATCGCCGACCCCTATATTATATTTATTAACCCCTAATCTGCCCCCCACAACGTCGCCTCCACCTGCCTACACTTATTAACCCCTAATCTGCCGAGCGGACCTGAGCGCTACTATAATAAATGTATTAACCCCTAATCCGCCTCACTAACCCTATAATAAATAGTATTAACCCCTAATCTGCCCTCCCTAACATCGCCGACACCTAACTTCAATTATTAACCCCTAATCTGCTGACTGGAGCTCACCGCTATTCTAATAAATGTATTAACCCCTAAAGCTAAGTCTAACCCTAACACTAACACCCCCCTAAATTAAATATAATTTTAATCTAACGAAATTAATTAACTCTTATTAAATAAATTATTCCTATTTAAAGCTAAATACTTACCTGTAAAATAAATCCTAATATAGCTATAATATAAATTATAATTATATTATAGCTATTTTAGGATTAATATTTATTTTTATATATTTTTCTTATGTTTGTAAATATTTTTTTATTTTTTGTAACTTAGTTCTTTTTTATTTTTTGTACTTTAGATAGTTATTCCTATTTAAAATTATTCCTATTTAAAGCTAAATACTTACCTGTAAAATAAATCCTAATATAGCTATAATATAAATTATAATTATATTATAGCTATTTTAGGATTAATATTTATTTTTATATATTTTTCTTATGTTTGTAAATATTTTTTTATTTTTTGTAACTTAGTTCTTTTTTATTTTTTGTACTTTAGATAGTTTATTTCATTGTAGTTATTTGTAGGTATTGTATTTAATTTATTTATTGATAGTGTAGTGTTAGGTTTAATTGTAGATAATTATAGGTATTTTATTTAATTAATTTATTGATAGTGTAGTGTTAGGTTTAATTGTAACTTAGGTTAGGATTTATTTTACAGGTAATTTTGTAATTATTTTAACTATTTTAGCTATTAAATAGTTCTTAACTATTTAATAGCTATTGTACCTGGTTAAAATAAATACAAAGTTACCTGTAAAATAAATATTAATCCTAAAATAGCTATAATATAATTATAATTTATATTGTAGCTATATTAGGATTTATTTTACAGGTAAGTATTTAGCTTTAAATAGGAATAATTTATTTAATAAGTGTTAATTAATTTTGTTAGATTAAAATTATATTTAACTTAGGGGGGTGTTAGTGTTAGGGTTAGACTTAGCTTTAGGGGTTAATACATTTATTAGAATAGCGGTGAGCTCCAGTCGGCAGATTAGGGGTTAATAATTGAAGTTAGGTGTCGGCGATGTTAGGGAGGGCAGATTAGGGGTTAATACTATTTATTATAGGGTTAGTGAGGCGGATTAGGGGTTAATAACTTTATAATAATAGCGGTGCGGTCCGCTCGGCAGATTAGGGGTTAATAAGTGTAGGCAGGTGGAGGCGACATTGAGGGGGGCAGATTAGCGGTTAATAAATATAATATAGGGGTCGGCGGTGTTAGGGGCAGCAGATTAGGGGTACATAAGTATAACGTAGGTGGCGGTCGGCAGATTAGGGGTTAAAAAAATTGAATCGAGTGGCGGCGATGTGGGGGGACCTCGGTTTAGGGGTACATAGGTAGTTTATGGGTGTTAGTGTACTTTAGAGTACAGTAGTTAAGAGCTTTATGAACCGGCGTTAGCCCAGAAAGCTCTTAACTACTGACTTTTTTCCTGCGGCTGGAGTTTTGTCGTTAGATTTCTAACGCTCACTTCAGACACGACTCTAAATACCGGAGTTAGAAAAATCCCATTGAAAAGATAGGATACGCAATTGACGTAAGGGGATCTGCGGTATGGAAAAGTCGCGGCTGAAAAGTGAGCGTTAGACCCTTTTTTTAATGACTCCAAATACCGGAGGTAGCCTAAAACCAGCGTTAGGAGCCTCTAACGCTGGTTTTCACGGCTACCGCCCAACTCTAAATCTAGGCCTATGAAAATTAATAGATAATACTTTAAAAAAGTTCTTAATTTTTTAGACTTTGCACCCTGAACACACCAGAGAAAGCAATATTTACAGCCTCTCACCTAATTACTTCACTCAAAAAATTTACCTTATAGATGGGGGTTCCCTTTCTACCTTTTAGTCATGCACACCTAGATTACAAGTTTTGCGTTTGGGTTTTAACGCTGAAAAAAATGTTCATTTCAACGTTAAAGCAGCACCTCAGCCTTTACAAGTCTTGCCAGTATAGCTGTACCACAAGCCTTTTAGCCTGTAACGCAACGTCAGTCCCGCACTCATAAAATTACGTTTTTTCATGGGACTTCCACAGCGCAGCCATTACGAGTTTTGCAGTGAGGTTAAAAAGCTTACATTGCAGCCTATACAGACAAGATCCGTTCTGAGAGCAGTAGTTATGAGTTTTACGCAACAAAACTGTTACATAAACCTCATAACTAAAGTGTTACAAAGCACACTAACACCCATAAACTACCTATTAACCCCTAAACCGAGGCCCTCCTGCATTGCAAAACACTAAATTAAAGTTATTAACCCCTAATCTGCCGCTCCTGACATCACGGCCATTAATAAAATGTATTAACCCCTATTCCGCCGCCTCCCACATCACCACCACTATACTAAAGTTATTAACCCCCTATTCACCGCACCCCATCAACCACACTATAATAAAGCTATTAACCCCTATTCCGCCACTCCCTGACACCGCCGCCAATATAATAAACCTATTATCCCCTAAACTGCAAGCCCCCACAATGAAATATAATAAATTAAACTATTAACCCCTAAACCAGAAGCCCCCAAAATGAAATATACTAAATTAAACTATTAACCCCTAAACCAAAAATCTCAATAAACTAATTTAAACTAGTAACCCCTAAGCCTAACGTCCCCTAACTTTATATTAAAATTACAATTTGCCTATCTTAAATAAAATTAAAACTTACCTGTCAAATTAAAAAAACTAAGTTTAAACTAAGAATTAAACTAATATAACTATTAAACTAACTACCAATTAAACAAAACTAAAATACACATTAAAAAAATCCTAACACTACTATAAAAATTACAAAATATCTAATCTAACAAAAAATAAAAAAATACTAAATTACGAAAAATAGCAAGCGAAATTATTAAAAATAAAAAAGAATTACACCTAATCTAATAGCCCTATAAAAATAAAAAAGCCCACCCAAAATAAAAAAAAACCTAGCCTACAATAAACTACCAATAGCCCTTAACAGGGCCTTTTGTAGGGCATTGCCCTAAGTTAAACAGCTCTTTTACCTGTAAAAAAACCACAAAGACCCCCCAACAGTAAAACCCACCACCCAACCAACCCCCCAAAATAAAAAACAAACTCTAACAAAAACCTAAGTACTAGTAAGATGTGTGGTGATATATGTGCAGGACTCAACTGTGCAGCCCCTAATTCTGATATGCTCCCAGTATCAGAAAGTTTAAGTCTAAAACATGTGGGGGGAGGGGTGCGCTCAACTAAAGAGCTGTGAGTGGGACTTTATCTATTGTGTATGACTAATATATTATATTTCTATATTTATATTTTGGCGACCTAGTTAAGAAACATATATTATCGTGATAACATATGATTGTGATGTTTCTATTTTTATATATTTTTATATATTCTTCCGTGATAACATATGATTATATGGTGGGGGGATATTAAATGTGAATCCTTAATAGGATAAGGTATAAGGTGTGTGTGCGATGGTTTGTTGCAAATTGTGATGCAATATGTTGCAAGGAACAATGCTTAAAGTGCAATATATATGGTGGAAATAACCAACAATATGTGGTGTATAAAAAACAGATACTTCTTATTGAAACAAAACAAATGTTCAATTGAATTATTAATCAGTTTATAGATATAAGCAAATAAAAACAAATAATAACAAATAAAATGATCATATCATTGCAATGAAATATAACAACTAATTCACTAAGTTAGTTAAAAATGGTGTCGGTAAAACTGACTTATCAGCATAGACCAAAAGTACTGGGATTTGGCTGATATGTTAATAGACACTCTTGGACAAAATAAGTCCTTGAAAGGATATGATGATTATAGTTCAGCGTAAAATATAAAAGTTAAAAGTTGTGGCCACAACTATTTGTAAGGGATCCAAAAAGCTCCAAAGAGCTGTTTCCTGTTAGGATAGCTTGTGTAATGTCCCGTTGTTAAAAAAGGAGTACTACGGAGTTCTTATGATGCTCACCCCTACCGGACTACCGATATCCCTTACCTCCTCTTCTACTAGCGTGGGTTATGGGAAGGATTGGAATTGACCCGGGATGTGTCTCAGTTCGGCGTGTTGCCGTGTAGCTGTGGTAGTATGTGAGCGTCTCACCTTCAAATTTCCCGGTCAGTCCTTCCTACCCTGACGTCTACGTAGAATAGTCACGTGGTCCTCGGAGGTCCAATCGGATAGCCGGGTCGTTGGGGGGAGTGGTGCGATAGCGGTTCTATCGGATCTGCTTGCTGGAGCCAAATTCGGTCACACTGGATTGTCAAAATCTACGCGTTTCAGCGCTGAACAGGAAACAGCTCTTTGGAGCTTTTTGGATCCCTTACAAATAGTTGTGGCCACAACTTTTAACTTTTATATTTTACGCTGAACTATAATCATCATATCCTTTCAAGGACTTATTTTGTCTAAGAGTGTCTATTAACATATCAGCCAAATCCCAGTACTTTTGGTCTATGCTGATAAGTCAGTTTTACCGACACCATTTTTAACTAACTTAGTGAATTAGTTGTTATATTTCATTGCAATGATATGATCATTTTATTTGTTATTATTTGTTTTTATTTGCTTATATCTATAAACTGATTAATAATTCAATTGAACATTTGTTTTGTTTCAATAAGAAGTATCTGTTTTTTATACACCACATATTGTTGGTTATTTCCACCATATATATTGCACTTTAAGCATTGTTCCTTGCAACATATTGCATCACACTTTGCAACAAACCATCGCACACACACCTTATACCTTATCCTATTAAGGATTCATATTTAATATCCCCCCACCATATAATCATATGTTATCACGGAAGAATATATAAAAATATATAAAAATAGAAACATCACAATCATATGTTATCACGATAATATATGTTTCTTAACTAGGTCGCCAAAATATAAATATAGAAATATAATATATTAGTCATACACAATAGATAAAGTCCCACTCACAGCTCTTTAGTTGAGCGCACCCCTCCCCCCACATGTTCTAACAAAAACCTAAGCTACCCATTGCCCTAAAAAGGGCATTTGTATGAGCATTGCCCTTAAAAGGGCATTTAGCTCTTTTAATTGCCCTGAAAAGCGATGCGTGGAGGCTGAGGTTCAGATGAAGGTCCAAAGCAGAGGTCCAGGCAGAGGTCCAAGGCGGAGGTTCAGGCGGAGGTCTAGACAGAGGTCTAATGCGGAGGTCCAGGTGGAGGTCCATCGATCTACCAATTCAAATCAGCCAATAGAATGAGAGCTGCTTAAATCCTATTGGCTGATTCAAATTTTTAAGCCAATAGGAATGCAATGGTACCCTCAGTATAAAAGGGGTACCTTGCATTTCAATCCTCAGTGTGCGGTGGACGATCACATGAAGAGGACCTCCATGTCGGATCGATGGACCTCTGCCTAGACCTCCACCTTGGACCTCTGCCTGGACCTCCGCCTTGGACCTTTGCCTAGACCTCCACCTTGGACCTTCGCCGGGACCTCCGCGCATCGCTGCTCCACCTCCGCAGGGATGAAGAAGATGCCGGTCCTGCGATGGATGAAGATGGAGACGCCTGGATGAAGATGCCCCCTGGATGAAGATGGACCTGCCGGGATGAAGATCGTTCAAGCGGGACTTCAACAACTGTGAGTACCTAAAGAGGGGTTATTGTTAGGTTTTTTAAGTTTTTTTGGGGTGGGTTTTTTGTTTAGATTAGGGTGGGCACTCTTAAAAGAGCTGAATGGCCTTTTAAGGGCAATGCCCATACAAATGCCCTTTTCAGGGCAATGGGTAGATTAGGTTTTTTAGATAATTTTTATTTTATTTTGTGGGTTTGTAATGTTAGTGGGTCTTTGTATTTTTTTTAGAAAAAGAGCTGATATATTTAGGGCAATGCACTACAAAAGGCCCTTGTAAGGGCTATTGGTAGTTTATTCTAGATATGTTTCTTTTATTTTGGGGTGGTTTTTTAAATGGGCGGTATAATAGGAATAATTTTTATTATTTTGGATAATTCGATTATTTTGTGTGATATTTTTTTTTTCGTTTTGGGGTGGGTTTTTAATTTTAGATTAGGGGTTAGGCATTTCATAAAAGAGCTGAATGCCCTTTTAAGGGCAGGGAAAAGAGCTGAATGCCCTTTTAAGGGCAATGTCCATACAAACGCCCTTTTCAGGACAATGGGTAGATTAGGTTTTACTGTTAGGGGGTGTTTATTTTTCTTTTGTAGGAAAAGAGCTGTTATCTTTAGGACAATGCCCTACAAAAGGCCCTTTTAAGAGCCCACCAAAAGGCCCTTTTAAGGGCCCTTGGTAGTTTATTATAGATTAGATTATAGATTAGGGTTTTTATTTTGGGGTTGTTGTTTTTACTTTTTTAAAAGGGTATTAGAACTGGAATAATTTTTATTATTTTGGATAATTTCGTTTGTTATTTTTTGTAAAGATAGGTTTTTTATTTTTTGTAATTTTAGTGTTTTTTATTTTTTGTAATGGTAGTTTTTTTTTATTTTTTGTAATGTTAGGTTTTAGTGTAAGGCAGCTTAGGTTTTATTTCACAGGTGAATTTGTATTTATTTTAACTAGGTAGTTAGTAAATAGTTAATAACTATTTACTAACTAGTCTACCTAGATTAAATACAAACTTACCTGTGAAATAAAAACAAAACCTAAGCTAGCTACAATATTTAGCTCTATTTTAATTATGTTAAAGTTAGGGGGTGTTGGGGGGCGTGTCCGACCAGCGACCAAGATGGCTGCCTTTTAATTCAGGGGAACATTGGAGCTGATGAACCTGCTGTTTATCCCCCCTCTGATCAGCAAATCCTATTTGTATTTAAGAGATAAGTGAAAAGCTATATTTCTGGAACAATTTTATGTGTTTAACTCACATTAACCTGCACAGGCAGACCGGATTAGAAGAGGTGCGCAGCAGAGGTCTTACCACGGCCTGGACCTCTCTCTACCCCCCCTATTATTCTGATAGTTCAGAATACCCATCCAATTGAGCTGAAGATTGTGCTTTTGAATTGCTGGACATTTAATTTGTGGCCACTACTTTATTTGGAGAGCAGAAGCATACAATTGCATAACATTACTAATATGGCGGCGATAGACGCATGGGAGCAACGCATACAACTCCTTATGGATCAACAATTCTGGGAGCTAAAACAGAGCCTGCAAACAATATTGCATATACTGACCCAAGACCAGATACGGCGGTTGAAGCCAAACAATTTACCCACCCCAAGATCGGAGTACAGATCCTTTGCTAGTGACCGGAGGGTTACGAGTTACTCGTATCAAGCAGAAAGCCTGCAAGCAAAGCCCGCTATACCAAGCCTTCCTCAAACTGAAAACAATGCAGTAGATGGGACCCAAGGCTACATCTTTGAGAAGGAAAGTGCTTTGAAAGGCAAAAACAGTGTCTATCCCAATGGAAGATCCGTAACAACAGGGCTTAACATGTCGATAGTGCACTGGTACGCGGCTGTACAGACAACTTTTAGTAGAGTATTGGATTCTTTGTTCTCAACACATGGCTACTTAACAATGGTCGCTATGCCTCCATTAGAAGAAGCAGGAATAGGATTGCAGTGACTTTCTACTACAGATCTGTCTAAAGCCGGAATCGGATAAAGGGTTAAGGTAGTATGCGGATGTCAGCAGCATAAACGGTATAGAGACACTCTGAAAATGGGCATGCATGGATATAAGACTCTATTACCCACTATGCTACTTATAACTGTTACGATCATATTATGCCCTCTAAAGACAATCAAGTCACGCTTAATTGCTTCCAGGCTAGAATAATTTCTGCCCTAATGATGGCGACTGAGCCTGATATTTGGCAGCCTAGTCTAGTACTTGTTATGGGGGTTATTTTTTCTGCTTAGGTATAATAGTGTATATGGCATGTGTCTGTCTATGTACTGATTACATTTGTCCCCATTACCATGTCATCAGTTCACTATATCTCGCACCTAATGCAGGTCAAAATCCAGATAAGTCCTATTTATGATTCTATGCTCATTTGGTATTAGTGTAAGAGAAGAACTGACAGATGCATTTGTTATGCTCCCGTTTCACCTCTTTCTTGGGGCCACCTATTATTTACTTAGTCATTTTATTTAGTCATTTTAACTTTTCCTACAGTACTACACTAGAACATGGGGGAATTTGTAGAAATTCATGCAATTTATTGCTCATTATATAGATTTTATATGGTGAAATAAGCTAAACTTACTTGTCTGCATGCATATATCTCTCAAAATATGGCTAAGGCTAGTCAGAGAGCCTGAATAGTCCAAATTTTGCTCCCACCATCTTGTATATTAAAATGAGGTTATAGGAGCCTGTTCTATATTACACAAAATAAGAAAATACAGATTCATAAGGTTTAAACCATCTATTCCGTCCTTCTTACTGACTAATACCCTTATCTAGTAAATAAGACACAACACCATTTGTTTGGGAGAAAGAACCGGTCACGGTTCACGTTTATTAAATAAACGCTTTAACTTGTGCCTAAGAGTCATTCCAATTACCCTTAGGCACTTGATCAACCTATCAACGAAACTTGGCAACAAGTTCGTAATCCTCAACGTTGGCGGCATCTCACCCTAACCTAGCCCCTATTAGCAGATGGTCAAGGCCCCTTTCGATACCTGCAGCGTGACACCCGGCTGTCACGCCCCATGGCACTCAGAGAGAGCTGTGATGTTCAGAGGTCTTCGGTCCAATTGCGAGGGAGAGGACCCCCAGGCCGGCGCCTGGCAGGCATAACCCCTCCCTTTTCCCCGGACCATCACTCTTCTCTCCTTGTGCCCGCTCCCCAGGGCATTGACCACCCGCCTGCTGAGGCATATCCAACCAGCCCAGTAAGGCACCCCCTGTCAGCCGAATCGTACAACTCAACTTCAGGGGTGGCTAGCTACATTAAAGGCTCGGTCTTACTGAAGGCTAGCTCAATTAAACCCACCCCTGCCGAGCCAACTCACCCTAACAGCCGCATCGTAGCCGCCAATCTCCTCTTCCAGGGACGGGTGGGCGGGGAAACCTTCTCCTTGAAGTCTGGAAACCGAAAGAGGCTGATCTCACTGTTGCAGGACCCTATAAAGGTAAGAAAACAGACACCTCCTTCCCCCTTGCAACATTGTAACAACACATTTAGCATTACTCCAGACTTCAAGTTGGTAAACCCTTAATTTTGTTACAGGCCCACTAGAGGGCCCTCCACTACCATAAGGTTTAAACCATCTATTCCGTCCTTCTTACTGACTAATACCCTTATCTAGTAAATAAGACACAACACCATTTGTTTGGGAGAAAGAACCGGTCACGGTTCACGTTTATTAAATAAACGCTTTAACTTGTGCCTAAGAGTCATTCCAATTACCCTTAGGCACTTGATCAACCTATCAACGAAACTTGGCAACAAGTTCGTAATCCTCAACGTTGGCGGCATCTCACCCTAACCTAGCCCCTATTAGCAGATGGTCAAGGCCCCTTTCGATACCTGCAGCGTGACACCCGGCTGTCACGCCCCATGGCACTCAGAGAGAGCTGTGATGTTCAGAGGTCTTCGGTCCAATTGCGAGGGAGAGGACCCCCAGGCCGGCGCCTGGCAGGCATAACCCCTCCCTTTTCCCCGGACCGTCACTCTTCTCTCCTTGTGCCCGCTCCCCAGGGCATTGACCACCCGCCACAAGAGCCAGGCGAACTCTTGCCGCCAAACCAACCAACAGGAACCCAGTAATAAACCACACTTTAACTAATCATAACCATAAAAACATAACGATTTCAACAGATTGCAGATACAACAATTTAACCCAAACTTTAATGAATAATCCCCAACAAGGCTCCCCTGATGTCCCTTAGAAACATATCCAACCCTACGTCCGTAAGGTGGACTCCATCAGGCCTAAATAGGTCCCTTTTGTCGGCCGTTATGCTTTCGTGCCTGACCACGAAACCCCCAATGCCCGTGACCGCTCTTCCCATCTCCCTATTCACCTTTTTGCGCACATTATATGCAGCCCTCTGTGTGACAATGTGCCGCCATTGCAGTCGAGCAACTACATTTGACCACCCCAAAGTCACACCCTGCAACCAAGTGTGCATCCATTGCACATCCGCTGTCATTCTTCTGATCAAATCCAGCGCGGGCATTGCCCCCAAGTCATTTCCCCCGAGGTGCAGCACTAAAACATTAGGCCGCCCCCACCTTTTGTGTGCCTCCTGTAAAAGTGCAGGCAAATCAGCCCACGACAGTCCCCTGCGCCCTAACCACCGAAAGCTTGCCTTGGACGTTGGGAATCCAAGTTGCTGACCTTCCGGCGATCGCAACGCCCTGAGATGAGCCCAGTGGATGTATGAATGGCCTACCATCCATACACGAACCGGAGGTGCTTTCGCATTCACAACACCTGATAAAACAGAGAACACCACCATGAAAAAACCGCCCTTGCACAACCTGGGTCCCCCCCAACAAAAACCCCCCTTTGGAAGTATGGACCCGCCCACATGTCTGTGCTCTAGCAGTGTCCTTTATCAGGTCTAATATAAGTCTTGTACTGGGACGACTTCCATCTGCCCAAGCGCTTAATCTCCGCCACCGTAACTCCCTTTTGCGCTGCGCTGGTCGCCGCGCCTATTCTAAACGAGTGCGGGGCGATCCTGCCCGGATCCAACCCGGCCTCCTTTGCCGTCTTCGCCAATACCTGGCGGAATTGAAAAACCGAGAGGGCCAAACCGTCCTCATGTATCAGGAGCCGTTGCCCTCCCGCCGGCCTCACCTTCAGGTATTGCTCCAAGCATGCCACTGGGCAGCAATCCTCAAACTCTTGACGGTCAAGGGGCAGCCATGCCCCCACCCCCTCCTGGACCTGGGTATGAACAACAGGAGCCCCTCGTCCGTCAAACGGACATGCTCCAACTGCACTCCTCCTCGACCTTTCTCCTTTGCAGACGCCACAAGCTCCCCCACCCTGAGGGCTCCCGCAAACGCCGAAGCAAATGCCGTTCGGAAAAGAAGCTGCTCGTACTTGGATGTGCAAACCTTTGCCACACCATTCGCTAACGCCTTCAATCTCTCCCGTGTAATGGGCTCTCTCCGATCTTTCTGACGGGGGGCCAACCTGCCCCACCCCTTCAACACCTTCCTTACTAGGAAGGTTCCGGAGTGGTCCTCAAAGCCAAGCGCCTTGTTAAAGAAGGCCAGAGCCGATAGCCTACTACTCGCGCCGGCCTTACTGACCCCTTCTTTCCGTAGTAAAGCCAACCATTCCAACACCAGCACCCTAGAAGCCCTTTGTACCTGTACACCTCCGCGTTGACAGAACGCCTCCCAGCAGTCCCAATGACTCTTATATGTTGACCATGTCCTTGGCGCCAAGGATGCCTTCACCAAAGCTAGGATGCTCATCCAACCTTCACCAGCTGCCAAAGAGAAGATGGGCATGTTAACCCCTCCTCTGCCGCCATGGGTGCCGCTGCCCTAAACTGCTCCCATTTAAATCGAGAGAGTGCATCTGCAATAATGTTCTGCACTCCTGGGACGTGTTTGGCGGTAAAATGTATATTGAACTGCAAGCATCGCAACACCAAGTGACGCAAGCAACACACAACCGCTGGCGATGACGCGGACAGCCTGTTAATGGCGTACACCACACTCATGTTGTCCGTCCAGAACACCACCGATTTATTAGCCAGTCTATCCCCCCAAATCTCCACAGCAACCACTATCGGGAATAGCTCCAACAGCGTCAAGTTTTTGGTGAAACCTGCATCTATCCAGCCCCTCGGCCATGGAGCCGCGCTCCATTCTCCGTCCAGGTACGCTCCGTACCCGAAACCCCCCGCTGCGTCCGTGTACAAGTTTATTGCCTTGTTGGGTACTTTCCTACCCCTCCATAGGCACACGCCATTAAAATTCATTAGGAATTTTTCCCATATCTCCAGGTCCTCCCTCACATCCGCCGTAATGCTCGTCCATTTTGCTAGACCGGTAGGGCCCTTCAAAAGTCCCTCCAATCGACGGTTAAAGGCTCTTCCCATCGGGATGACCCTACCCGCAAAATTCAGGAGGCCCAGCAGCGCCTGCACCTCTTTTATCGCAACCTTGCTCGACCCCTTAATCCTTCGGACCGCTCCAAGCATCCGGACAACCTTGTCCATGGGCAGCCTACATTCCGCCTGCACTGTATCTATTTCGATACCTAGAAATGTGAGACATGTACACGGCCCCTGCGTTTTGTCGTCCGCGAGCGGCACTCCAAAACGCGACATCATATCCTGCATAACCTCCATGAGCTGTTCACACTCCGTGGAACCAGCTCTCCCTACCAACAAGAAATCGTCCAAGTAGTGGGCCACCGCTCCCCCACTTGACGCCTTGTACACTACCCAATGCAGGAAAGAACTAAAACACTCAAACAAGGAACAGGACAATGAGCAGCCCATCGGCAAACACCTGTCCACATAATATTCCCCTTCGAACTTCATGCCCATTAGTCTGAAAGCCGAAGGGTGCAGGGGCAGCAGGCGGAAAGCCGACTCAATGTCTAGCTTCGCCAGCAATGCCCCCGGACCGCATGCCCTGACCACGTCCAGCGCACGATCGAACGATTGATAGTGCACTGAACTCAACTCTGGGTCAATAGCGTCGTTAACTGACGCCCCTTTTGGGAAAGAAAGGTGATGTATCAACCTGAACTTCCCTTCCTCTTTCTTGGGTACCACACCCAATGGGGAGATCACCAGATCCGCCATCGGGCATGTGGAGAATGGCCCCGATACCCTGCCCAGCGCCACCTCCTTTGCCAACTTTTCCCTAACCACGTGCGGGAATTCATAGGCCGTTTTCAAGTTCCTGTGCACTGAAGAACCCTCAACACGACCCATGACCGGTATCCGGAAACCCCCTTCCAACCCCGACCTCAGCAGCTCAGCTGCCCCTGTGTCGGGGTAGTTCGCCAGCCATATCAGCATGGCCCGCAACCTAAGCGGAGTTGGTGCCCTTGACTGCAACTCCCACCTTAGGCGTAATTCTGGGCTGTCCCTGGTCCTTTCGTTTTCCACAATCGGCGCCTGGGTGAGGCCCTGCACAGAACTTGCAGATGTGACGAAAGGAGCAGCTGCTCCCCCTGTCACACTGCTTATCCTGGTATTTCCAGCACTCCCTCCCTTTCCTGCCCAGCCGCGCCCCTAGGCGCTGCGGTGCTTGACGTGACGCCACTGGGGAGGGAGAACTGCCTTCCAATCCTAATTTGGACCACAAGTGCATATCCTGTGTTCCAAAATGCAGCAGAGGGTTACCTACCATCTTTCTCCTAAAGGCCATGTCGTATTCACGCCATGCGCCTTCCTTGAATCTCGTACGGATATCCTCTATGGTATCCTGGTACTTAAACAGGTTATGCCCCTGCAACGGCCACCTGTCGACATAGCACGCAGCCAGTACACGGAAGCATTTAAGCCATTCCTCGTACGTCTCCGGCCTACGTACTTTCTTTGGGCCCGAGCCATCCGCCGCCCTTTCTTTGGCTCTAAACGCATCCAGAGAGAGCTCGAATACGTTAACGTATTTTCCCTCTTGAATCTTTTTAACGACCTTCGCTTTCAAATGGCCATATAGCGAGTGGACCAAACACGGGTAAGTGTCACCCTGTGCAGCCACTTTGCGAGGCACTGGTCCCACTGGCGTAACAGTGCCCCCTAAAGCTTGCGTTCCCTGTAGCTCAAGTGTCTGGGACGTAGCGCCCGCCTTGTCCTTCGCTCTAGCAGACGCCATCTTCTTTATCCACCTAAACATCCTGCGCTGACCCTTCCCCACTAAACCAAGATCCTCCCCGCTATCGGATCCTGACCCACTTGTGGAAGACCCCGTGTCAGTGTGTATGATGTCTGGTGCGTGGCACTCACCCTCGCCTGGTATCCCTGCTTGCGAAGGAGTCGCTGGACTCGCAGCGCTCTGGATGCCACTAGTACCTGCTACTGCCATGGCGCTGCTCGTGCTCGCTGCCATCTCTGCTGTGCTTGATGGAACCTGTTGAGACAAAACAACTTGGGGGGTACTCCGGTCTGTGAGAGGGGCAACAGTTGAAACACCCTCTCTCCCCTGCCCCTGTCTCCCCCCAGCTGACATACCCAGAACATTAGCCACAGCATCCCTGATAATCACCTCCTGCGCCGCCCCCTCCCGGGCGTGACCACTAAACCCAGGCAGGGGCCTCGCAGCATCTCTCGCATGCAACGCTGCCTCAACAGCTCTCCTGATCATATCCTCATCCACACCACCATGAGACTGGCCCCCTCTATGCATCTGCGCCCTCTCATACTGCGTATCATTTGTCACCTCACACGGTCTCACAAATCCCCCAGCCCTAAACTGAGTAACTCCCTCATAGGCATGCGTTATCCCCGCATGTCCCCACCCCATGTGTGGTTCATATCTCCGTCCAGTCTCCAATCTACGATATGACCCCTCAGGCCCTTCGGCCTCTGATATTGCATCCGCACCTGCATACCTCAGGTTCATGCCACCCCTCATGCAATCTTGTCCCAATGTGGCCCCTATACCTTTACTCCGTACCGATGCACCCCTCTCATTCACCACAACCACGGGCCTCTGCCCGTCACTGCCTCTATCCGTAGCCACGACCTGATCACTCGTGCTAGGCCGCACTGTAGGCCTCCCAACTGAACACACCGCTCCGCCTGACACACCAGATGAGCCCCTCTGAGGACCGCGGTCAACCGCCATGCGCGCATGCGCGCCATCAACATGCATACCCACGTGGGACCCAACTGCGCCACACGCTCTCCTACCAGCATCCGGACCCCCAGCCATCCCCATGCCAGGTAAGTGGGCCCCGCTGCTCCCTGCCTGTCCTCCTGATACCCCGCTCGCTAACCGGAGTCCCCCCAAGTTACCTTCGGGGCTCCGGTCACGCGAGGCACTCCTCACTCTGCCGCGTCCTCCCTCCGAATGGCGACCGCGATCCTCCTCCTCCTCAGAACTCTCGGAGGAGATCTCGCGGGAACCGCCAATCGGAGGGCCAGACTCCGCTGCGCACTCTGCCATGTGGCTGCGCTGTGGGCCTGCTCCTGTACCACCGCCAGCCCCAGCGACAGCCACGCCAAGGCCCTGGTCCCCATGGGGCAACCCCCCGACAAAGGACTGGGCCAAGGCCATAACTGCCGCTAAGGCCGCCGGCGGCAAGGCCGCAAACTGCCCGGCCAGGCCGGCCCCAGCATCCGCTGGGGCAACCGGACCAGACAAATTCCCCTGGCCACACTCTGTTCCCCCCACCGCTGACACCTCCCCGCTTGCCTGCGGGCCTCGATTGGGGGCTACCCTATTTACCCCACTGGTCTGGGCCTTCCCTCCGGCGCCCTTAGGCCGTGAGCTACCCCCTGCCTTGCCCTTTCCTTTATTAAAACTCCTAGCAGGTGGGGATTTTTGGGGTGTGGGGGGTACCACATCTTCTGACTCCGGCTCCTGTCTGTGCCTTGCAGGTCCTTTCTTTCTTGCAGCCATCTCCACCACCTCCCTGTAACGCTTGGGAGGCACAGATTTTCTCCTGGATCTCTCCATGTTTTACTTCAAGAACCTACAGACAACTTCAGAAACCTTCTCCTTGAAGTCTGGAAACCGAAAGAGGCTGATCTCACTGTTGCAGGACCCTATAAAGGTAAGAAAACAGACACCTCCTTCCCCCTTGCAACATTGTAACAACACATTTAGCATTACTCCAGACTTCAAGTTGGTAAACCCTTAATTTTGTTACAGGCCCACTAGAGGGCCCTCCACTACCATAAGCTGAGATCCAAGAGTGGTCTCTTACTGATTATAGTTGCCTCCTATATTGTAACTTTTTCTTTTATGGTAATATGAGGTCCAAGAGCGACCTTAAAGGGTTTATTTTTAGGAGGCAGATAGTTACGTGGGTATAAAGTGTGCATATTAAGTTTACAGATATCTTGTGCTCATGCTCTTGGAAAATTGAATTCATTACAATCATTTTGTTCTTTATTTTCTTTCTTGTATAACTTGTATTGACATATATGTTGTGTGTACCCTTAATGAATCTTAATAAAAATCTTAAAAAAAAAAAAAAAAGTTAGGGGGTGTTAGGGTTAGGGTTACGGTTAGGTTTAGGGTTAGGTTTAGGGGTTAATAATTTAACTTAGTTTGTTGCCATGTGGGGGGATGGCAATTTAGGGGTTAATAGGTTTATTTAGTGGTAGTGATGTGGGAGGCCAGAGGTTTAGGAGTTAATAGCTTTATTTAGTGGTGTGATGTCGGGGAGCGGCGGAATAGGGGTTAATAGATTTATTATACTGTGAGCAATGTTGGGGTGTGAGGGAATAGGGGTTAATAACTTTAGTTTAGTGGCGGCGATTTCGGGAGCGGCAGATTAGTGGTTAATAACATTATGTAGGTGTTGGCAATGTCGGGGGCAGCAGATTAGGGGTGTTTAGACGTGGGGTTTATGTTAGGGTGTTTGGGTTAAACGTTACTTTTTTTCCCCATAGACATCAATGGTGTTGCGTTACAGAGATTTTTCATTCCGCGATCACAGGTGTTAGGTTTTTTTCTAACCCGCTCTCCTCATTGATTTCTATGGGGAAAGCGTGAACGAGCACGTCAAAACAGCGCTTGTATTTTGTGCGGTATGGAGCTCAATGCAACCATATCGCACGCACAAGCGGCTGTTTCAAAACTTGTAATGGCTGCTCTATAGAGGGTGAAATAACACAACTTTTGTTGAGTTCGTTAAATTCCCCATAGCGCGCATAACTCGTAATCTACCTGATAGTAAGAAAAGCAAGTAAATAGTAAGTCTAGTAACACTTTATCATATTCCATATCCCTTTAAAAAAAAAAATAATATATATATATTTTTTTTAAATAAACAAACACATTGAATAATGTAGACATTGCCCGGTTACCTCTTAACTGTCCTTCATCAACGTATTTCTTCAGAATGCCATGTTAAAATGTTGCTTCTAACTATTTTAAACTCTTCCAAAACCACCCCCTAGAAACTTTATTCCGAAAATTCAAAGTACCACATATGAAAAGGCTAATGTCCCAAAGTCTGAGATACAAACAAAAATATAATAAATAAAATACTTTTTTATTCACATTCCTGTGCTATATGCAGAAATGCTACTACACATTGTTTTAGCACCCCACAGGTGCTAAGGTGGAATCCGATTGTTCTACTAAATTTGCTATCTGGGAGCTTGATGACATAGTGAGAAGAGATTCCTGCAGCCTGAGGGGAGCATTGCACTTATATTTACTGCATCCTACACAAGTGAGTAAGCCTTTTTTTATTCCTGTTTGCCTTCATCTTTTTTTCAAATATACTACACCATGAAGCAGCTCCTATGTTTTGTTTGTTTTTTCCGACTTGGATGTGGCACATTTGCTCTTTAGGAGCTGAAGCCCTTGAAGTAATTGGCTGAGGATTGGACTCCAGTGTGTCTGTATATCTATCTGTTGGATATAGATGGTAGTTAACGTTTAATGTATCATTACACATACAAGAGAATATTTGATTATGGATGACCTTCTACATATAGACCACAATTTATGAAAGACTACCCAATAATAACTTTTCTGACAGATTTCTTGAAGAAATTTTCAGCTAAAACCTCTTTATCTTAAACTCTAATGCCTACTCTGACCAATCTTGACTTCCCAGTCGACATTGATCCTATTAATATAATATGATATTACATGGTTGTCTATATAATATACAGTAATTAACTCAGGTAAATATATTCACATGGAATATTTGGGTTATGCCTTCTGGAATCCCTGGGTTTAAATAACTTTATGTCAAAACGTAATCTGAGATCTAAATTAACCAGATCACTCATTGGGTTTGATAAACTATTAAACTCTGTTGCACCCATGAATCACATTCTTTCACTTTTTTTTTGTTTTTTTTTAAATTTTTATTGAAACGTACAACTTTAATACATACCATATAAATAAAACTACATAAATGTTTTTTTTAACATATAAGCATTGCTCTATATTGCTCTAATATATATTAAAGCATATTAAAACATAACATAACAGTACAGTGTGTGTCTAAATTTGCATGTTCATAAGAAAACTCATTCATTCAAATTACCTCATACTAATATTTTCTCCTATCTTTATCACTAAAACAATCTAGGTCTGTGAGATTTTAAATCTGGAGGACAAATACTCCTCCCAAGTAGTTGTTATCAGTTGATATGTATCTAAACAGTGATGTTTTATATAAAAGAACTCTTCCAATTGGATCGAACGGCTGCATTCTTGCAGCCATTCAGCAATAGATGGGGCATCAGTATCTTACCAGTGCCTAGCTATAAGGATCTTAAAACTGTTGCTTGCTATAGCCACAAGTTTACTTTGCACATTAGATATTCTTTCCTGTATTTTATTAAATAACCAAAGGCAAAGATCTAATAACAGTGGTATGCCTATTAATTTTAAAGTTTCCAACGATATTGTAGACCACACAGGCATAATTCTAGGGCATTGCCACCACATTTGTGCCATATGGGCAACCGGGCCAATACACCTCCAACATCTCACATATGACAGCTTAAGCCTATAGATTTTACCACAGCGAGCCAGAGTCATATACCATTTGTGAAGAATCTTGAGGTTTAGTTCCAAGTATTTACTGGAAACAGATGATTTCATCACAGATTGAAAGATCTGTAAAGCATCAATATAAGAAATATCTGTACCTAATTCATTGTTTCATCTGTCTATATAGTATTGTACATCCCTACTTTTTTTTTTAATAATGAATAAATGAGGGAGAGAATATGTGTCCTGACCATATTCCATTTTTGCAGGTGAGAGGACACATATGTATAACATTGGTGATAAACAAAACAATAATTAAACAACAGAAAGTCCTCAGCAACCAATTTGGATGTTGTCTGTATGGAGGTTTCAGTGCCCACGTGACACACCAAGAGCACTCTATCTGTTACTTCTTTCATTCTGAAGAAATACAAAGAAGCAAGGATCCAACGTAGAGAGAACAATTGAAAGTTCAAATTTATTAGACAAGCTTAAAATGCCAAACAAGGCTGGCAACAGTGCTAGACAAAAAGCCTGGGTATGTGAGCGTGACACCAACGGCTTACATGTTTCGGCTCTCGGCCGTAATCATAGCCATAGGTGTCACACTTGTGAACATGTTTAAAAAGTATATCATACATTGTGATAGGTTAAAATATATAAAGCACGCCCGCACACAACTTATTTAGGATTAACCCTTGAAGACCTTTACAGGTGTGGTGGACACTATAGAGTATAATAGGCATACACAAGGAGAAAAATTCAGAAAAAATAATATACAGGATATGTTGAAATGTTTTGAGAATCCTGTTTAAGAGGCATTTAAAATGTACATAAAAAGACATAGCATATGATATATAATAAATTATATGAAATATAAGATTGTTGGATATAATATATTGTGCCAATTAAATAGTTATTCTTATGAACAGATGAGGATATATATATGTGTGAGTGTAATCTGTGCTTAAAGAGCCATGTTATATAGCTTAAATTGAAAACTCAAAGATTATAGTTTATAACACAGTACACAACATATATATACTAGTACATCTGGCAGGAAAACACTACATTCAATATTCAGTATAGTTCTGACAAAACAACATATAATCTATCTAAAAAACAGCTACAAGCCCTTAGGTCTCTTCAACAACAAGACAATCTGGTCATACGTCCTTCAGACAAAGGAGGTACTATTGTTGTTATGAACAAGGCTGACTATATCTCTGAGGCACACAGACAACTCAATAATCCTACTAACTATTCCATTCTAGACAGAAATCCTACAAAGGATTATAGTAAACTGCTGTTGGACATCTTGGATGATGGTGTGGAACATGGGTTTCTTTATGCGAATACAGCTGAATACTTGAATGTACAACATCCCAAGATCCCCATGTTCCACATGCTCCCCAAGGTGCACAAATCACTCACTAATGTAAAAGGTCGCCCCATAGTGAGTGGTATAGACTCACTATTTGAAAGACTCTCACAGTGGCTTAATGCCATATTGCAACCATTGGTTACTGCTCTTCCCTCCTACACAAAGATTCCAAACACATATTAAAGCTTTTGGCAGATATCAGATGGTAACCCAATTATCATTGGCTTTCAGTAGACGTGGTCTCATTGTACTCTGCCATCCCACACACTAAAGGCATTGAGGCTATTGAATATTTTCTGAGTACAGCAACAAAATATACTTATGACTTTCAAAAATATATCATACGTATCCTAGAATTTCTGCTTACACATAATTTTTTTTCCTTTGAAGGGCGTTATTATGTCCAAAAATGTGGTATGGCTATGGGGGCGAAATACGATCCCTCATATGCTAACTTGTTTCTTGGCAAGTGGGAGCTTGACACCATTTTTGGACAAAATAATCTTTATAGATCTCATATATGTTTTTTCAAACGATATATAGACGACCTTCTATTCATTTGGTCAGGCCCCTCCACTGATATTGCAGCATTCATGGATATGATAAATAACAATAATTTAAACTTAAGTTTCACTTACACTACTGACCCTATCTCCATCAACCATCTAGACTTATGCCTCACAGGAGATCAATATGGCGTTATTGACTCCAGGGTATATCGCAAGCCAATCTCGGGCAACACCCTCCTGCATGCCACCAGCTGCCACCCCAAAAATACATCATACGCGGTGGCGAAAGGACAGTTTGTCAGATTAAAACTAAACTGTAGCAAACAAGCTGATTACGTGCAGGAGGCAAGATTGCTAGAAACCAGGCTCAAGGAGAGAAAATATGCTCGCAGCCATATAATGGAAGCAAGACACACAGTTGACAATCTAGACAGAAAACAACTCCTTACTGACAAGCCAAAAAACAAATGTGACAATTTTAAGGGGGTACATTTTGTAACCACGTTTAGTGCCCAATATTCTCAAATCTGTAACATCATAAGAAAACACTTTCCTTTATTGGCTGCAGACAACAAGTTAGTGGAGACAGTGAAACAAGGGGTGAGATGCTCATATAAGAAATGTCCCACTTTGGGATCAATTTTGTCACCAACACAACTTAAACAGACAGCCGTCCATCTAGCTCTTGGCTACAACATCTGGGTATGTTCAGATGTGGGCATCGCAAATGCAAGCCCTGTGATTATGTATTAGTTACCAGAGAATTCACATTGTCCATTACAGGCCAAACATACCCTATTAAGGACTGCCTAAATTGTCAAAGCACTGACATAATTTATCTTATCTTATGTACAGTTTGTAATGTTCAATATGTAGGCTTAACCTCCAGAGATATTAACACCTGTATTAGGGAACATTTGTCCACCATTACCAGGGGTACTTCTACTACACCCCTGGTACAACATTTTGCCACAAAACACAATTGCAGCCTCAGCTCATTTAAATGGGTTGCCATTGAAAAAACCAAAGTGCCCAAAAGGGGAGGGAATCTGGAAAACACACTAGCCAAACGTGAAGTATATTGGATCTTCACATTTAAAACCAGGTTACCACTGGGTCTTAATTCCAAATACGATATCATTAATTTCTGGGAATAAAATATAATAAAATAATATATCTAACATGGTTCTTATCATATCAGAATAGAATCTATCTAATCCCTAATCTAACTAACATCACAATGGGGTTACAGTAACAAACCTGTAATACATTCCAACATTGCTATGTAAATAATAATCATCTTCCTGCTTTCTATCCATCACTAAGGCAATTCTATCAAACTTTCTTTAATATGGTTACATATCTGTATAATGTACCAGGCAATACTGAATGTAGTGTTTTCCTGCCAGATGTACTAGTATACATATATATATATATATATATATATATATATATATATATATATATATATATATATATATATATATATATATATATGTTGTGTACTGTGTTATAAACTATCATCTTTGAGTTTTCTATTTAAGCTATATAACATGGCTCTTTAAGCGCAGATTACACTCAGACATATCTATATATATCCTCATCTGTTCATAAGAATGACTATTTAATTTGTACAATATATTATATCCAACAATCTTATATTTCATATAATTTATTATATATCATATGCTATGTCTTTTTTAGGTACATTTTAAATGCATCTTAAACAGGATTCTCAAAACATTTCAAAATATCCTGTATATTTTGTTTCTGAATTTTTCTCCTTGTGTATGCCTATTATACTCTATAGTGTCCACCACACCTGTACAGGTCTTCAAGGGTTAATTCTAAATAAGTTGTGTGTGGGCGTGCTTTATATATTTTAACCTATCACAATGTATGATATGCTTTTTAAACATGTTCACAAGTGTGACACCTATGGCTATGATTACGGTCGAGAGCCGAAACATGTAAGCCGTTGGTGTCACGCTCACATACCCAGGCTTTTTGTCTAGCACTATTGCCAGCCTTGTTTGGCATTTTAAGCTTGTCTAATAAATTTGAACTTTTAATTGTTCTCGCTATGTTTGATCCTTGCTTCTTTGTATTTCTACTGATTATGCACCAACTGTGAATCCACCAGTCCCTACACTAGGAGTTGTAATCCCGGGTGAAGACCGAGCCCTGCCCCCCGACCGGAGTCCCAGGATATGTCACGTCTGACATCTACAGTGACGAATTGGAGGAGCGAGCTGCTCTGAGGCTTCTGTAGCCTGCTCCGGATGTTTGGAGCGAGACGCTCACCGATGTAGCTTCGGTCTGTATGTGCACAGGTCCCCGGCAAGCTCAGATTTTATCCTTGGGTGATCAGCAGTGGATTCTCCAGGGGTTGAGTGCGGCCAATTTGAGTAAGTCCCGGGACCAACACTTTGTTTAAGATATTTGCTTTATAATAACTGGATGGTATTTTGGAGTGACAACTACCCCTCTCTTTTTTGTTACTTCTTTCATTCTCCCTGAAATACCGATACCCGGGGGGAATTTTTGTAGTTTAATAAAGAGGTCAATAGGGAATATTCAGAGAAAATATTAGGATATTCTGCCAATGTTTTCACCCAGACTGTAAAAGTTTCTTGTGTTATATGCGTAAAGGGTAAGGTAACCAAGGTCCCTGGTGTCCAACATACAACTCCAAGATGGGGAGAGCGTGCAATATCATGTTCTAGTTTCACCCATATTTTAGTGTCAATTTATAAACCAGTCTACAATTCTTTGTAGATGTATAGCCTTTCTATATACATCTAAATCAGGGACTCCAATGCCCCCATTATTCATGGTCTGGCACATAATCTTTCTATTAATTTGGGCGTGACGTTTGTCCCAAAGGAACTCAAATATATTCTTTTGTAAAGTCGATAAGTAGGAGGGAGGTAAAGGGATTGGAAGTGTTTGAAATAAATAAAGAATTTTAGGATGGATAATCATTTTAAAAGCATTTATTCTTCCCAATCATGTCATATGTTTGCTCTTCCAGGAGCATAAGGTGCCAAGAATGGAAGACTGTAAAGCATTATAGTTGGTAGTAAACATCTCATCTATTGTAGGCACTAGATAAACCCCTAAATATTTTATTAATCTTGTTTGCCATCTAAATGGAAAGAGGTTTTGAACTAGTTGTATTTCAGTATCTGATAAAGCAATATTTAAAACTTCTGATTTATGTTTATTTATAAGGAAATTTGAAACATTCCCAAATTCTTCTAGGTGTTGTAGCAATATAGGAATAGATTGTTTTGGGTTGATTAAATAGAATAAAACATCATCCACATAGAGGGAGATCTTATGATTAGAATCAAATATTTAATGCCAATATCTCTATTGCACAAACAAAATTGTGGACAAGGGGCATCCCTGCCTAGTTCCATTAGAAATAGTAAATGGAGTGGAAGGACAACAATTTATTCTAATTTGCGCATTAAAAAGAGTTAATAAATGTGGGGATAGGATAGTAGCATATTTCTTATAGTAGTAATTAGTAAAACCATCTGGACCCGGAGCCTTACCAAAATGTAAATTCTTTATTACTGACTGTATATCTTCCCTTGTGAAAGGGTTATTGAGTGTAGCCTGTTGTTCTGAGCTAGTCTTTGGTATTTCAATATCATGTAGAAAGGACTCAATGAGATTACTTTTAGTAGCATCTTTTGTTGGTTCTTATTTGCTTCTGTTATATATTTCGTTAAATGAGCTATAGAATTATCTTGTTTTCTGATAGAGATAAATATATGATTGTCTAATCTTATGCTTAAGTTTACATGCAAAGATTCTGCTACATTTATTGTCTCCTTCATAGTATGTCTGACATAATCTTAATGCCAAGCGTTTGCAATCTTTATCCAAGAGATTGTTCAAAATATTTCTCTGACCCTGCAGCTTTGTTTTAAGTAGTTCCTCTTTCGGATGTTTGATGAGTCAGTTTTCTATGGCAACAAGAGAGTCAAGGGCTGTTTGGAGAGCATTCCGCTTCTGTTTAAGATAGTGTGCCTTAATACTGATAATTTATCCCCTTAATGTCCCTTTATGTGCCTCCCAAATTAATCTAAAATCTGAAACTGTGCCCACATTAATTGAAAAATATTCCTGTATGACCTGCCCAATTTTGTCTACATATAGAGGGTTGATCTAAAAGATCATTGTCTAACTTCCAAGAGTAAATAGTGATTGGGGCCGGAGGTCACTGGATAAGACAGTGAACCATAGAATGGTCTGCCCAATCCACTGGTGATATCCCCGATTGATAAGCCAATGAAAGACAGGTAACATCTAAAAAAATATAGTCAATTCTGGAAAATTGTGAGTGAGGAAATTTAAAAAATCACGGTCATTAGGGTGGAGTATTCTCCCAACATCATAAATTGCTAAATCTCTTATTGATTGCTTAACTCTACCTATCACTCTATGTAAAGTGGAAGACATCCCAGTAGAATTATCTAATATTGGGTTTAAAGAGACATTAAAGTCTCCACCCATAAGAAGCAGTCCCTTTTTTACCTCTAAAACAAAGTTTAAAAATCGTTTAAAAAACCTTATCTTGCTTACAGTTTGGGGCATAGACACAAGCCAAAGTCACCATTTGATTGTAAAGTTTGCCCACGAGAATAAAAAAATCTACCTTTGTGATCTTTAAAAGAATTAATTAATGTACATGGGATACCACATTTAATTAGTATGCCTACACCATTGGTTTTAGAGGCATAATAAGCAAAGTTATATAAGAACGTTTTAGGTTCTTTTTTTATGGATGTAATGGGTTTCCTGCAGAAAAATTAAGTCACCCTTGTTAACTTTTAAATCTTTTGTAGCTAGACTCCTTTTATTTGAGTTATTAAGCCCCTTGGTGTTGATAGTGATAATGTTCAACAAAGCTTTATTCGGCTTCATAAAGGAGTAAATTGGGTGAGTAGAACCAATCCTTATTGAGGAGATTTACTTTTAGAAAGCCGAAGACTTTTGAGGTGTAGCATTTATAATAGAGCAAAGGCACACACTGTACATACAAAAAACTAACGGCTAGATTTAGAGTTCTGCGGCCAAAGGGGTGCGTTAGCTACGCATGCTTTTTTTCCCCCGCACCTTTTAAATACCGCTGGTATTTAGAGTTCACAGAAGGGCTGCGTTAGGCTCCAAAAAAGGAGCGTAAAGCATATTTACCGCAACTGCAACTCTCGATACCAGCGGTGCTTACGGACTTGGCCAGCTTGAAAAACGTGCTTGTGCACGATTCCGCCATAGGAAACAATGGGACAGTTTGAGCTGAAAAAAAACCTAACACCTGCAAAAAAGCAGCGTTCAGCTCCTAACGCAGCCCCATTGTTTCCTATGGGGAAACTCTTCCTAAGTCTGCACCTAACACCCTAACATGTACCCCGCGTCTAAACACCACTAACCTTACACTTATTAACCCCTATTCCGCCGCTATCGCTGACCCCTGCATTTTATTATTAACCCCTAATCTGCCGCTCCGTACACCGCCGCAACCTACGTTATCCCTATGTACCCCTAATCTGTTGCCCCTAACACCGCCGACCCCTATATTATATTTATTTACCCCTAATCTGCCCCCTACAACGTCGCTGCCAGCTACCTACAATAATTAACCCCTAATCTGCAGACCGGATCTTGCCGCTAGTCTAATAAATGGATCTCGCCGCTAGTCTAATAAATAGAATGCGAGCTCAATCTGATTGGCTGATCCAATCAGCCAATCGGATTGAACTTGAATCTGATTGGCTGATTCCATCAGCCAATCAGAATTTTCCTACCTTAATTCCGATTGGCTGATAGAATCCTATCAGCCAATCGGAATTCGAGGGACGCCATCTTGGATGACATCCCTTAAAGGAACCTTCATTCTTCAGTTGGACGTCGGAAGAAGAGGATGGATCCGCGCTGGAGGTCTTCAAGATGGAGCTGTTCGTCATCGGATGAAGATAGAAGATGCCGCTTGGATCAAGATGGTTGCCGGTCTGGATCTCCTCTTCTTCCCGGATAGAATGAAGACTTTGGAGCCTCTTCTGGACCTCTTCAGCCGCTGCTTGATAGAAGACTTCAGCCGGATTATGGATCGCCAGCCCCAGCTTGGGCTTGGATGAAGACTTCGGAGGCTTGGATGAAGACTTCGGAGGACGGATCGGTGAACCTGGCATGGTGAAGATAAGGTAGGAAGATCTTCAGGGGCTTAGTGTTAGGTTTATTTAAGGGGGGTTTGGGTTAGATTAGGGGTATGTGGGTGGTGGGTTGTAATGTTGGGGGGGTATTGTATGTTTTTTTTTTACAGTCAAAAGAGCTGAATTATTTGGGGCATGCCCCGCAAAGGGCCCTTTTCAGGGCTGGTAAGGTAAAAGAGCTTTGAACTTTTTTAATTTAGAATAGGGTAGGGCATTTTTTTATTTTGGGGGTCTTTGTTTTTTTTTTATTTTTTTTTTTCAATATATTTTTATTGAGGTTAAAGGCATAATTAATTACAACCATCATACATCATAGCATATTCTACAGTACAATAGTCATATACATCATTTCCAAACCTCACATTTTCAATATACAATGTAATTAAATATCCCATAGTAATATAACTAAACAAACAATTTCCCTTAATAATCAGTAGTGGCCTCTCTTGGACCACCAAAAGGCATATGAAACTAATGGGAAAATTTAGGGATAATTCAAATAAAAGAGACCTCTCTTGGATCTCAACTGGTGATCTTCTATAAACGTAGTCTAATGACACCCTGTAGGATATGTTAGGTAACCAAGCAGGCATGGATAGTAATATGAGTGAATAAGTATACAAACGCTTCCAAGCTTGTTTACTGTACATGTAAGGTAAGCAGCACTATCATCACTATCTTGACAAGTAGAAAAAGCAGTGGTGTTTCAACTAAGTAGGATAGGTTAACTAGAGCTTCCTTATGAATCAATTGCATGTGCACAATAAGCAATAATGTACTAAATAGATAGGCATTTTCATGACATCTAGTTACATAGACTAAATTCAGTGCACCAAAATTTCCATGTCTATGTAGCTGTACACATGCAGCAAGTAGTTATTTCTTAGCTTGTTTAATCAGGTATAGGTTTATATATTCTACGTAAGAGGCAAGTAGCTGTTATATTTATGTAAATAAGTAAACCGGACTGACATGGCTAATAGTTACATATGTAAAGCAGGTCCCTGTAGTTACATCGGTTATACAGAGAGTTAGGTAGAAAAGTATGGTAAACATTTATATAGCTCTAACGATCTATAAAGGGGGTAAACAACAATAATAAGCCCTGCCATGACAATCCGGGTTAACAGTTCTGCAGAAACAAATACCTTATGCATAATATTTTAAATAGGACCTTAACTGACATCTCTAGTGCTGAATAGCGAAGATGCCGTATACACTTAGCATGGCTGTGTTCTCAAAAAGTCCCGGAAGAGATCTGTAGACACTACGTCTTACCAGAAGGAGTGCGGGACTCCTCCATAACAGATGACACGTTACCGGTGACAAAAAGGCATCTACAAACTGTCCAAACTGTGGTAGTCCCCTTAGGTGCATATACCCCTCTAGGCAAAACAGTCACCCCCATAAACGATTATAACATATCACAGCAAGTATTAACACCATAGTTGGGGGACGAATGTACAGGGATAGCCTGGTATATAATCTGTGTGCTATGCGGGGCCCAAAGTATACTGAAAACCATAAACCAAACTATAGGTCTTGAATCTGAGTAGAGGTTCTCCCAGGAAGGTCCGATATTATGCCACCCATATTAATGCACCGTTAAGGGTTTTATTCAGCCTACACCTGTTCTGTAGGCTAAGGAACTCACAATAGCTGCAGTCCGGTCAGCAGATGTCTCAGTTGGAAACCGCAAGGGCTTTACCCCAGTGCTGACTTGCGTGGATTGTGACCGGTAATATGAGGAAAGTTTTAAACCCAGTGTCCGTTCACCTCTCAGGGCTTTAGCAAGTGGGTTGCATATCTGAGCTTTCTTCAACATGCCTGCCAAATGAATGGATTTATGAACTGAGCGGCATGAAGTGCTGGAATCCATGTCTCCTGTCAGGGGCGAGATGTCATTTAGCGTCATGTGGTCAACGTCGTCTCTCCGGTTAGCCCTTTCTTTACTTGTACAGGCAGCATATTCAGAAGTAACGATTCGCCCAGTCAGACATATGTCCCCCTCTCCTTGTTTTTGCAGGTCGTTATAGAATGCAGGCAACTGATGCTGGGGCCCCAAAGCGCTGCATCTACCTTCTGTCATCGGAGGGTGGGCTGTTTGTAGATCAGTTCTGTGAACCTCCTGTTTAATAAATGCCATTTGTAGCTGCTCTATACATTCAGCCTGGAAAGCATCAAAGAGGTTACATAGGTCCTCTACAATACATATAGCCGGCTTCATGCTGGGGCAGTTGATCTCTTGTTTTCACCACAGGATATTGTAGGTAGTGGCAAGATATCTGGGTGACAATAAAATTAGTGCGTATCTCACTCCGTAGTAGAACCGTTACCTATAAATGCTTATGTCTATGGGTGAAAAAGACAGAAGTTATTGCCATAACGTTTCAGCAGCTACGTATCAGTAGATCTGAACAGCACATACGGCTGTTATTCCTGACACATCAGGACTCAGGGAGGGTAAATGAGGAGCCAGGTCTGTTGTTAGGCCTCCGCTGCGTTCCTCATCTATTCCGGTCTGCTTGGCTGGAATTCAAAGTTAAAAAGCACAAAAATCCGTTTTTCAGATACTAATCTACAAGACCGTTGTAATTCCAGGCTTGGATTATAAGTTTATGAAGCGATAGGCAACGGATCTATCAGCTCCCAGATTCAGCTAATTTTAAAAGCAGCCATCTTGGTCGGTGTTCGGACCCGCCCCCCCATCTTTGTTTTTTTATTAGGGGGCTTAGAGTAGGTGTAATTAGTTTAAATTTGTTGTAATATTTTTCTAATGTTTGTAAATATTTTTTTATTTTTTGTAACTTAGTTAGTTTATTTAATTGTAGTTATGTGTAGGTATTGTATTTAATTAATTTATTGATAGTGTAGTGTTAGGTTTAATTGTAACTTAGGTTAGGATTTATTTTACAGGTAATTTTGTAATTATTTTAACTATTTTAGCTATTAAATAGTTATTAACTATTTAATAGCTATTGTACCTGGTTAAAATAATTACAAAGTTGCCTGTAAAATAAATATTAATCCTAAAATAGCTACAATATAATTATAATTTATATTGTAGCTATATTAGGGTTTATTTTACAGGTAAGTATTTAGCTTTAAATAGGAATAATTTATTTAATAAGAGTTAATTTATTTCGTTAGATTTAAATTATATTTAACTTAGGGGGGTGTTAGTGTTAGGGTTAGACTTAGCTTTAGGGGTTAATACATTTATTATAGTAGCGGTGTGGTCCGGTCGGCAGATTAGGGGTTAATAATTGTAGGTAGGTGGAGGCGACGTTGGGGGCGGCAGATTAGGGGTTAATAAATATAATATAGGGGTCGGCTGTGATAGGGGTCGGCTGTGTTAGGGGCAGCATATTAGGGGTACATAGGTATAATATAGGTTGCGGCGGTGTACGGAGCGGCAGATTAGGGGTTAAAAAAATATGCAGGTGTCAGCGATAGCGGGGCGGCAGATTAGGGGTTAATAAATATTATGTAGGGGTTGGCGGTATTAGGGGCAGCAGATTAGGGGTACATAGGGATAATGTAGGTGGCGGTGGTGTACGGAGCGGCAGATTAGGGGTTAAAAAAATTTAATAGAGTGGCGGCGATGTGGGCGGACCTCGGTTTAGGGGTACATAGGTAGTTTATGGGTGTTAGTGTACTTTAGAGCACAGTAGTTAAGAGCTTTATAAACCGGCGTTAGCCCAGAAAGCTCTTAACTACTGACTTTTTTCTGCGGCTGGAGTTTTGTCGTTAGATTTCTAACGCTCACTTCAGCCACGACTCTAAATACCGGCGTTAGGAAGATCCCATTGAAAAGATAGGATACGCAAATGGCGTAGGGGGATCTGTGGTATGGAAAAGTCGCGGCTGCAAAGTGAGCGTTAGACCCTTTCCTGACTGACTCCAAATACCAGCGGGCGGCAAAAACCAGCGTTAGGAGCCTCTAACGATGGTTTTGATGGCTACCGCCAAACTCTGAATCTAGGCCTATGTAAATAGCAATAACATTTAAATTGATGAAAAAAATTAGAAAAAAAACTTCAGAAGTTACCCATCACTCTAAAGTAAATAGGGGTCTGCAGGGATCCTGGACCTGAGCTCAAGTATTATAGAATATAGATAAAGTAGATAGAATAGTAGGGCACAGTTTTTTAGCATTATTGCTATATAAAATGATTGAACCCACCCCTGCCAACTTTAGGTAAACCAAGTCTCTTAAAGGCTAAATATTACTAAGACTTATCTTGATGCTAACAATACAATCTACATCTAGCACTCATTAAAGAAGATGTTATTGGATACTCTTAATTGTAGGCATTAATATAAACTGAGTTTTTGAAAGGAGTTAGGCAAGGTTGCAGCATCAATACATCATGATATCTCCCATAAATAGTGGCTGGGGAATGTCACATCTCTTCAAGATTAGGTTCACCCAAGGCTGTCCTTATGTTTTTTTAGTGTGGACCTTGTGCCACTGTGCCTTTTGATCTTTTTGAGATACTACCTCCTGCAGGATGATGAAGCATTTAATAGGAGAGTCCAGTTGATGTGGTAGAGTCAGAACAAGGCTCAGGTCCTTTGAAATTAACTCCAGTGTGTTCCTCATGTGTTATCACCAAACTGAATAAGAAACCCCATCTATATTTTATACTTTTTTCCCCAAAGAACTGTGATGATAAATCTAGCCTCCCTTCTCTTTTGTAAGATACTGGGGCAAAGATCAGGGAAAATCTGTAAGTTATGATCCAAGAAAACAATCTTCCCCATCTGTCTTGCTTTAAGCCATTTGTCTTCTCTATCCGTGAATCTCAAAAATCTAAACAGGACATCCTTTGATGGTGCTTTTGGAGGTGGCAGTGGTCGTAATACTCTGTGCGCTCTCTCCAATTCAATGGGTGCTGCGCCTGTACCTACATCTCCTTTAAGATGTTGAAACAGTTTCTGTAAATATTCGTGCAGGTCTGTAAATTTAACTGATTCTGGGATGCCTCTTACACGAAGATTAGAACGCCTGCTGCGGTTCTCTAAATCTTCTATTCTTTCTTGTAAACTCTCTATTTCAGATGCTTGCATTGTAGCTTTAGTATTAAAAGCTCCCTGTACACCAACGAAAACCTATTACAGCGCTAAGTCAACAGCCTAATGTTAATTAATTGTTATACACAAATAATAACAAATATATCCGTAGATGTTGAAATAGGAATAAATATACAATGCAATAATGGGGATAAATGTACAGTGCAATAATAACAGTGATAAGACTCTTGCGTAAACAGTCTCTCAATAGAGATCCCAAAAAGTCTCCTTGGTTATAAGTAGTAATCCAGATCACAGTACCTCAATTTAAAGTTGTGAAATATCAGACTTGCATAACGCGTAGTATAGAGGTAGAGATGTGGTTATTTTCACCTTCCCAGAAATCATTCACCCTGCTGCTCCCTTTGAGCCGTCCTTTCTTTGCACGGCTTTGGTAAACAGTATGAACATGCAAAACAAGAAATAGAGAGCAAAGGAGATTCAAGTGTAGTCTATTAGTATACAATGACACGCATAATATTATCTACTCACACTGAGTTAGAATATTCAAGCCCATAGAGAGTTAAAATCCTGGCAGACTGCTCACACACCCAAATAAGATTACTGTTGAATGTCTCTCGCTAACCGTCTGTACTCAGGGATATCCGGATTCACAACAACTGTCACTGAGTACAGACGGTTAGCGAGAGACATTCAACAGCAAATTTTTTATCATAAGGAAAATAAAGAAGCAGCTCCTTTTAAAACCACTTTTCTCCAAACACATTTCCCTTTAGCAGATAAAATGTGATATCCCCAGTTCTCTTGATAAAACCAGTTCTTTGTTTTTAGGACTTTTAAACCCCCTTTTTTTTAGTTTTTTAGTTCATGCGTGAGAAATTTTGAGATTTTTGTACCTCACCAGAGTCCTAGATTACTTGCATAAAACAATAGAGAAATAGAGCAATACACCTTGCATAGGGTATCTAAATAAGCATAATATCGCACAATTATTGCCCATTATTGTGTATCATTATATATTATTGTGTTTTTTTTCTTTAATAGATCATCTGGGTTGCTTAGCATAAGTCCAGTACAAGTACAAGCCCAATTAATCCAATAGTAGTCCAGTATGGGTTAGTTAGTATAGATCCAGATAATTCAGCATAGCTCATAGCTCATAGCTCATAGTTCAGCATTCCCATTGTATATATAGCATTCAGCATTGTATATAGTGTATTATATGCCACACTCTGAACATTGTTTAGACATTTTCTCCCCAGCTGTTAACAGCCATTTCAGACATTCAGATGTGGAGTACATAGGGATACATAGGGGCCGGTATGTAAAGTAAAAGTACCTGTGGTATCCTGTAGTATCCTCGTGGTACCCTCGCCTGGTCTCCCCCGCCATTTTTCCCAGAACCAACACCACTTCGCTCTAAGGTCTCTGCATATCAAATGGCGCTCTGTTCAGTTTTTCTCACAGAGTTGCTTTATCACTGCGTTGCAATGTCACACTGGGTAACTGGGGTCTGGGGCCTTCATAATGCTGACCGAATTTCCCTTGCCTTGCCTAATGTGTCCCACAGAGTCATGTCAAATGAGCACATAGATCCAGGGAAGTATCGGGTCCTTTCTCCTGCATGGAGCTACTCTAGGTTGCAGCCATTTGCCTTCACGTCCGAGCTCCGCCCCCCATTCTCTCACTTTCATACTCCCTACACCAGCTACATTATTGGAGACATTAGTGTTAAGTAACATCTGCTTAAATTTTTTTAGATGAAGCATCAAAATATGTATTTCTTGGAGTTACAGAACATTGTTGGATTATCTTTATCTGGTGGTTTTTGTCTCACTTTTTAACCATTTTTAAAGGGACATTGAATCCAAATTTTTTATTTTGTGGTTCAGATAGAGCATGCAATTTTAAGCAACTTTCTAATTTACTCCTATTATCACATTTTATTCATTCTCTTGGTATCTTTATTTGAAAAGCAAGAATGCAAGGTTAGATGCCGGCCCATTTTTGTTGAACAACCTGGGTAGTTCTTGCTGATTGGTGGATTAATTTAACCGACCAATAAATAAATGCTGTACAGTGTTCTAAACCAAAAAAATAGCTTAGATGCCTTTTTTTTCAAATAAAGATAGCATTAGAATGAAGGAAAATTGATAATAGGAGTAAATTAGAAAGTTGCTTAAAATTGCATGCTTTATCTGAATCGTGAAATAAAAACATTTGGGTTCAGTGTCCCTTTAAGTATACGATATTGAATACTATAAATAATGTTTTAATATACAATTTCAACTAGATCTTTATTAATTTGTATTTAATTATTTACCAGAACTTAAATATTGCTACATTAAATCACATAATATTTGAATGCATGGATGTGAGATTCATTCTAATATATCAGGGATCATTAATTGTGGACCTTCAGAGGTTTTGAAAATACATTTCCCATGATACACAGCCATCATTTCAGCTGGTTAAGCATCATGGGAAATGTAGTTCTAAAATTCTCGAGGGCCATAATTGATGATTTCTGCTATACAGGGAGTGCAGAATTATTAGGCAAATGAGTATTTTGACCACATCATCCTCTTTATGCATGTTGTCTTACTCCAAGCTGTATAGGCTCGAAAGCCTACTACCAATTAAGCATATTAGGTGATGTGCATCTCTGTAATGAGAAGGGGTGTGGTCTAATGACATCAACACCCTATATCAGGTGTGCATAATTATTAGGCAACTTCCTTTCCTTTGGCAAAATGGGTCAAAAGAAGGACTTGACAGGCTCAGAAAAGTAAAAAATAGTGAAATATCTTGCAGAGGGATGCAGCACTCTTAAAATTGCAAAGCTTCTGAAGCGTGATCATCGAACAATCAAGCGTTTCATTCAAAATAGTCAACAGGGTCGCAAGAAGCGTGTGGAAAAACCAAGGCGCAAAATAACTGCCCATGAACTGAGAAAAGTCAAGCGTGCAGCTGCCAAGATGCCACTTGCCACCAGTTTGGCCATATTTCAGAGCTGCAACATCACTGGAGTGCCCAAAAGCACAAGGTGTGCAATACTCAGAGACATGGCCAAGGTAAGAAAGGCTGAAAGACGACCACCACTGAACAAGACACACAAGCTGAAACGTCAAGACTGGGCCAAGAAATATCTCAAGACTGATTTTTCTAAGGTTTTATGGACTGATGAAATGAGAGTGAGTCTTGATGGGCCAGATGGATGGGCCCGTGGCTGGATTGGTAAAGGGCAGAGAGCTCCAGTCCGACTCAGACGCCAGCAAGGTGGAGGTGGAGTACTGGTTTGGGCTAGTATCATCAAAGATGAGCTTGTGGGGCCTTTTCGGGTTGAGGATGGAGTCAAGCTCAACTCCCAGTCCTACTGCCAGTTTCTGGAAGACACCTTCTTCAAGCAGTGGTACAGGAAGAAGTCTGCATCCTTCAAGAAAAACATGATTTTCATGCAGGACAATGCTCCATCACACGCGTCCAAGTACTCCACAGCGTGGCTGGCAAGAAAGGGTATAAAAGAAGAAAATCTAATGACATGGCCTCCTTGTTCACCTGATCTGAACCCCATTGAGAACCTGTGGTCCATCATCAAATGTGAGATTTACAAGGAGGGAAAACAGTACACCTCTCTGAACACTGACAGAATCCATGGATGGCAGGCTTTTGAGTGTCCTTGCAAAGAAAGGTGGCTATATTGGTCACTGATTTGTTTTTGTTTTGTTTTTGAATGTCAGAAATGTATATTTGTGAATGTTGAGATGTTATATTGGTTTCACTGGTAAAAATAAATTATTGAAATGGGTATATATTTGTTTTTTGTTAAGTTGCCTAATAATTATGCACAGTAATAGTCACCTGCACACACAGATATCCCCCTAAAATAGCTATAACTAAAAACAAACTAAAAACTACTTCCAAAACTATTCAGCTTTGATATTAATGAGTTTTTTGGGTTCATTGAGAACATGGTTGTTGTTCAATAATAAAATTAATCCTCAAAATACAACTTGCCTAATAATTCTGCAGTCCCTTTATATCATTAACTTTAACTAACATTGTAGCTGATGTGTTAAATATTCTTTCATTTAAATTTTAAAGATGAAAATTGACCATTTGTACGTTTAGCAAATATTCGCCTAGATTACGAGTTTTGTCGGTAATGCTGTGCATTGCTAACAAGCAGTTTTTCCTTACCGCTCACCTACAGTAATGCTAGTATTATGGGTCTTTAGAAACCCGGCGCTAGCCGCAAAAAAGTGAGCATAGAGCAAAATTTAGCTCCACATCTCACCTCAATACCAGTGCTGCTTACGTTAGCGGTAAGCCGGCAAAACGTGCTCGTGCAATCAATGGGGGAGAGCCGGCTGAAAAAAAAACTAACACCTGCAAAAAAGCAGCGTAAAGCTCCTAACACAGCCCCATTGATTCCTATGGGGAAATACTTTTTATGTCTACACCTAACACTCAAACATGAACCCCCGAGTCTAAACACCCCTAATATTGCACTTAGTAACCCCTAATCTGCCGTCCCCAACATCGCCGACACCTGCATTATATTATTAACCCCTAATCTGCCGCTCCGGACACCGCCGCCACCTACATTATACTTATGAACCCCTAATCTGCTGCCCCCAACATCGCCGAACCCTACATTATATTTATTAACCCCTAATCTGCTGCCTCCAACATCGCTGAACCCTACATTATATTTATTAACCCCTAATCTGCCGGCCCCAATGTCGCAGCAACCTACCTACACTTATTTACCCCTAATCTGCCGGCCCCAACGTCGCCGCCACTATACTAAAGTTATTAACCCCTAAACCTAAGTCTAACCCTAACCCTAACCCCCCTAACTTAAATATAATTATATAATTAAAATAAATATAAATAAATATTACTATCATTCACTAAATTATTCCTATTTAAAACTAAATACTTACCTATAAAATAAACCCTAAAATCTTAGGTTTTTTTTTTATTTTACAGGCAACTTTGTATTTATTTTAACTAGGTACAATAGTTATTAAAAAGCCACCTATATTATACTTTATTAACCCCTAATCTGCTGCCCCCAAAATCGCCAAACCCTACATTATATTTATTAACCCCTAATCTGCCACCCCCAATGTCGCCGCCACTATATTAAAGTTCTTAAGCCTAACACCCCCTAACTTAAATATATTAGGGTTTATTTTTACTTTACAGGCAACTTTGTATTTATTTTAACTAGGTACAATAGTTATTAAATAGTTAGTAACTATTTAATAGCTACCTAGCTAAAATAAATACAAATTTACCTGTAAAATTAAACCTAACCTAAGTTACAATTACACCTAACACTACACTATAATTAAATTAATTACCTAAACTAACTACAATTAAATACAATTGAATTTTTTTTTATCTAAAGTACGAAAAACAAACAAACACTAAATTACAGAAAATAATAAAATAATTACAAGTTTTTTAAACTAATTACACCTAATCTAATCCCCCTAATAAAATAAAAAAGCCCCTCAAAATAATAAAAAGCCCTACCCTATACTAAATTACAAATAGCCCTTAAAAGGGCATTGTAATCAGCTCTATTACCTGTAAAAAAAAATACAATACCCCCCCAACTTTAAAACCACCCACACACCCAACCATACTCTAAAACCCACCCAATACCCCCTTAATAAAATCTTAAACTAACCCCTTGAAGATCACCCAACCTTGAGAAGTCTTCACCAAGCCGGGCCGAAGTCCTCAACGAAGCCGAGTGAAGTGGTCCTCCAGATGGACAGAAGTCTTAATCGAAGCCAGCCAGAAGAAGTCCTCCAGACGGGCAGAAGTCTTCATCCAAGCGGCATCTTCTAATCAGCCAATAGGATTGAAGTTCAATCCTATTGGCTGATTTCATCAGCCAATAGGATTATTTCTACCTTAATACCGTTTGGCTGATAGAATTCTATCAGCCAATCGGAATTCAAGGGACGTCATCTTGGATGAAGTCATTTAAAGGAACATTCATTCTGTTTGAAGACGTCAGAAGAGGATGCTCCATGTCAGATGTCTTGAAGATGGACCCTCTCCACGCCAGATGGATGAAGATAGAATATGTCGCCTGGATGAAGACTTCTGCCCGTCTGGAGGACTTCTTCTGGCCGGCTTCGATGAAGGCTTCTGCCCATCTGGAGGACCACTTCGCCCGGCTTCGTTGAGGACTTCGGCCCGGCTGGATGAAGACTTCTTAAGGTAGGGTGATCTTCAAGGTGTTAGTGTTAGGTTTTATTTAGGGGGTATTGGGTGGGTTTTAGAGTAGGGTTGGGTGTGTGGGTGGTGGGTTTTAATGTTGGGGGGGGGTATTTTTTTTTTTTACAGGTAATAGAGCTGATTACTTTGGGGCAATGCCCCGCAAAAGGCCCTTTTAAGGCTATTTGTAATTTAGTATAGGGTAGGGCTTTTTATTATTTTGGGGGGCTTTTTTATTTTATTAGGGGGATTAGATTAGGTGTAATTAGTTTAAAAAACTTGTAATTATTTTATTCTTTTCTGTAATTTAGTGTTTTTTTTTTTTCGTACTTTAGATAATATTTTTTAATTGTATTTAATTGTAGTTAGTTTAGGTAATTAATTTATTTATAGTGTAGTGTTAGGTGTAATTGTAACTGAGGTTAGGATTCATTTTACAGGTAAATTTGAATTTATTTTAACTAGGTAGCTATTAAATAGTTAATAATTTTTTAATAACTATTGTACCTAGTTAAAATAAATACAAAGTTGCCTGTAAAATAAAAAAAAAAAAACCTAAGATAGCTACAATTAACTATTAGTTATATTGTAGCTATCTTAGGGTTTATTTTATAGGTAAGTATTTAGTTTTAAATAGGAATAATTTAGTAAATTGTAGTTATTTTATTTAGATTTATTTAAAATATATTTAAGTTAGGGGGGTGTTAGGGTTAGGATTAGACTTAGATTTAGGGCTTTCAGCAAAGAATACCAAGAGAACAAATCAAATTTGATCATAAAAGTAAATTGGAAAGTTATTTAAAATTGCATGCTGTATCTAAATTATAGAAAGTGAGGAGAGAAAGTAGGACAGTAACAGAGCACTCTAAATGAGCAAAAGGGACAATGGAGGTGGTCCAGGGCAGGTATGTCATTAAAACTTAACATTTCATAGATAAAGATAAAATGGACTACTGATGTAGTAATGAATAAGACTTAGATTAAAAAACAGAATGCAGGGAGAGCTAACATATCCATGTAGTATAGCCAATACCGGTCTGGTTAGCCTTTGAGAAAGCCTAGTCTGGCGAAATGCGCATCAGGCGCTCTGGGAGCTAAACTATACATTTGTTAATTTTCTTCAGTTTATTTGCCATTTTGTGGTTTCTTATGTTGATGTATCACTAGTTGTGACTTTGGCAGGCCTATACCACTCCAGCATTGCACTTAGATAGATCTCCTTTACAGATAGTATTTAGTGCAATCCATGAGCCCTTTTGGGTATATACCTGCCTAAGTTGATTTATTACCTCTACTTATCGTTAATTGTTAATCATGGTATATTTCCTCTATATTGGCTATACTACATGGATATGTTAGCTCTCCCTGCATTCTGTTTTTTAAGTCTTATTCATTACTACATCAGTAGTCCATTTTATCTTTATCTATTAAATGTTAAAGGGCCATTAAACCCAAAAAAATTATTTCACGATTCAGATAGAGAATACAATTTTAAACAGCATTCCAATTTACTTCTATTATCTAATTTGCTGCAATCTTTAGATATCGTTTGTTAAAGAAATAGCAATGCACATTGGTGAGCCAATCACATGAGGCATCTATGTGCCGCTACCAATCAGAAGCTACTGAGCCTATCTAGATATGCTTTTCAGGAAAGAATATCAAGAGAATGAAGCAAATTAGATAATTGAAGTAAATTAGAAAGTTGTTTAAAATGGTATTCTCTATCTAAATCATGAAAGAAAAAAATTGGGTTTAATGTCCCTTTAAGTTTTAATGACATACCTGCCCTGGACAGCCTCCATTGTCCCTTTTGCTCATTTTGAGTGCTCTGTTACTGTCCTACTTTCTCTCCTCACTATCTACAGTTGCTCACCGGACAGTGAGCACCCCCCCCATTATACATAATTACCTTTGGGTGTAACTACCTACTTATTTGTATGGTCAGTATTTTCTGAATTAATATTCTATTTTGAACTATTTTTTTATATGGGGTTTGAATAAATATTATATTTGTTATCCCTCTTCTTATTATTTAACTGTATCTAAATTATACAAGTTTTATTTTGACTAGACTGTCCCTTAAAAGCATTTGCAAAAAATGTGCATTCAGTTGAAAACATTGCTTGCAACTAGTGATCACAATCAAACATTAAAAACTGGAAATGTATGGGTTTATGCAACCACTAAAATGTACAAAAGGAGGAAACTTCAGAACTTGTCCTCTTTTTTTTATATAAGACTAGTAAAAAATCACAGTAAATTATATGCCTTAAATAAAAAAGAAAGATTTATTGTAATTAACAATTCCAACTGCACTATTCAGTTTACTTGGGCTTAATTAAAATCCACAGAAAATTATTTTTTTTGAAAATGTATGTGTATACATATTCTTTTTATAAAATATCCAAGGGGAAGGTTCAAGCATTTGTATACACCTCTACATAGTGTTTGTATAAGGTGTGATTGGAATTTGACAGTAATACTTGAACCAGTTTTATTTTTTAAAATAAGAAAATTTGGAAGCATAATTCAGTCATATCGATATTGTTTGAAAATTCTAGTTCTTTTCAATAAAAAACATACAAACCAATGGTATGTATAGTGGGCTATGCATATTTGCACAAACAAAACCAACACATAAAGGGTAAACACAATCTATATTTTTCTTTTAAAACCTATTGCAGAGGTTTCATATTGAATGCAAGTTAATGTTAAGGTGTGCAATGCAATGTTGGTTGTAGCAGTTACATTGTTCATTTAAAAAAAAAAATACTATAAACTACACATTTCAAGTATCATACAACTTTTCAGCATATACAATTTGTATATTTGCAATATGCTTTATTATGTACTCACTACTTTTTTTGGATCATTAATACATTTGTACAATTGATGTTTTTATCATTAATTGTCTATATACAAACAATGCAGTACTGTTTACAACTACATTTAAAAAACGAACATTACAAAAAACAGTCGGCTAGATTACGAGTTTTGCGCTAGAGGCTATGCGGTGCTAACGAGCAGTTTTCCCTCACCGCTCACTTACATGCAGCGCTGGTATTACGAGTTTTCAGAAACCCGTCGTTAAAAGACATGAAGTGAGTGTTGAACAAAATTTTGCTCCAAATCTCACTCCAATACCAGCGCTGCTTAAGTCAGCGGTGAGCTTGTGTAACGTGCTCGTGCACGATTTCCTCATAGGAATCAACGGGGAGATCCGGCTGAAAAAAAGTCTAACACCTGCAAAAAAGCAGCATAAAACTCACTAACGCAGCCCCTATTCCTATGGGGAAATAGATTTTATGTCTACACCTAACACCCTAAGTGAACTACGCTAGGAGTACACACCCACCTCAGGAGGAGGTACAGGACGAACAATATTCAATCTGTGCTCCACAGATTAGCGCAAGGTACCTCACTCGCCCATTAGCTTGATCCAATGCTATTAGTATGATCATCTAGTCACGAGTGTTTTTGTTCACTATAGTGCACTTTCAGGTTAATACTGTTTTAACCCCAGATTATTACTGTTTTAACCCCTGGTTTTTACGCTGGACGTCCAGTTATTAAGTCTGTTTGTATTGCTATTTGTTTTTATTTATACTGTTTGAATATCTCTGCCATCTTTATACTTATATTTATTTGAGTATAGTTTTCTTCTATCCTCAATCACAGTATATATATATATATATATAGATTTGTGGTTAATCTTTCCCCTTTCTGTATGTTTTTTCAAACTAATTTAAAGGGCCCCATTAATTACTTTTTAGTATATATGTACTGATTTTATTAACACTGATTTTTTAATCTTGATTGTATTGTAATTTTACACTATTAAATATATTTTCTTAGATATATATTAGGCTATAACCATTTATTAACTTTTATAACGATTATATTCCTGCTAAGGTAGACCCTTTTAGGTTACCCGTATATTGTATTTGTGTACTACCCTGCTTTCAGCGCCAGTATATCCGCTTAAATTATTCTACTATCCTCCTCAGGGTTCTTAGAGAGAGACCCTTCTATACTTGGCATTAGGGTTGATATAAGCGCCAATTCTCACCTATCCTCCTTACACCTAACACCCTAACATGAACCCGAGTTTAAACACCCCTAATCTTACACTTATTAACCCCTAATCTGCCGCCCCCGACATCGCCGACACCTACATTATAATTATTAACCCCTAATCTGCCACTCCGGACCCCACCGCCACCTACATTATACTTATGAACCCCTAATCTGCTGCCCCCAACATCGCCGAACCCTACATTACATTTATTAACCCCTACTTTGCCACCCCCAATGTCGCCGCCACCTACCTACACTTATTAACCCCTAATATGCCGCCCCCAACGTCGCCGCCACTATAATAAACATATTAACCCCTAAACTGCCGCACTCCCGCCTGGCAAACATTAGTTAAATATTATTAACCCCTAATCTGCCGGCCCTAACATCGCCGCCACCTACCTACATTTATTAACCCCTAATCTGACGCCCCCAACGTCGCTGCCACTATATTAAAGTTATTAACCCCTAAACCTAAGTCTAACCCTAAACCTAACACCCCCTAACTTAAATATAATTAAAAGAAATCAAAATAAATATTCCTCTCATTAACTAAATTATTCCTATTTAAAACTAAATACCTATAAAATAAACCCAAAGCTCGCTACAATATAACTAATAGTTAATTGTAGCTATTTTAGGATTTATTTTTACAGGCAAGTTTATATTTATTTTAACTAGGTAGAATAGTTACTAAATAGTTATTTACTATTTAATAGCTACCTAGCTAAAATAAATACAAAAGTACCTGTAAAATAAAACCTAACCTAAGTTACAATTACACCTAACACTACACTATAATTCAATTAATTTCCTAAATTAAATACAATTAAATACAATTAAATAAAAATAGCTAAAGTACAAAAACAAACAAACACTAAATTACAGAAAATAATAAACAAATTACAAGATTTTTAAACTAATTACACCTAATCTAATCCCTCTAACAAAATAAAAAAGCCCCCCAAAATAAAAAAGCCCTACCCTACACTAAATTACAAATAGCCCTTAAAAGGGCCTTTTGCAAGGCATTGCCCCAAAGTAATCAGCTCTTTTACCTGTAAAAAAAATTACAAATCCCCCCCAGCATTAAAACACACCACCCACACAACCAACCCTCCTCTAAAACCCACCCAATAGCTCCTTAAAAGAACCTAACACTAATCCCTTGAAGATCACCTTACCGGGAAAAGTCTTCATCCAACCGGGCCGAAGTCCTCATCAAAGCCGGGAGAAGTCTTCATCCAAGCCGGGCAAAGTGGTCCTCCAGACGGGCAAAAGTCTTCATCCAGACGGCATCTTCTATCTTCATCCATGCGGCGTGGAGCGGGTCCATTTTCAAGACATCCGACGCGGAGCATCCTCTTCATCCGACGGCTAACACTAAATGAAGGTTCCTTTAAATGACGTCATCCAAGATGGCGTCCCTTCAATTCCGATTGGCTGATAGACTTCTATCAGCCAATCAGAATTAAGGTAGAAAAAATCCTATTGGTTGATTGCATCAGCCAATAGGATTTTTTGTACCTTAATTCTATCAGCCAATCGGAATTAAAGGGACGCTATCTTGTGTGTGTGTGTCTCTCTCTCTATCTATCTATCAATGATCTCTCTCCTTGTGTCGTTCTCCCTCATGTTCTCTTTCTCTCTCTGTCTCTCTTCCTCCCCCTCTGACTCTCTCATCCCTTATGTGTCTCTCTAACCCTCTGGGGCCTATCTATCAAGCTCCGAAAGGAGCTTGACGGCCCGTGTTTCTGGCGAGTCTTCAGACTCGTCCAGAAACAGCAGTTTTGAAGCAGCGGTCACAAACACCGCTGCTACATAACCTGTCCGTCTGCTCTGAGCAGGTGGACAGACATCACTGGAAATCAACCGGATCGAGTACGATCGGGTTGATTGACACCCCCTGCTGGTGGCCCATTGGCCGCGAGTCTGCAAGGGGCGGCATTGCACTAGCAGCTCTTGTCAGCTGCTGGTGCAATGCTGAATATGGAGAGCGTATTGCTCTCCGTATTCAGGGAGGTCTGGCAGACCTGATCCACACTTTTGGATCAGGTCCGCCAGACCTTGTTAAATAGAAGCCTTAGTGTGTGATTGTGTCTCTCTCTCTTTCTCTAACCCTCTGTGTGTGATTGTGACTATCTCTCTCTTTCTCTCTCTCTAACCCTCTGTGTGTGATTGCGTCTCTCTCTCTAACCCTCTGTGTGTGATTGTGTCTCTCTCTTTCTCTCTCTCTCTCTAACCCTCTGTGCGTGATTGTGTCTCTTTCTCTCTTTCTAACCCTCTGTGTGTGATTGTGTCTCTCTCTCTTTCTCTCTCTCTCTAACCCTCTGTGTGTGATTGTGTCTCTCTCTCTTTCTCTCTCTCTAACCCTCTGTGTGTGATTGTGTCTCTCTCTCTTTCTCTCTCTAACCCTCTGTGTATTATTGTCTCTCTCTAACCCTTTTTGTGGGATTGTCTCTCTCTCTCTCTAACCCTCTGTGTGTGATTGTGTCTCTCTTTCTCTCTAACCCTCTGTGTGTAATTGTGTATCTCTCTCTCTCTCTTTCTCTCTAACCCTCTCTGTGTGATTGTGTGTCTCTCTCTCTCTCTCTTTCTCTCTCTCTAACCCTCATTGTGTGATTGTGTGTCTCTCTCTCTTTCTCTCTCTCTCTAACCCTCTGTGTATGATTGTGTCTCTCTCTCTAACCCTCTGTGTGTGATTGTCTCTCTCTCTCTCTCTAACCCTCTGTGTGTGATTGTGTCTCTCTTTCTCTCTCTCTTACCCTCTGTGTGTGATTGTGTCTCTCTTTCTCTAACCCTCTGTGTGTGATTGTGTGTCTCTCTTTCTCTCTCTCTAACCCTCTGTGTGTGATTGTGTCTCTCTCTCTTTCTCTCTCTCTAACCCTCTGTGTGTGATTGTGTCTCTCTCTCTTTCTCTCTCTCTAACCCTCTGTGTGTGATTGTATCTCTCTTTCTCTCTCTCTAAACCTCTATGTGTGATTGTGTCTCTCTTTCTCTCTCTCTCTAACCCTCTGTGTGTGATTGTGTCTCTCTCTCTTTCTCTCACGCTCTCTAACCCTCTGTGTGTGATTGTGTCTCTCTCTCTTTCTCTCTAACCCTCTGTGTGTGATTGTGTCTCTCTCTCTTTCTCTCTCTAACCCTCTGTGTATGATTGTCTCTCTCTCTCTCTCTAACCCTCTGTGTGTGATTGTGTCTCTCTCTCTCTAACCCACTGTGTGTGATTGTGTCTCTCTTTCTTTCTCTCTAACCCTCTGTGTGTGATTGTGTCTCTCTCTCTTTCTCTCTCTAACCCTCTGTGTATGATTGTCTCTCTCTCTCTCTAACCCTCTGTGTGTGATTGTGTCTCTCTCTCTCTAACCCACTGTGTGTGATTGTGTCTCTCTTTCTTTCTCTCTAACCCTCTGTGTGTGATTGTGTCTCTCTCTCTTTCTCTCTCTAACCCTCTGTGTATGATTGTCTCTCTCTCTCTCTCTCTCTCTAACCCTCTGTGTGTGATTGTGTCTCTCTCTCTCTAACCCACTGTGTGTGATTGTGTCTCTCTTTCTTTCTCTCTAATGCTCTGTGTGTGATTGTGTCTCTCTTTCTCTAACCCTCTGTGTGTGATTGTGTCTCTCTCTCTTTCTCTCTCTCTCTAACCCTCTGTGTGTGATTGTGTCTCTCTTTCTCTCTCTCTCTCTCTCTCTCTCTCTAACCCTCTGTGTGTGATTGTGTATCTCTCGCTTTCTCTCTCTCTCTAACCCTCTGTGTGTGATTGTGTCTGTCTCTCTCTCTCTCTCTCTCTAACCCTCTGTGTGTGATTGTGTCTCTCTCTCTTTCTCTCTAACCCTCTGTGTCTCTCTCCCTCTCCCCCATCTCTCTCTACCTCTCCCCCTGAGTGCTTATCTGTGTTTCTGTCTACCTTTTATTTAATTAATGAATTGGTAGTACCATCTGATGGTGTGGCTTTATATAAAGGGGTGGGGTCAAGCACCCCACTATCTTTAAATTTCACCAACCACCACTGGATCAAGACATTTTTATATTTATTGAATAATGAAGGAATCTATAAGCATAATTTGCAGCATTAAAAGTAAAAAGTATGTTTCAAACATATATTTTAACGGGCCTGGATTTCTAGATTTCATAATCAGAGCAAGCATTTTGTTATCTGGCAAGAGTTACAATCCTTTAGACTAAAATCAGATGTTTACTAAGTTGACCAGTTTTCCAAGACACCATTTAAAGGGACATGAAACCCATATGTTTTCTTTCATGATTTAGAAAGAGCATGCAATTTTAAATAACTTTCCAATTTACATCTATTATATAATTTTCTTCATTCATTTGATATACTTTGTTGAAAATCATATCTAAATATGCTCAGTAGCTGCTGATTGGTGGCTGCACATAGATACCTCATGTGATTGGCTCACCCATGTGCATTGCTATTTCTTCAACAAAGGATATCTAAAGAATGAAGGTGTATCCTAGCCACTGCCTCACCAGCCTCTGATGTCACCGCACATCACTGGTTTTAGAGTAGGGTTGGTTGTGTGGGTGGTGGGTTTTAATGTTGATTACTTTGGGGCAATGCCCCACAAAAGGCCCTTTTAAGGGCTGTTTGTAATTTAGTGTAGGGTAGGGCTTTTTTATTTTGGGGGGTCTTTTTTATTTTGTTAGGGGGATTAGATTATGTGTAATTAGTTTAAAAATCTTGTAATTTGTTTATTATTTTCTGTAATTTAGTGTTTGTTTGTTTTTTGTACTTTAGCTAATTTTATTTAATTGTATTTAATTGTATTTAAATGAGGGAATTAATTGAATTATAGTGTAGTGTTAGGTGTTAGTGTAACTTAGGTTAGGTTTTATTTTACAGGTCAATTTGTATTTATTTTAGATAGGCAGTTATTAAATAGTAACTATTTACTAACTATTCTACCTAGTTAAAATAAATACAAACTTGCCAGTAAAATCAAAATAAACCCTAAGCTAGCAACAATGTAACTATTAGTTATATTGTAGCTAGCTTAGGGTTTATTTTATAGGTAAGTATTTATTTTTAAATAGGAATAATTTAGTTAATGATAGTAATTTTTATTTAGATTTCTTTTAATTATATTTTAGTTAGGGGGTGTTAGGGTTAGGGTTAGACTTAGATTTAGGGGTTAATAACTTTAGTACAGTGGTGGCGACGTTGGGGTGGCAGATTAGGGGTTAATAAATGTAGGTAGGTGTCGGCGATGCTAGGGATGGCAGATTAGGGGTTAATAATATTTAACTAATGTTTGTGAGGCGGGAGTGCGGTGGTTTAGGGGTTAATATATTTATTATAGTGGCGGCGATATCCGTTCGGCAGATTAGGGGTTAAAAATGTTTTTTAAGTGTTTGCGATGCGGGAGGGCCTCGGTTTAGGGGTTAATAGGTAGTTTATGGGTGTTAGTGTACTTTTTAGCACTTTAGTTAAGAGTTTTATGCTACGGCTTTGTAGTGTAAAACTCTTAACTACTGATTTTAAAATGCGGTACCAGTCTTGACAGGAGAGGGTCTACCGCTCAACTTTTGGCAGACTCGTAATACCGGCGCTATGCAAGTCCCATTGAAGAAATAGGATACGCAATTTACGTAAGTGGATTTGCGGCATTTCCAAGTCTGGCCAAAAAAGTGAGCGGTGAGCCTGTACATTCAAGACTTGTAATACCAGCGGGCGTTAAAAAGCAGCTTTTTAAGCTTAACGCACAACTCGTAATCTAGCTGAGTAGATTTAACAGAATTGCATGTATGCATTTCTTCAACTCATCTATAGGTGGCACTCTCTACACTGTAAATAATCAGCAGTCCATTTTCACAAATGCTAAATGCAGTAACATTAATGTGACTAGATAAAATAAGAGTGCATCTCAATATGTTGCCTTATTCCCTAGATTACTATACTGCAAAAGTCCCCCCTGCCATTACATAATACAGTTGTTTTTCTGAAGCAATTTTAATGCAGAATATTCACAAATATTAAATCAACCTTATACTGATAGACATTTTAATTCAAGTTTAAAAAATGTAAATTAAACTATAATTTGTCACTTGAAGATTAAGCACCTTTATGCCAGTAGTGGGAGTTCAAATTATTTTCAGAATTTTTTTTTTTTTTCAAATTCTGAGGGTTTCAGTTTGTTTTTTTCAACTAGCAATTCTTGTTATTATTTTGACGGACATAAGTGATACAGATATTATTCAAAATAATAAAAAGCAAAATAGAACATCCAGTACAAAAAAATATATATATACTAAGTCATAAACCAATATTTGCCAGGTATAACAAAAATGTAAGATGATTTTGAAAGCTGGTATAACTCTCTTAATTCTATAATTATTTATAATACATTTCTCTCTTTCTCTGCATCTCTTTAGTCTGTACAGAGCACTAACTAATAAAAAGTAATTAAAGAGATACAATATATAAATATATGGAATGTAGAGGAGGTAGAAATAGCGGCAGAAAATGAACTTCAATATATTTATATAGATGAAGTCTGCCCTAGGTGCTGCTATTAGGGGATTCTCACCTTCACCTCAGTGAGAAAAATTGTAGTTAAATGAATAGAGTAGAGGGTTTTCTAATAGTGCTTCCAAAGGAAGTAATCCACATACATGTAGTGAAAAAAGGAAAAATAAATTCCTATATTAGTACTGTGTTTATAGGGAACAAATAATAATAACTGTTAGTGATACAGTGCGTGGGAAGGAGGGTTTCCTACAATCCTGATCTTTGGAGTCGGCTCATCACTAGAAGGAGAAGGAAAAAGAAAAACGTATGGAAGTCAAACACTGGAGTTTTCACTACATGTATTTGGATTACTCCCTTTGGAAGCGCTATTAGAAAACCATCTACTCTCTCTCTCTCTCTCTCTATATATATATATATATATATATATATATATATATATATATATATATATATATGTATACATACAATATATATATATTTATATATATATAGCAAAAGAAGGATGCAGTTATGTGAGGATGGGTGAAACCCCGAAACATTTTACAGTAAAATCATCATGTTGGATTCAAGATCGTAGAGTGCCTCTTTTTTTCACTATTGTTTATGCTTTGAGTTGCACCCCGGCAGAGGCTATATATATACACACACACACACACACAGAGAGAAGTGCACTCACAGGAATGAACAACCAGCTCAATACCATTGTTAGCCTGTTCTATGGTGATTTACCACCTTAGTGTAACTTCTTTTAGCCCAGTAATGCTTTTCACAGAGTAGAACGTTTCTGTAGTATATCAGTCTGATCCCGCCTATTATGGTCAGTCCAGTGCCGAAATACCAGGCAATTCCTCTCTGAACAAGGAACACAGCAACCCCAGACGATCATTTCGGCCTTCATTGGGCCTCGTCAGTGAGGTGTAGCAGTGTTCCTCTTAGCACACTGTGCAAGGAGTCCACCTCTGGTTTCCCCTTTTTCCCATAGGGAGACTAAATACACACAGAGAGAAGTGCACTCACAGGAACAAACAACCAGCTCAATACCATTGTTGGTATTGCAACTTTTTAGAGTTTTAGAGTAGAACTTTCCTGTAGTATATCAGTCTGATCCCGCCTGGGGTTGCAGTGTTCCTTGTTCAGAGAGGAATTGCATGGTATTTTGGCGCTGGAGTGATAGGTGGGATCAGACTGATACACTACAGGAAAGTTCTACTCTGTGAAAAGCATTACTGGGCTAAAAAGTTGCACCCAGGTGGTAAATCACCATAGAACAGGATAACAATGTGCGGATCAGGTCCAACAGACATCGCTGAATGTGGAGAGCAATCCGCTCTCCACATTCAGCATTGCACCAGCAGCTCACAAGAGCTGCTGGTGCAACGCTGCCCCCTGCAGACTCGTGGCCAATGGGCCGCCAGTAGGGAGTTGTCAATTAAATTGTGGTGATTCCTGTCCGCCTGCTTAGATCAGACGGACAGGGTTATGGAGCAGCGGTCTTTAGACTGCTGCTTCATAACTGCTGTTTCTGGCGAGTCTGAAGACTCGCCAGAAACAAAGGCCCTCAAGCTCCGTTCGGAGCTTGATAAATGGGCCTCACAGTGTTGATACAATTACTTCAACTTTTTATTTCAGTTTCTTTTTTCATCCAGGTCACGCAGGGACCTTTTTCAAGACCAATTATTTTCTTTGATACTTTATTATTTCGTTCAAAATGTTGTATCAACACAAAGTACTGAGAGTGCCTCTTCTTCTCTGAATGAATCTATTTACTTATATGAGAGCACCCAGGCATTTAAACAAACAGTGAGTGTTTGGGTCATCCAATCTCCGTTATAAAAAACAAAAAGCATTAATTACCATAAAGGCCAAGGTCTTTGTATGTATCAAATAAATTTGCAATGTTGTTTATTTAAATTCAAGAAAAGTAGTCATAATATCTAAGAAATATAAACAAACATTTTTAAAAATTGTTGCTATATAAGACATTTTTAATGTTTTGACATAAAGCTGCATGATTACAAGATTGCAATACGAAATAATGTACATAATAATCTAAAATTCACACAGAGGTGACTTGAGGCTAAAAGCCAACACATAGGATGATTGCTTTAAAAATTATTGATCTTTCTTATAATAACTAGTACATACTCACTTATGTGTATTTTGAACATTGTCCTGTTCAAGTGTGTTTTTATATGTATAGTGACACACATACACTCATATAATTTCCTTTGGTTTACAATTATATTTCCAAATTACATTACATTTCCCTATTTCTAAAATCTCAACAAATATATCAGATATTTTTTATTCTGACATAATGTTTTTTTGCCATGAAAGTATGGTGTATATATATATATATATATATATATATATATATATATATATATATATATATATATATATATATATATAATATACACATATATATATGTATATATGTAGAAACACACATACACATACATGTGCACACATGTAAAATGTGAAATTTACTAAATTTACTTCCATAATTATAATTGAATATAAAAGGAAATATAAATATTGTGCTTTAATACTTAAATATTATATTCCCAAAATGTTCATATGAAACTCATATCTTTAAACTATTCTATTAGTTTTTATTGTATAACTGGCAAACAAAACATATTTGGGCTAGTTAATTCTTAATATCAAAATTTTCAGTTATATTGGGTAAATTATTTCCAAGTTTACAACACAAATATTATACCCACTTATTCACTGAACTATAAATAATAATAACTTAAGTAGAATAATTTGTAGAAAAAATACACTGTAACAGATCATACATTTTGAATTTTACTTATTGGCATTTGGGGTTTCACTGCAAAAATATATATTTATTTATTTGATTTTAAATAAAGGAATAAATGGCTATAAATTCATGATTCAGAGAAGCAATTATATCTAATACAGAAATTTAGGTGATATAAAGATATGCAGAAAAATCGTAAAAAGATTTTTTAAGACAGGCATGCAGGATAGTATTAGTTCTTGCTTAAAATACTCTTTAGACTTCTTTCAACGGCTTCATCCAGTTCATCTTCCAGCTCTTCTTTCTTAGACATTGCTAATTTTGACTGATAATCCCTAACTATTTGGTCTATATAGGGGGCACTTTGAGTTCCATGCAACATAAGAGTCCATTCCTTCAATACACCTTTTTCTTGTCTGTTCCCACCAAAACCTATTTCAAGAACCCAAGTCCCTCTTGGATCTTCTCCCCATGTATGTGTGGTCATAAATGGCCATTTATCAAAACCCACTTTTGAATCATCATCTCTAGGACGGTGGCTTAATAAAATAGACTTAGTTCCCATTGGAGATGTCATATTAATATTCAAGTCTCCTCGCCTTGTAGAATTCACAGTTATAACTGCTTGAACGTGTTCAAGATAACGAACAAAGTTTTCCTTTCCTTCACAAGCATCTGTTGTCAGTGTAAGGATTAACTTTCCATTTGAAGGGATGCTCCTAAGGAAAAAAAGAACAATAAATCAAGTTTTTTTTAATTGTATGAATACCAAAAAAAAAAAAAAAAAAATTTAAAGTGATACCAGTAAAAAATTATGATTCTACTAAATGATATCGTGGGCGTGTAAATTTGTGAGCATATTACAAGTTGAAAGTAAACGCGTTTGCTCAATTTGATTTAACGTGCTTGTGCTTGATTGAATTAAAGACCTTGCGTATAGGAATAGAGAGAAAAAGGGGGTAAAAAAAAGTTGCACCAAACACAGCATAAATACATTACAATAAACAGTTACACTCATATAAAAACTACCAGATAAAAATTATTTACATAAACATTAAAGGGATACTACTGAACCCATAAAGGTAGCAAGAGAATAAAGAAAAAATGATAATAGGAGTAAATTAGAAAATTGCTTAAAATTGCATGCTCTATCTGAATCATGAAAGAAAACATTTAGGTTCAGTGTCCCTTTAATAAAATATTTTATAAGGGTTCCAAGGTATATGGTATACGGCCATGTATTTGACTACCAAGGACTATAATATATATATATATATATATATACTGTATATTTCTAAATAATAGTTCTATAATAATATTTAATCATGTGTTTTACATTCCAATATTCTTCACATACAGGAAAATGTTATTTTTAATTTTAAATATATATATATATATACACAGCATACTGTATATATGTTCCTTAAGTAGATTGTGATAATTTAACCCCTTAAGGACACAACTTCAGTTTGCTCAATTGTTCTATAACAGAATAATTCCATCATTAAAGGGTTAATGGACCAACAAAATCAAGGGTTTTTTATTACATAAGTTGTCAAGACCTCACAGATCTCATCACCTTTTGAACCAATCCCTCCAGCTTTACTGACAAATAAAAGTTATTCTTACTTAAACTCACAGAAATCTTCATAAACTCAACACAAACATTATTACCTTTTTATGCCTAAACATTTACTTATAAAAGATATGACCCAAAAGTATAATATTTGGCAAAATAACAGCTTGGCTACCTTCTCCAAATATGTTGCTAAATGTATTAGTATCAGCAGAGAATGTATTGTTCAAATATTGATTTTGTCTGCCAGAAGTTTAAGCAGCTATTGTACATTGTAGCTCTCACAATTCTCCTCTCTCACATGTAACCTGTCAACCAAAGCTCAAGTATTTATTTGCCATATTTAAGTCTTGGCTTTTTCACCATTAAATAACAATCTTACCACCTATTTCAATGAAAACACTGACAACATCAAATCTCAAATCATGTTTGCCTTGCACTGATAAAAAAATGTATGTTGTCCATTTTCAACTCTCTTACCATGCCCTCTAAAGGTACACTTAAGTCAAAATTAAACTTTCATAATTGAGATAGATCTCACAATGTTAAACAACTTTCCAATTAACATTATCTAAATGTGCACAATATTTGTATTTATTTTTTTGCACATTTTCTGATTGGCTGATAGCTGTTACATGATGCAGTGGGAAGGAAAATATAACTAAATTTAAAATTTGTCAGAAATAAATCTACTACTCATTTGAAAGTGCTTTTGCATTGTCTTTTTATTATAACAAAGAAAAAAGCAGACAATGTAAAGTGCCAAAATGCTAGTTATAATGGCTTAAAATTTAAAGTTTAAAAATGAATTATATATAAATAATGAGTAGTCTCTAATCCATATATTTTTGATAATTCGATAAAAAAGTGGCTATAAAAATTATCACAGCAATATAGACCAGCTGTGATATAAGGTGCAAAAAAGCAAAAGTTTATAAAAACAATTAATAGGTAATATAGAAGAATGTGTTGAATTAATGAGTAACAGATATTTAAAATCACATATGATTTATTTATAATGAATGTAAAAAACACAAAACAAAAAATTCATGCATGAATATAAAAAACACTCTATGTGTACTTTCATATACAGATATTGTATTACACACAGTCTCCTAACCCTACTATCTCCCTTGTAGGGAAATGTAATAACTTCTTAAAATACTTCTTAAAAAACGTTGTTATAACTAAAAGCTTGTATGGCAAGCTAATAAGGCAAGAAACAGTCCCAAAGACTCCTTATAGCCTTTATTTGGACATAAACCGTCTTTGTAATCCGTTTTATTTCACTATTATGTCCACAGTACTGATAAAAAAAATTTGTACCTTTTGCCAAAGTTTCCAAGGTGGTGTTGTCCGGATATGATACCTTTAGTATCCAAAGCACGAAACCGGCTGTTTAAACCGGGCAGTTTACAATCCTTTAGAGAGCCGTGTCCAGCTCCTCACACTGTGCGTCCTCGAAAGCCATGCAATCCTATTTGCACGCCCACCAATGTGGGATGACGTCACCAGAACAAACCAGCCAATACCGTAGCGGCTACGGTACTGGCTACGGTATTGGCTCTCTAAAGGATTGTAAACTGCCAGGTTTAAACAGCCGGTTTCGTGCTTTGGATACTAAAGGTATCATATCCGGACAACACCACCTTGGAAACTTTGGCAAAAGGTACAATTTTTTTTTATCAGTACTGTGGACATAATAGTGAAATAAAACGGATTACAAAGACGGTTTATGTCCAAATAAAGGCTATAAGGAGTCTTTGGGACTGTTTCTTGCCTTATTAGCTTGCCATACAAGCTTTTAGTTATAACAACGTTTTTTAAGAAGTATTTTAAGAAGTTATTACATTTCCCTACAAGGGAGATAGTAGGGTTAGGAGACTGTGTGTAATACAATATCTGTATATGAAAGTACACATAGAGTGTTTTTTATATTCATGCATGAATTTTTTGTTTTGTGTTTTTTACATTCATTATAAATAAATCATATGTGATTTTAAATATCTGTTACTCATTAATTCAACACATTCTACTATATTACCTATTAATTGTTTTTATAAACTTTTGCTTTTTTGCACCTTATATCACAGCTGGTCTATATTGCTGTGTTAATTTTTATAGCCACTTTTTTATCGAATTATCAAAAATATATGGATTAGAGACTACTCATTATTTATATATAATTCATTTTTAAACTTTAAATTTTAAGCCATTATAACTAGCATTTTGGCGCTTTACATTGTCTGCTTTTTTCTTTGTGTCAATTTTGTTTTTCAGACTGGTTTTGGATTGCCAGTCACTGGATGTGAAGCTTAATTTAAAGGCAATATATATATATTTTTTCAGCGCAAGGTTTTTTGTTCTCTTTCCTCTATTGTCTTTTTATTATGCATGTACTGTTTATGCTATTCTACAATGTTTAGTGGTCTTTTAAAAACAGAACAAAAAGCATGCTTCTTTTCAAATGCAAATTCTATCTTTGTGCTATTAATCCAGTCCTCTCTCCTCTGTTTCATCAGTTCTGTGGAAGTCTTTATTGAGTTATTATTTGTAAGAATTAATAACTAATAGATAAATCAGTAAAAATGCTTTCCACTACTATTTTATATAACCATTGTACACATATCTTTACTTCCCCATTGTGAATGTGCCCTGGGTATGTTCAAATCTTAAATTATACATGTATAAGTAAGTATTTTCTGCCTGGCAGACATCCTGTCTAAGGACGGCTGATGTGAAGTAACGGGGTAACTGTGACCATGTGATATCTAAGATTAGAAAGTTTTCTGCCATGTACGTGTATGTGGTAATATGTTTTATCCTTATATTTCTTTTATGTAACTGCCTAAGAAATGACGTGTCGAGTATTCTTAATAGGGTCTATAAGTACTGGATTGTCATGTGATTGTTAGATGTGTCTGTTTTCTAAGGGTAACAGTATATCTCCATATTCATGTGTAAATAAACTCTGCAGCAGTATTCTCATAATGGGGTTGATTCCTTTATTGGTGAATTATACAACGGTTCTCATCCATCCTTGGGGTAGCAATAAACAGCTACTTGTAATGGCTGGTTATTTATCGCGCACCCGTAAACGGGAGAAGAGAAAAGTAACAAACATTCTTGGCCCTTTCCCTCCCTTTAGCTACTGCACTATCAATGATCTTATATGCCTTTAATTTCTTTTTTTCTCTTTCTTTCCCTGCTTAACTCATTCAGAACTGGTTTCTGGCTTCTAAATTCAAAAGTGACAACCCTTACAAATCTGTTTTGCAAATAAATCTAAAAGACTCTTTTCATTACACCTCTTGACTTGATGCATTTTGTCTAAATAGACTTTTAACATTGTAATACTGTCTTATCTTGGCTCATATGTTACATATTTGATTAGAAATTTGGCAACCCGTCCTTTAGTACCATCTCTCATTTTTCCAAAGGCACCAATGATCAATGCCTTATCTTATAGAGCTATTCAATTCTCTCAGTGGCCCAAATCTATGGGAAACTTGATCTATTCAATTTTGTTTTTTGGTACAACCAATATGCTACAGTCATAGACAAAATCTTTCACATTCCAACAATGAGCTATAAGCTTGGTATAATAACTTCTGGTTAAAGCAATAATAAAGGTTAGCCCCATATTCAAAAGGAACAATAGTTATGGCAGTGAATGCAGCATGCAATGGCATGTATCTTAACTGAAGACTAATTACTAGCGGACCAGAGTATAATGATATAAATGAAGCATGTATTAGATGATATACACTTAGGGTCAGATTATGAGTGGAGCACTACTTAGCGCTTTGGCTCACGCGCTAAATATGCTAGAAGTAAACTTTTTGCATGCGTCGGGTTGCGCTCATATTACAAGTTGAAAGAAAAAAATCTGAAGTTAAAATATTGCGTACAATAACCTATTCCCTCATAGAAGTCAATGGAACAAAAAAGTAGGGAATAAAATCTAACACCCCACTCTTGTGCTAACCCAAATGCATATTTTCAAGTGTGCTAACCCAACATAAAAATATGAATATTTCAAATTTCAGTGTTCTTCACATAGCAGAATATGTTCTATTTATTAATAAATACATATTTCTACACATATCTGATGGTATTTTATTACAATATATATATATATATATATATATATATATATATATATATATATATACCTATATATTTATATGATTATATATAGGTATAGATAAATACAGATATATATATATATATATATATATATATATATACAGTATATATATATATATATATACATATATATATATATATATTTATATATAGGAATATCTATTTAAAAATACTTAGCACATATTCCCCTATGTGAAGAACATTGGCATGTGAAATATTTACAGTAAATACATAGTTAGAACAATATGAATATTGCATAAATATGTTTTTACATATTTTCATTTACTTGTCTGCAAAGGGCTCCAATGCATATATATATATACTAGTAAAGACTGTTCACACAGGCCATTTTTTGCAGTACAGTGGTCCCACCCCTTGCTCTCTCTCTCTTCCTCTCTTTTGTGCTCTCCCCCTCTCTTTTGTGCTCTCTCCCCCTCTCTTTTGCACTCTCTCTCGCTCCACCTCTCTTTTGCTCTCTATCTCCCCCCTCTCATTTGCTCTCTCTCTCCCCCCTCTCTTTTGCTCTCTCTCCCGCTCTTTTGTGCTCTCATCCTCTCTCTTTTGCACTCTCTCCCCCTCTCTTTTGCGCTCTCTCTCGCTCCACCTCTCTTATGCTCTCTCTCTCCCTCCTCTCTTTTGCTCCCTCTCTCCCCCTCTCTTTTGCTTTCTCTCCCCCCTCTCTTTTGCTCTCTCTCTCCCTCTCTTTTGTGCTCTCTCTCCCCCCTCTCTTTTATGCTCTCTCTCTCCCCCCTCTCTTTTGCGTTCTCTCTCTCTTTTGCGCTCTCTCCCCCCCTCTTTTGCGCACTCTCTCCCCCTCTCTTTTGCGCTCTCTCTCTCCCCCTCTGTTTTGCGCTCTCTCTCCCCCTCTCTTTTGCGCTCTCTCTCTCCCTCCTCTCTTTTGCGCTCTCTCTCTCCCCCTCTCTTTAGCTCAGTCTCTCTCTCCTTTTTTTGCTCTCTCTCTCCCCCCTCTCTTTTGCTCTCTCTCTCTCCATCCCTCTCTTTTTCTCTCTCTCCCCCTCTCTATTGCTCTCCCTCCCCCCTCTCTTTTTCTCTCTCTCCCCCTCTCCTTTTCTCTCTCCCCCCTCTCTTCTGCACTTCCCCCTCTTTAGCTCTTTCCTATCTCTTTTTGTCTCTCCTCCTCTCTTTCTATTTCTCTCTTCTCTCTGTCGCGCCGACCGTGCCTGGTCACGCCCCCGCCACACCCAACCACATCCTGGCCATCCCCGGTCACGCCCACGCCCACTTTCGCCGCAAACACCAGCATGGATTGTGAGGTAAGGCCAGGTGTGTTTGTCCTCTGCTGTCTCTACTGCACATGACAGCTTTGGACAAACACACTTGGCCTTTTATATAATAGGATATGTCTATATATGTGTACATTTGTATTTATGTATTTATATGTGTATATAAATATACAGAATCCCACAAAAGTGAGTACACCCCTCATATCTTTCATATGTCAAAACTAAAGAAATGACAGTTTGCTACAAGGTAAAGTAGTGAGTGTACAGCCTGTATAATAGTGTAAATTTGCTGTCCCCTCAAAATAACTCAACAAAAGTGAGTACACCCCTAAGTGGAAATGTCTAAATTGGGCCCAATTAGCCATTTTCCCTCCCGGTGTCATGTGACTCGTTAGTGTTACAAGATCTCAGGTGTGAATGGGGAGCCGGTGTGTTAAATTTGGTGTTATCGCGCTCACACTCTCTCATACTGGTCACTGGAAGTTCAACATGGCACCTCATAGCAAAGAATTCCCTGAGGATCTGAAAAAAAGAATTGTTGCTCTACATAAAGATGGCCTAGGCTATAAGAAGAAGGCAAGCAGACTAAGGACATGGATTACTGGAATGACACCAAGATAAACTTATTTGGTTCAGATGGTGTCAAGCGTGTGTGGCGGCAACCAGTTGAGGAGTACAAAGACAAGTGTATCTTGCCTACAGTCAAGCATGGTGGTGGCAGTGTCATGGTCTGGGCCTGCATGAGTGCTGCCGGCACTGGGAAGCTACAGTTCATTGAGGGAACCATGAATGCCAACATGTACTGTGACATACTGAAGCAGAGCATGATCTCCTCCCTTCACAGACTGGGCAGTATTCCAACATGATAACGACCCCAAACACACCTCCAAGACGACCACTGCCTTGCTAAAGAAGCTGAGGGTAAAGGTGATGGACTGGCCAAGCATGTCTCCAGACCTAAACCCAATTGAGCATCTGTGGGGCATCCTCAAATGGAAGGTGGGGGAGCACAAGGTCTCTAACATCCACCAGCTCCGTGATGTTGTCATGGAGAAGTGGAAGAGGACTCCAGTGGCAACCTGTGAAGCTCCGGTGAACTCCATGCCCAAGTGGGTTAAGGCAGTGCTGGAAAATAATGGTGGACACACAAAATATTGACATTTTGGGCCCAATTTGGACATTTCCACTTAGGGGTGTACTAACTTTTGTTGCCAAGGGTTTAGACATTAAGATGGTGTCAAGCGTGTGTGGCGGCAACCAGGTGAGGAGTACAAAGACAAGTGTGTCTTGACTGCAGTCAATCATGGTGGTGGCAGTGTCATGGTCTGGGCCTGCATGAGTGCTGCTGACACTGGGGTGCTACAGTTCATTGAGGGAACCATGAATGCCAACATGTACTGTGACATACTGAAGCAGAGCATGATCCCCTCCCTTCGGTGACTGGGCAGCAGGGCATTATTCCAACATGATAATGACCCCAAACACACCACCAAGATGACCACTGCCTTGCTAAAGAAGCTAAGGGTAAAGGTGATGGACTGGCCAAGCATGTCTCCAGACCTAAACCCAATTGAGAATCTGTGGGGCATCCTCAAATGGAAGATGGGGGAGGACAATGTTTCTAACATCCACCAGCTCTGTGATGTTGTCATGGAGGAGTGGAAGAGGCAACCTGGTGAAGCTCCGGTGAACTCCATGCCCAAGAGGGTTAAGGTAGTGCTGGAAAATAATGGAGGCCACACAAAATATTGACATTTTGGGCCCAATTTGGACATTTCCACTTAGGGGTTTACTATATTTGGTTTAGACATTAAGATGGTGTCAAGCGTGTGGGGCGGCAACCAGGTGAGGAGTACAAAGACAAGTGTGTCTTGCCTACAGTCAAGCATGGTGGTGGCAGTGTCATGGTCTGGGCCTGCATGAGTGCTGCTGGCACTGGGGCGCTACAGTTCATTGAGGGAACCATGAATGCCAACATGTACTGTGACATACTGAATCAGAGCATGATCCCCTCCCTTCGGAGACTGGGCCACAGGGCAGTATTCCAACATGATAACGACCCCAAACACACCTCCAAGACGACCACTGCCTTGCTAAAGAAGCAGAGTGTAAAGGTGATTGACTGGCCAAACATGTCTCCAGACCTAAACCCAATTGAGCATCTGTGGGGCATCCTCAAATGGAAGGTGGGGGAGGGCAAGGTCTCTAACATCCACCAGCTCCATGATGTTGTCATGGAAGAGTGGAAGAGGACTCCAGTGGCAACCTGTGAAGCTCTGGTGAACTCCATGCCCAAGAGGGTTAAGGCAGTGCTGGAAAATAATGGTGGCCACACAAAATATTGACATTGTGGGCCCAATTTGGACATTTCCACTTAGGGGTGTACTCACTTTTGTTGGCAATGGTTTAGACATTAATGGCTGTGTGTTGAGTTATTTTGAGGGGACAGCAAATTTACACTGTTATACAGGCTGTACACTCACTACTTTACATTGTAGCAAAGTGTCATTTCTTCTGTGTTGTCACATGAAAAGATATAATAAAATATTTTCAAAAATTTGAGGGGTGTACTCACTTTTGTGGGATACTATATATATATATATATATATATATATATATATATATATATACACTTCTTTAGACATGTATATGTATTTATGAGTATGTTAAAGCCCTATGCCTTTGTTTCACGACAGTTAACCAGAGCTCTGAGGTTGCGTTAATCATTCTAGTATAAATAGCGATTGCACTCACGCGTTCGCATTTACTTTCAATTTGTAATACGAGCACAATTTAACTTGCACGCAAACAAACACGAAAACCTGATATCGATTGGGCACAAATGATAGCGCTCCACTCGTAATCTGGCCCTTAGTCTAATAAATGGTTAATAGGCTATTCAGAACAAAAGGTACTGCAAGGCTGGAACCATCAGATGTTTTAAGTTCAGTTCTTAAAATGGCAAAGAAGATATTAGAAACAAGAGGTAATGCAAGGCTGGAGCAAACTGTTGCCCATAGCTAGGAACACAATTCAGCAAGAAAAGTAGGGTAATACACTGCTATTACTACTAGTCACAGTCCAGTAAAAAACAGAAACATGAACAGCTATTAAAGGGACATAAAGACCTTGAGATTGTAATATAAAATGTTTAGTTATGCATATTACAACAATATTGTGATATACTTTGATTATTTATTTTGCCCCATTTCATGGAATTTAGTTTTGTGTTTTTTTCAAATTTTTACACCTGGAAAATTACCCTACAGACTTTTATAGGATAAATCTGCTATATAAATTCCCCTAATTGTCTTTAACAGATAACAAGAGCAAAACAATGAACTTTACTTTGGCTAGCCTTGTGAGCTACAGACTTAAGCCCAGATGAAGTAGTGGGTGGATTTTGGCTATTGAAATACAGATGTTAATTTGTTTTAGAAAATGTTTAGACTTGGCTGATTTTATTCTATACTACAGAAATGTGTTGTAATGACAAGGTGTCTGACAGTCAACACCAGAATTTCTGTTGTTTAAAAAGATAGATAATCCCTTTATTACCCATTCCCCAGTTTTGCAAAACCAACACTGTTATATTAATACACTTTTTACTTCTGTGACTAACTTGTATCTAAGCATCTTCTGACCGCCCCTAATCACATGACTTTTAGTTATTATCTATTGACTTGCATTTTAGCCAATTAGTGCAGTGTCTGCCACTAGCCACGGGCGTGATCACAATGCTATCTATATGGCCTACATGAGCTTGCTCTCCCCTGCTGTGAAAAGTAAATAAAATAGAGGCGGCCTTCAAGGGCTTAGAAATTATCATATGTGCCTTCCTAGGTTTGCTTTCAACTAGAATACCAAGAGAACAAAGCAAAATTGTTGATAAAAGTAAATTGGAAAGTTGTTTAAAATTACATGTCATATTTGAAAAATTAAAGTTTTTTTTTTACTTGACTGTCCCTTTAAGTCAGATAAAAGGTTAATCTGTTTCCAACATACACAAGTAAAAGAAGTAGAATCATGCATAGATGTTAAAGCAGCAAGTACAGTAGTTACCTATAACAGGGTAAAATCAAGTAGGTTCATACACAGTTATTCATGCACAGTTGTGAACAAAATCAGTACAATATACATGGAATTCAGCAAAAATGAATTACAGAGTAGTTTGTGAGAACAACCTTTAAAGACCACGTTAAGCAACTCCAGTTGTTATTTATAATATAACTATATAAGGTAAACATTTGGAATAAACTTTAGATTAAAGGGATATGAAACCCACATTTTTTCTTTCATCACTAAGGGCCTGATATTTAAAACCTTGCCGGCATGGAGGGAAATCATGCAAAATATCTGGGATTTTTTTAGACCTTATATTGTAATGTAGGTGTCTCTCCTGCACATCGAGAACCCTGCATAGTCAGATAAATATCTTTCAAATTACAATTTGTGTTTCTAAAAGTTTTTTATGGACCTATCCATATGGACGAGATATCTTAGATCATCTCACCTGAGCGCAGAGTTTTTGAATATCAGGCCCTTAGAGAGAGCATGCTCTTGTAAACAACTTCCCAATTTAATTATATTATCTAATTTGTTTCATTCTCATGATACCCTTTGTTGAAAAGTATACTTACATTGGTTCAGGAACTACTGATTGGTGGCTGCACATATATATCTCATGTTATTGGCTCACCCATGTGCATTGCCATTTCTTCAACAAATTATACCAATAGAATAAAGCACATAAGATAATAGAAGTAAATTGGAAAGTCGTTTGAATTGTAGTCTCTATCTGAATAAAAAAAATAACATTTTGGGTTTCATGTCCCTTTAAGAAACATTGCTGGTAATCTGGGTAATACAGTATTACAATTACATCTATTACTATTATTAATATCATTATTGTTATTATCATTAATAGTTGTATAAGTATTTATTATATTGTGCACCACCCTTATTTGGTGGACTACAGCGGCGACATTACATATGCGGTGCAAGCTTCAGCGCAACTGCTGAAACCCGCGTTGCCCGTAATTTCCCCTCACACATTGGTGTAATCACATGAACCGCGCCGGCAGTTCATATACTGTCGTAAGTCGGATAAACTGGCAATGTCCAGAAATGTGGATAAATACACATTTCTGGAGTCGCCAGTGACTTACGGCAGTTTAGAAACTGCCGGCGCATATGAAAAAAAAAAAAAAGTTAAGTCACACGTAACAGTCTAACCCGCCTCCCAAAAATAAACCCAACACATCAAAACCCCTATATCCGCCATTACCCCACATCACAACTAATAATAAAAGTATTAACCCCTAAATCGCCAACCCCCACAACACAATATACTTAATTTAACTATTAACCCCTAATCCGCCATCCCCCCAAATCGCAATCTACCTAATACATGTATTAACCCCTAATCCGCTATTCACCCACATCGCAATCTCCCACATCGCAAAGTATCTATTTAACCCCTAAACTGTCATTCCCACACAACGCAATAAACCTAATTAGCCTATAAACTCCTAAACCGCCAACCCCTCACAATGCAAATAACTAATTTAATTACTAAGCCCCCTAACCTAACACCCCCTAAATTAACCCCAATTACATTAAATAAAAAATACTGTTACAATTAAAATAAAAAACCTAACATTACTTAAAAAGACCTAAAATCAAATTAAATTAATCTAAAATTACAAAAAATTAAAAAGTCTAACATTACAGAAAAAAATAAATCAAATTATCAAAAATAAAAAAATTAAAACTAATCTTATACCACTATGAAAATAAAAAAAAGCCCCCAAAATAAACCCCCCCTAATTTAAACTAAACCACCAATAGCCCTTAAAAGGGCTTTTGTAGGGCATTGCCCTAAAGCGATCAGCTCTTTTACATTAAAAAAATACTACATCCCCCCCTAACAGTAAACCCCCCCCCCACCCACCAAACCGCCCCCCAAAAAATAAAAAATAACACTAAAAAAAACTAAACTACCCATTGCCCCTAAAGGTTCATTTGTATGGAGATCCTCTTCATACAATCATCCCCGCACACTGAAGATTGAATGCAAGGTATCCGTTTAAAAATGGTGTACCTTGCCTTCATACTGGTTGACATTTTCAAATCAGCCAATAGGATGTGAGCTACTGAAATCCTATTGGCTCTTCAAATCATATATAAATAGGGGCAATGGGTAGTTTAGGTTTTTTAGTGTTCGTTTTTTTATTTTGGGGGTTTGGTGGGTGGGGGGGTTTACTGTTAGGGGGGACTTAGTATTTTTGTTGATGTAAAAGAGCTGTTAAACTTAGGGCAATGCCCTACAAAAGGCCATTTTAAGGGCTATTGGTAGTTTAGATTAGGGGTGTTTTTATTTTGGGGGGCTTTTTAATTTTCATAGGGGTATTAGATTTGTTTTAATTTTTGAATTTTTGATAATTTGGTTTATTCTTTTCTGTAATGTTAGACTTTTTTTATTTATTTTTTTAATTGTAGATTAATTTTAATTTAATCTTAGTTTTTTTTTTTAAGTAATGTTAGTTTTTTTTTTTTTCTGTTTTTTTTTTAAATTTTTAATCTTTTATTGAGATTTTTGGCATATACAATTTATACCAATCGTCCATTTACAACAATATGAAATGTACACAGTGCAAGCAGACTGACGCGGTAAATAAGACACTTAACAAAAGGTTTGTGAACATATAAAAACAATGGGAGAAAATGTACATATTTTCTTTAAAGGTGTGTGTCTGCAATCTCTTCTTTAAGGGGATTAATTAACACGGTGTTAAATGTGTGACTAATAAAGATGGATTTTTGTATGACACCCTAAGCAGAGTATTAAAGAAGAATATAATTCTTAAATTAGATTATTTAAACACCCATCTATTAGTCATATAACAGTCTATAGGCTCTAACAATCCAATGTAAATTAAAACAGTGCATTGAAATCTCATTTTAAACTAAACTAAAATAGAGCCTCTCATGGACCCTGATGAGGATATAAGACACAGGGGAGGAACTCTAGTGATATAAACGGTCACTCTTGTACCACTGATAACAAAAATGTACTAGCACTATTTAGTATAATGATATATATATATATATATATAGAGAGAGAGAGAGAGAGAGAAAGAGAGAGAGAGAGAGAGAGAGAGAGAGAGAGTAGAATAAAATATCCAAGTTAAATAAAGAAAGCCAAATCAAAACTTGACACTAGTATTTTCTCGCTTAGTAGATCATTTTGGACTGTGCTATACTAGGATTTGGTTTTGTTAAAATAACAAAACAAATTGTAGGTGGGTAACAGAAGACTGTACATAATAAGATAAAATATTATATTTTACATAATGTGAGTGAGAATTTGCTTAAAGGGACACTGTACCCAAAAAAAATCTTTCGTGATTCAGATAGAGCATGCAATTTTAAGCAACTTTCTAATTTACTCCTATTAGCAATTTTTCTTCGTTCTCTTGCTATCATTATTTGAAAAAGAAGGCATCTAAGCTTTTTTTTGGTTTCAGTACTCTGGACAGCACTTTTTTATTGGTGGATGAATTTATCCACCAATCAGCAAGGACAACCCAGGTTGTTCACCAAAAATGGGCCGGCATCTAAACTTACATTCTTGCATTTCAAATAAAGATACCAAGAGAATGAAGAAAATTTGATAATAGGAGTAAATTAGAAAGTTGCTTAAAATTTCATGCTCAATCTGAATCACGAAAGAATTTTTTTGGGTACAGTGTCCCTTTAATAATAGCACTTTTGATAATCAGCCTCTAAAGTGTGCATGGGTCTACCATGTTTAGCGTGTGACCAAATAGAAAACTGCCCTTTATACCAGATTATGCATATATCAATATTGGCACAGTATATATTAAGTAACCTTATAACATTATTCAAAATAACACAGTTTGAAAGAAAATAGGTTTTCCCTGCACTAAACTTAGAAGCCAAGAAGGATATAATTGCAGCTATTGTTAGTTATATGTGGTATCAGCAGTATAAAACGGCATAATAAATGCGTAAGATACCCACATTAGCAAGACTCATCTTTATAAAATATGGGTCTCCATATCGTCATTAGTGGTATTACTAAGCCATTTACTTAGGATAGTTATTCATATGAGTTTAAAAAGCAAAAAACTACAAACAAAAAGAGAAAACAGACCCCTACATAAACATATAAATAACCCTGGTTTGAATAGAGCCATCAAATGAGGGTGAGTGGTGGGGTTTACTGACTAGCTGTTACTCTCTATCCTATCCCACATTCATCAAATTGGAGATTGATCAGTAGAGGAGTCTGCAAAAGTTCAAAGCGGAGAAGATACCCAAGGACCAGGTCAACAGAGCACACCACCAGTTCAATCAGGAGGACATACAACTCTGCAGTCCTTAAAGAAATATTACTGAGGTGAGGATGTAGCTTAAGTAGGAACCGGGCCACTGGAGTGTCAGAGAAATAAGGAAATTCCAGATAACCCCAACGGGAGCCGGCTGCTCTCCCCGCGGGGCGCTCCAATGGATCTGCAGAAACTCCCTCCTGTGCAAGCTTACTTAGAGGCAAGTAGACCAGCTCGGGAGCCCTGGAAGAATGCACATCAGACCGGTCACCCCCTCGTAACCGCCTAGTCACCGCCTCTGTTTGTAGTAGGGATGAGGTGTATATAAACTGCGGCTCTGTTTGATCCTCACACTCAATTATTTTGCTGTGGCCTGTATAGCTCTTTATCAGCTACAAATATTCCTTTAACCTACATTTTCATGAAGTAAATCTTATCAACTTTATTTAAAATCTGTCATTATGATTTATTATGCCCAAAATTTACCATTCCCCACCATCCCTTATCTGCAATTCATCAACTCCGTTACCCATCTCACCTTTCTCACCCATGATTATCTGTTGTTATTTTCCACAAATACCGACCTTCATTCCCACTATCCTCAAGAATTACATTTAAGCAATTTTTCCTCAGTTTTAAATGGCTCTGTAACCCCATTACCCTACACTGGGCTAGATTACGTGCACTACTTATCACTCCCGCTCATACATTAACTCCGCTAGAAGTAAGTTTATTGCGCGTGTAGGGTAGAGCATATTACAAATTGAAAGTAAAACTTTTTTGTAAGAGCTCTAACTCGAAGCGCACAAAAAGCTGAACTTCGAATATAGCGACCATGTTAATGAAGTCCCTCATAGAATTCAAAGAGTTGCGTTTAACTAAAGTGCGCTAACCTGACATGAAATATTAATATTTCACATTCCAATATTCTTCACATAACAGAATATGTTCTATTTTATTTATAAATACATATTTCTTTATATATCTGATGTTTATTTGGTAAAAAATAAATAAAATATATATATATATATATATACACATATAGATAGATAGATAGATAGATAGATAGATAGATAGATAGATAGATAGATATATGCATTGAAATATCTATTTAAAAATACATAGAATTAATCCCCTATGATAAGAACATTGGAAAGTTAAATATTTAGAGTAAATATATAGTTAAACAATTTATTAAAACCTTAATATTGCATAAATATGATTTACTTGACTGCAAAGGGCGCCAATGCCCTTATATATGCCTGTAAATACATATATACACATATAAATACATAAGTAGATATGTACACAAATATATATACAGTATATATATATATATATATATATATATATATATATACTGTATATATATATACACATATTTAGACATATACAGTAAATGTATGTATGTTAAAGCCCTTTGCACGCCTCTTTTTTTCTATCACCTGAGTCCTCATATCTTTTAGACCTTATAACTATTGTATGCAATTTTTGTTTTTAATAACTTTTGTTAGAAAGTGTTATTATGCGTGTAAATGTACTTTTAAATATAATTTTTTATATTAATTAATTGCGTTTTGTGCAACTTTTTAGTTGAGCGTAACAGTTAACCAGAGCTCTGAAGTTGCAATATCTTGACTCTTGTTTACGCTCAAGCGAACGCGTTTACTTACAACATTTAATACACGTGCTACTTCTGATGTGCACAAAGAGCTGCAATTAAGTCCTTTTTGCTTGCACGCAACAGTTAGCGCACCACTCGTAACCTAGCCCATTGTTTGCTGTTTAAAATACTCAACTGCTCAAATCTTTTTGACAATTACCAAAAGAAGGTTTTGCCTCTCCTCATATAAATTCCTGTTTTTTTTTGTCTTTGCAAGACTTCTCTGTCTTCCCATGCTTGTAAATCTTTTCTATAACCAAACATTAAAATCTTCAAAGAGACCATTACAACAATTTTTTTCTGAATTGGATATGCCAGAATTCAGAAATACTTTACTTTTAAAAACCATGCCCTTTCCAATAACCCCTCCAAAAGAGCTGAAACCCAATAATTTATTTCTTATACTAAAGTAACTATTTTGTTCATATTTATTTTAAGCAAAAGTCTTATTAGACACATTTTCAGTTTACGCCAGGGTTAGGTTCCAGAAGGAATGGTTGTAAATCGAAACCGTTGTAAATTAAAACCCAGTTTATAATGTAAGTCAATGGGAAGTGAGGGAGTTAGGTTCCAGGCCCCTCTCAAAATTGACATAAGTAACACCTAATACATTATTTTTAAAGCTTTGAAATGAAGACTTTAAATGCATAACAGCATTATAAACCTAATTAAATAATCACACAACAGACTGTATCATCAAACTAAGTTTAATGAATAAAAACATTTTTTACTTGCATTTTTCTGCAAAAAGTTCTCTGCATTGTTAGCATGTTAGATAATATTGGGTCTGCACCTATTCTATGCATTTCAATCTGGAGTGATTAATAGGCACTGGCAGATAGGCACCCTCACCTCAAGCAGCTGTGTAGGAAGATAATAGGGAAGTGGCTGCTAGATCTTGTTGCTCGATAGCTAAGGTCTGTTCTGTGTACACAGATTAATTTGTCTGCTAAGCTCCACCTACTGGCTGTTTTAATTAGTGCACTGATTTTCAAAGCTTTTCAATAGCAGTCACATGACTGAAAAAAAGGTTGTTATTCTGAAACGGCGCAAATTGAACCGGCGTTAACCAAGGGCCACCTGTATATATAATATAACAGATGGGTTAGTGCAACATATTCTGATTATTAAACTCTAAGGGCTCCATTTACCAAGCAGCAATAGCATTTTTAGGCTTCCTCAGAGCGAGCCTAAAACACTAGTTAAGTAGCAGCGATCTAAAGACCACTACTTCTACTTAACCTGACCACGCTCAAGCAGGGGGTGGCATTACACAATCAGTGGATTGTGCAATGTTAAATGTGGGCAGCATACTGCTGCCAGCTTGTCTCAATGCTTGGCAGACAAGGTTTAAGACAGCAAACCTCGTCCACCCGCCTATTGTTAAATCAAGCTCTTAATCCGACTTTATTCGTAAAATTAGCAGTGTCATGGTTCATCAATGCTATGCAATGCAAAACTCTATTGCACTTTAAAGGGACATAAAAAGTTATTAAGCCCCATTTATTGCGCTAAGAGTGGGCAAGTTTCACAAGCAGTGATCTTGTCCTCCTACGCTGGCCAGCAGGAATACAAGCATCACTGGCAGAAGTTATGGTTGCACAAGACTGCAATCCAGCCAAAGCAGGGGCTGTCAAGAACTCTGTCAGAATATGTATCTTTATGTCATGTGACAAAATATGCTGTTCAAAAACATTTTTACCATGTACATTTGCAGTGAGGTCTGGAAACTTTGCATGTGACTACCAGCACATAATGCTCATGCTTGAGGTACAAAAGGATGTACATAGCACTGTAATATGCCTTGGCATGGCTACTGCTTAAGTGATTTATTTCTATAATAAGTTCAGATTATGTAGCACAGTTACCAGCAATAATTAACTGTAGGTCAGTTTTTATTCACCTTTGACACATAACTATAGATCTCATATATTTGTTCACATTACTACTAATAACACAATAATTGTGATTTTTAAAAAAGCATTGAAAGCTTTAAACCTTAAAAGGGCATATATATATATATATATATATATATATATATATATATACACACACACTCACCGGCCACTTTAGTAGGTACACCTGTTCAATTGCTTGGTAACACAAATTGCTAATCAGCCAATCGCATGGCAGCAACTCAATGTATTTAGGCATCTAGACATGGTGAAGACGACTCGCTGCAGTTCAAACCAAGCATAAGAATGGGGAAGAAAGGGGATTTAAGTGACTTTGAACAAGGCATGGTTGTTGGTGCCAGACGGGCTGGACTGAGTATTTCAAAAACTGCTGATCTACTGGGATTTTCACGAACAACCACCAAATATCCCGTGAGCAGCAGTTATGTGGAAAAAATGCCTTGTTGATGTCAGAGGTCAGAGGAGAATGGGCAGACTGGTTCAAGATCATAGAAAGGCAACATTTACTCAAATAACAACTCATTGCAACCAAGGTATGCAGAATACCATCTCTGAACGCACAACACATCGAACCTTGAAACATATGGGCTACAGCAGCCGAAGACCACACCGGGTGCCACTCCTGTCAGCTAAGAACAGGAAACTGAGGCTACAATTTTCACAGACTCGCTAAAATTGGACAATAGAAGATTGGAAAAACTTTGCCTGGTCTGATGAGTCTTGATTTCAGATGCGACATTCAGATGGTAGGGTCAGAATTTGGCATAAGCAACATGAAAGCATGCATCCATCCTGCCTTGTATCAACAGTTCAGGCTGGTGGTGGTGTAATGGTGGCCCCTTAGTACCAATTAAGCATCGATAAAATGCCATGGCCTACCTGAGTATTGTTGCTGACCATGTCCATCCCTTTATGACTACAGTGTACCTATCTTCTGATGGCTACTTCTAGCAGGCTAATGCACCATGTCACAAAGTTTAAATCATCTCAAACTGGTTTCTTGAACATGACAATGAGTTTACTGTACTCCAGTGGCCTCCACAGTCACCAGATCTCAATCCAATAGAGCACCTTTGGGATGCGGTGGAACGGGAGATTCGCATCATGGATGTGCAGCCGACAAATCTGCAGCAACTACGTGATGCTCTCATGTCAATATGGACCAAAATGTCTAAGCTATGAATAATTAAGGCAGTCCTGAAGGCAAAAGGGGGTCCAACCTGGTACTAGCAAGGTGTACCTATTAAAGTGGCCGGTGAGTATATATATATATATATTATATATATATATATATATATATATATATATATAGTATATATAGATATAAAGCTTGTACACTAGTAAATATTCTCACTTTATTGTATAATGTTAATCCAATAATGTGGAGAAAAAATTAGGAACAATTCTATATTATAAGCAAAAAATGTTAATCCCAAATTAGCCGCAGTGGCTCAGTACAGCAATACTTTTTTTAAATCATTTTTGTCTGTGTTATTAAAAGTGATAACGATATTAACATAATATCATATGTAGTACCATTTGCTATATGCAACTCTATATGCAACTCTCACCAAATCCCCAATTTCTTTCTTATCATTTCATAAATCTAGTGTTATTCTTAGCATTTGGCTATTTCATTACCAATGTTTTATCCCTAAGTGTTGTAACCAAATATAAAATATGAATCTGTTGCACTACATCTTAGTATACATTTCAATTTATTGTAATCTTGAAATTATATTGAGAGCATAAACATCCTAAGGTATGCTATTTTTTTCAATTCATGAATTTTACTTTTTTTAAAAATAAAATGTATGTGTGTTATTCCACACATATCTTCTCTCATTAATATAAAGTGCTAATATATATACACAACACCCAGAGAAAGTCCAGCACTCACTTTCAAGCTCTCAGCTAAGATTAAAAGCAAAACTGGAAGAGTTAGTTACCGAATCTGGCCAAATGGCAGAATTCCAGGTACCACGTCAAGGTCTCTCCAAAAACCTGGGTCCCTAATACAACCATACAAATGCAAGCTCTCAATCAAACAAACTGGGAACAAGTCAACAAACTGGGAATAACTGGAGTTAACTGCCTTGGACTCTAAGGACAGCACATCTTCCTGAGAGTGCTATCGAGCACCCAGAGCTGAGCATGTTGCAGGGTACCCAGTCCAGTCTGAGAGTGCAGTCCCCTTCCGTGTTTTGTTTTTATCTAGGGTGATTACATAAGTCTGTGAACCCTTGACTTGTTTCCAGTTTGTTATAGTTGTTTGAAAAAGTAATTTCCAGACATGGTAAAAGACGCTGGCTGCATCTGAAGTGTTAATTATATATTAATTATAATAATATGTTATAGGGACAGTCTAGTCAAAATTAAACTTTCATGATTCAGATAGGGCATGCAATTTTAAAAAACTTTTCAATTTACTTTTATCATCAAAGTTGTTTTGTTCTCTTGGTATTCTTAGTTTAAAGCTAAACCTGCGGAATATGTTGGCGCTCTACAAATAACCGATAATAATAATAATAAACCGAGGTAGGCTCATATGCTAATTTCTAAGCCCTTGAAGGCCGTCTCTTATCTCACTGCATTTTGACAGTATCTCACAGCTAAACAGCGCTAGTTTATGTTTGCCATATAGATACCATTGTGCTCACTCCCATGGAGTTACCTAGGAGTCAGCACTGATTGGCTAAAATGCAAGTCTGTAAAAAGAACTCAAATAAGGGGCAGCCTGCAGAGGCTTAGCTACAAGGTTATCACAGAGGTAAAAAGTATATTAATATGACCATGTTGGTTAGGCAAAGCTGGGGAATTGGTAATAAAGGGATTAGCTATCTTTTTAAACAATAACAATTCTGGAGTAGACTGTCCCTTTAGATATATTATCTGTGGCTTCTTCTTTACAAATGTATGTACTCTTTAGTTTTTAAAACCTCAATAAAAATGAAGTTTGCTACTTCTGGTTTGTGTCAGTAGCACTAGCTTTTCTAAAGTTGCTGCCCCCCAAGGTTCTCCTCTGATCCACTTAAGATGTGCACCATAAGAAAAAAAGGGGTTAACAGATTTCCTTTAATAAATTATGTCAAAATTCTTCAAAACCGAAAGAATCTATGAACTAGACAAAAGAAAATAAATATTTTCATGTAATAATTTGTTCAAACCAAAACAATATTTTAGTCTGTGCACACTTCTAATATACTATGGGCTAGATTACAAGTGGAGCACTAATTAATGTTCCCGCTTGAGCATTAATTGCGCTAGAATGAAGAGTTTTGCATTTGTCGGGTTGCTCTCGTATTACGAGTTGAGAGTAAACTGTTTTCGCTCTTGCAGTAACCCGACTAGTGCAAAAATCTGAAGTTAGAATATTGCATGCATGTTCACGTATTCCCCCATTGATGTAAATGGAAAATAAAAAGTGGAAAAAACACCCCACTCTCGCACAAACAAGATAGCATATTCTCATTTGTGCTAACCCAACATGAAAATATGAATATTTCATATTCCAATGTTCTGAAAGGGCTACTACACTGAGTAATACCAGCGCACACTAATGTGCTCTGATATTACAAGTTGAGCGCAATGTGAACATGAGCTCGGGTTTTCATTGCTGAGAAGCATTGGGCTCACAAGAGCAAGGTTCCATAGGCTCCAATGAGAGCCTTGTTCACATGCTATGAGACAAGGCATGAGAACTAGCACAGAGAAGGGGGTAAGTCGCACAGCAATGGCAGCAAATTATATATATATTAGTCCTAAAGCCCATGTACACGGGCCATTTTTTGCAGTACAGCGGTCCCACCCCTTGCTCTCTCTCTATCCCCCCTCTCTTTTGCTCTCTCTTTCTCCCCTCTCTTTTGATTTCTTTCTTCCCCCTCTCTTTTGCTCTCTCTCTCCCCCCTCTCTTTTGCTCTCTCTCTCCTCCCTCTCTTTTGCTCTCTCTCCCCCTCTTTTGCTGTCTATCTCCCTCTATTTTGCTCTCTCTCTCTCCCCCTCTTTTGTTGTCTCTCTCCCTTTTTTTTGCTCTCTCTCTTCCCCCCCTCTTGTTTGCTGTCTCTCTCCCTCTCTTTTGCTCTCTCTCCCCCTCTCTTTTGTGCTCTCTCCCCCTCTCTTTTGCGCTCTCCCCCTCTCTTTTGTGCTCTCTCCCCCTCTCTTTTGCTCTCTCTCTCCCCCTCTCTTTTGCTCTCTCTCTCCCCCCTCTCTTTTGCTCTCTCCCCCCTCTCTTTTCCTCTCTCTCCCCCTCTTTTGCTGTCACTCTCCCTCTCTTTTGCTCTCTCTCTCCCCCTCTTTTGCTGTCTCTCTCCCCCTCTTTTGCTGTCTCTCTCCCTCTCTTTTGCTCTCTCTCTTCCCCCCTCTCGTTTGCTCTCTCTCCTCTCGTTTGCTCTCTCCTCTCATTTGCTCTCTCTCTCCTCTCTTTTGCTGTCTCTCTCCCTCTCTTTTGCTCTCTCTCCCCTCTCTTTTGTGCTTTCTCCCCCTCTCTTTTGCGCTCTCTCCCCCTCTCTTTTGCGCTCTCTCCACCTCTCTTGTGTGTTCTCTCCCCCTCTCTTTTGTGCTCTCTCTCCCCCCTCTCTTTTGTGCTCTCTCCCCCCTCTCGTTTGTGCTTTCTCCCCCCTCTCTTTTGTGCTTTCTCCCCCCTCTCTTTTGTGCTCTCTCCCCCCTCTCTTTTGTGCTCTCTCCCCCTCTCTTTTGTGCTCTCTTCCCCTCTCTTTTGTGCTCTCTCCCCCTCTCTTTTGTGCTCTCTCCACCCTCTATTTTGTACTCTCTCCCCCCTCTCTTTTGTGCTCTCTCCCCCCTCTCTTTTGTGCTCTCTCCCCCCTCTCTTTTGTGCTCTCTCCCCCTCTCCTTTGTGCTCTCTCCCCCTCTCTTTTGTGCTCTCTCCCCTCTCTTTTGTGCTCTCTCCCCCTCTCTTTTGCGCTCTCTCCCACTCTCTTTTGCGCTCTCTCCCCCTCTCTTTTGCTCTCTCTCCCCCCTCTCTTTTGCGCTCTCTCCCCCCCTCTCTTTTGCACTCTCTCCCCCTCTCTTTTGCGCTCTCTCCCACTCTCTTTTGTGCTCTCTCCCCCCTTTTTTTGTGCTCTCTCCCCCCTCTCTTTTATGCTCTCTCCCCCCTCTCTTTTGTGCTCTCTCCCTCCTCTTTTTTGTGCTCTCTCCCCCTCTCTTTTGTGCTCTCTCCCCCCTCTATTTTGTGCTCTCTCCCCCTCTCTTTTGTGCTCTCTCCCCCCTCTCTTTTGTGCTCTCTCCCCCTCTCTTTTGTGCTCTCCCCCCTCTCGTTTGCTCTCTCTCCTCTCATTTGCTCTCTCCTCTCGTTTGCTCTCTCTCTCCTCTCTTTTGCTGTCTCTCTCCCTCTCTTTTGCTCTCTCTCCCCTCTCTTTTGTGCTTTCTCCCCCTCTCTTTTGCGCTCTCTCCCCCTCTCTTTTGCGCTCTCTCCACCTCTCTTGTGTGTTCTCTCCCCCTCTCTTTTGTGCTCTCTCTCCCCCCTCTCGTTTATGCTTTCTCGCCCCTCTCTTTTGTGCTTTCTCCCTCCTCTCTTTTGTGCTCTCTCCCCCCTCTCTTTTGTGCTTTCTCCCTCCTCTCTTTTGTGCTCTCTCCCCCCTCTCTTTTGTGCTCTCTCCCCCTCTCTTTTGTGCTCTCTCCCCCTCTCTTTTGTGCTCTCTCCCCCTCTCTTTTGTGCTCTCTCCACCCTCTCTTTTGTACTCTCTCCCCCCTCTCTTTTGTGCTCTCTCCCCCCTCTCATTTGTGCTCTCTCCCCCCTCTCTTTTGTGCTCTCTCCCCCTCTCCTTTGTGCTCTCTCCCCCTCTCTTTTGTGATCTCTCCCCTCTCTTTTGTGCTCTCTACCCCTCTCTTTTGCGCTCTCTCCCACTCTCTTTTGCTCTCTCTCCCCCCTCTCTTTTGCGCTCTCTCCCCCCTCTCTTTTGCACTCTCTCCCCCTCTCTTTTGCGCTCTCTCCCACTCTCTTTTGTGCTTTCTCCCCCCTTTTTTTGTTCTCTCTCCCCCCTCTCTTTTATGCTCTCTCCCCCTCTCTTTTGTGCTCTCGCCCCCTCTCTTTTGTGCTCTCTCCCTCCTCTTTTTTGTGCTCTCTCCCCCTCTCTTTTGTGCTCTCTCCCCCCTCTATTTTGTGCTCTCTCCCCCTCTCTTTTGTGCTCTCTCCCCCCTCTCTTTTGTGCTCTCTCCCCCTCTCTTTTGTGCTCTCTCCCCTCTCTTTTGTGCTCTCTCCCCCTCTCTTTTGCGCTCTCTCCCCCCTCTCTTTTGCGCTCTCTCCCCCTCTCTTTTGTGATCTCTCCCCCTCTCTTTTGTGCTCTCTCCCCCCTCTCTTTTGTGCACTCTTCCCCTCTCTTTTGCTGTCTCTCTCCCTCTCTTTATCCCCCCTCTTCTGCTCTCTCTATCCCCCCTCTTTAGAGCTCTCTGTCTCGGCAGTCGGCCCCGGCATCTTGCCCCGCCCCCGTCACGCCCGGCCCCACCCGCATCACACTCGGGCCCCGCACACGTCATGACCGGGCCCCGCACACGTCGCACCTGCTCGGCCACGCACACGTCGCACCCGTCCGGCCACACCCACTCCACCACACGATGACGCCAGATGCCAGGTCAGTTGGAAGGCCAGTTGTGTTTGTCCTTGCGCGCAGTCTCTACTGCGCATGACAGCTTGGCATTTTATTATATAGGATATGTATTTGATTATATGCATATATATTTATATGTTAATATGTGTATATACTACACATATTAACATATAAACATATATGAATATAAGCATATGAATATATATTTACTGGGAAAACACAGTTCCCATAGACCACTATGTAAAGGCACTTTTTAGTGCTGTTTTTTTCAGTGCCCACAGCCACCAACTTTAAGTAAAAACATAGTTAAAACTTTTATTAAAAATGAATATTAAATAAATATGCTTTTACATGTTTTAATCTACTTAACGGCAAAGACCTCCAATGCACTTATATATATATATGTCTAAATATGTATACATATGTATTTATGTGTTTATATGTGTATATGTTTATGTAAATACATATATACACATATAAATACATACACTTGTACACATATATAGAAATAAATATATGCATACATATACATCTTTAGAAATGTATATGGATGTATCTCAATGTTAAAGCCATTTGCCTGCCTTTTTTTTCTTACACCTGATATATTCTATCTTTGAGCCTTTATAATTTTTGTGTGCAATATTTTTTTTTAATATTTTATATTACATACTATAGTGTTATTATGAGTGTAACTGTACTTTGTAATGTATTTTTGATGTGTTTTGTGCAACTTTTTTTGCGAAATTATTCTAGCATAAATCGCGATTGCGCTCACACCGTCAAGTTTACTTTCAACTTGTAATACGAGCAGTAAGCTCGATGAGCACAAACCCTTGAGATATACCCCTTATCACTTGTAATCTATCCATATATATATATATACACACACACACATATATATATATATTTATATTTATATTTATCTTAACACACACAATATTACAATAGTGTTTTTCTCTCTCTTTCTGAATACATCTGTCTACTTCTAATTCTGACAGGGTATAATGAGGCACAGCATTTTAAATATTAATGGATTTTCCTTACACTGATTGCTGCAGGATGCAAACTGTTACCCAGCCTGTTTCCACTAATTGGCAGGGTTGCTAAGGTGAACCATAGAGTATGTGCATATGGCTAAATATAGAAAGTGTTTCTGCAAGTGTATGAAGAGAACAAAAAAATATCCGTGACTGAATCAAATGTTAATGGCAACTGTAAACTCACAGAGATCCCTTGGTTTGTTTTACTCAGTGGGAAATAATCCAACCTTCACGTTTGAAAATGTACATGATTCTATACAATGCAAAGTATATTAGATCTGGTTTTATATATTTAAAAAATATGTATGTACACAATATTGTAGCAGTTATTCAGTGTCTACTCCTAAATCTAAATGTAAAATAACAAGTATATTTGTGCTGTGAGCACATTTATTAATATCTACATTAATGGGTCTTATTCACTAAGATTAGAACAATCTGCTCAGTGAGAGACACCCTTCCAATTCCAATGAGATAATGTATAGCTTATTAAACAAAAAAACAAGTAAATAAATATATAAACAAACAATTATATAAATGCAGTGTGCAATGCATATTGGAGTTTTTTTTATTTACATATGGCTAGATTACAAGTGGTGGATTATTTGTTTCACTCATTTGCAAATATCGCTAGAAATCATCTTTTAACACGGCCGGGTATTACAAGTTGAAAATAAAAAGTTTGACCGCAAGTGAAATCTGATGTGCGCTAACTTCAGGATTTTGGCTATTGCGACCGCATTAACTTCTTTGCTCCATAGACTTCCAAGGAGCACTCTAAATAAAAAAACTAAAACCTAACACGTATTGCTCGCGTGCTTACTCAACACACATTAGACCTACACTGCTAAACCTGAAGGTAGCTATGATTATTTTGCATTCCAATGTTTTTCACATAGAATAAAATTTTCTTTTTCTTTTTAAATATTTATTTCTATATATTTTTGAGGATTCTTTGTAAAATATATATCTAAACCTACATATCTATATGAATATTTACAGGTATATATATATATATATATATATATATATATATATATATATATATATATATATATATACATATATATATATATATATATAGCTGCAGAATATAAATATCTATTTAGAAATACCTAGAATATTTTCTTCTAAGTTTAGAATACTAGAAAGTAAAATATTTACATTAAAAACACAGTAAAATATATGTTTTCATGTATTTTTTCAGTCAATTACCTTGTCATATACCATATACCTTTGTAACCCTTTTAAAAATGTTTTTTAATAATTATATGAAATATTTTAATCAGAAAGTGTATATTTGAGTGTAATATTTTATTTTAATCTACTTATGTTGTGATTGGTGAACATTTTTTATTAACCCTTACACTATATGCAATGATACATTTAGCAGTCTTTTCCCAGTATTGTACCGAGGGGTCCCCAAGGAGATCTCAGGGGAATCTAGGGTGAACAGAAGAAGGGAAGGGCACACAGAGAAGCCAGATCTGGGTGTAGTATGTTATGGTACCAGGATTAAAAATCCCGCTAAAATCACACTCACTTGTTCAAACCTCAATCAGTATGAGGTAAGGTGCTAGTGTGGAGGCTATTTCAAGCCCTGTAAGGCATCCTGCAATCCTTTTCACTGCTTGGTACTTCTTCACAGTATTGTAGTGCTATTCCAAAAGCAAAACTTCTTTACATCTGTCTTGTCAGCCTGTTTTTAACTCCTTAATCCCATGGAATTGATATGATAAAGGGGGAGAATCACAGTATGATAAACTTGATAAGGAAATTAGGGATTGCCTGAGTAAGGTAGAACGAGAAACTAAGGCTAAAAAGAAGAAAAAAATTGAAAGAGATTTCATGTCCAAACAAAAAGAGGAGGCTGAAATTTTAGAAGCAGACACTGCAGTGCCAATTACACCTATTACACCAGTTACACCAGCTACACCACTTGTGGAAAATACTGGCCAGGATAGCCATTTCAATTTTCCAAACCGCATTAAAACGATTATTAGAACCCCTATTTACAAACCATCACCTAAGGATCTAAATATCATGAAAAACAAAATAAAACTAAAAATGGTAGTAGGGGTACTAATGAATATGATAACCATACGATCGGGAGAGGTGGTGGGAATTGGAATGAGCAAAATAGTTATAGATATGAAAATAGGAGGGAATAGAATAAGTATGGAAATAATGGTTCAAATTCCAGATATCTTGGGGAAAATAGACCGTATAGACACTCACAAGATAACTGGAGAGATTACCCACAGAGAAATACAAATATAAATAATAACAGAAATAATCAGTGGGAACATGAAAATGGAACGGATTACAGATTCAAAGAGTTTAGGGCTTCACACACAGATTTCAATCAATATTGGGAAGATCAGGGCTCTCCAAGAATAGAGTTAGATCATAGAAATGGTAGAAGAGAAGGATTTCACACAAAACTAATTCAGAAACAACAACATTTTTTTAGGGGTCAGTCCAGGAAACAAATTCAGACCAAGGACACTAGGACAAGGTGCAAGACCCAAACAAGTAGAGTGGGATCTAGAGTGGAGGCCCACACAATTTTACAGCCCACATGGGCAAAACCAAATGAGGGGGAGAAAAAGAACAATGGATATAGAAGAGGATGTAGAGCTTTTAGGAGACTTAAACTCCAAAAGAAGGAAGTCATAGCTGAAAATGAGGTAATAAAAACTATACATTTTTTAAACATATCCTCTTACACATTAAATCCATTAGAGGAATCTGTTTTAAGAAAAGGATTATCTTTTGCCCCAACTAGAACTCCCAATCCATTCGACTTGTTTATTGACGTCAATACATTTGTTAGGAAATTGACATTAGTCCGCCACTTTGAAAAAGAAAGAAGTGATGGAGAGAGCAATAATTTGCTATCAAATACAGATAATGAAACTCTACAAGCACTTTGTGACTTAGAAAAAGAAAGTTACAGCCAAAGCTCTCAATATGCTGAGAATTGGTTAGATGAGATTGCAGACACTCCTTTGACATTATAATCAGTACATAGTCATCTAAGACCAAAATCTATTTCCCTGTGCAATCTCAGGGAAAATAAATTACTAATTTTAAAGATGCGGTCCTACAGGAATGTTCTGAAATGTCTAAGAATTTTAAAACTAGAAAATATAATTTAAGCCTAAAGGAAAAATATGCTCTCGACATTCTTAAAAACAATGAGAGCATCATCATAAAAGTGGCGGATAAGGGTTGTGGTATTGTTATCCAGGACAGGGAAGATTATTTAAAGGAATCTTTTAATCTACTATCAGATATAGAGACATATAAAATATTGAGTGGGAATCCAACCAACCCCTTCCTAATGGAATATGCTGAACTAATAAATAAAGGTAAGCAGGATAATGTACTCAATATTAAGGAGTGGAGATTTTTGGTAAATGAAGAACCCAGCAGGGCTATTTTCTATCATTTGCCTAAGATACATAAGAATTCAGAATGTCCTCCTGGTAGATCGATAATATCGGGTATAGACTCCTTAACAGCACGTTTATCGAATATGTTGATATATTCTTAAAAAATATGGTAACTAAATTTAAATCACATTTAAGAGATACTCCCCATATATTGGAAATAGTAAAAGACATTCCATGGAAACCCACATATAGATGGGCTACTTTGGATGTTGCTGCATTGTATACTTCAATGCCCCATGGCGGTGGCATAAGGGCAGTCCAATATTTTTTGGAAAGTAATGCACGATTTAATGAAGTGCAAAATTCTTTTATTTTAGATTCTATTAGATTTGTCCTGGAGAATAATTATTTTCTTTTCCAGGACAAATTTTACTTACAAACCAGTGGCACCGCCATGGGGACTAAATTTGCACCCAATTTTGCAAATTTATATATGGGTTATTTTGAGGACTCCATGATATATAATGATAATGAATATAAAAATATACATCTAGTATTCTGAAAGCGGTTCATAGATGATATTCTGATCATCTGGGATGGAGATAATCCCAGTTGGTCTGAATTCACTGAACATTTAAACTCCAATGGTTTCAATCTAAGGTTTACCAATAGTATTGATGAGTACCAAATTAACTTTTTAGATTTAGTATTATTCCATGTGGAAGGTAAAATAGCAACAAAAGTTTACCGAAAGGAAACAGACACTAATGGCTATTTAGACGCCAGAAGTAGCCACCATCCCCGATGAATTGAGAATATCCCATATGGACAATTCTTGCGAGTTAAAAGAAATTGTACCCTATCCTGTGATTTTGAGGAAGAGTCAAGTATTTTGAAACAACGCTTTAGAGCTAAACACTTCCCTGAAAAGGTAATAGAGAAAGCGTATAATAAAGTGAAGATTGTAGACAGAGATACTATGATAAATAAAGGGATGAAAGTATCCCCAAGGGGTCAGCAAGAGTTAAGACAGAAACCCACAAAGAGAGTTCTCAGTTTTGTGACCACCTTCAATGGGGTGCACTCAAATATAAGACATATTCTGCGTAAACATTGGGGGATTTTAATGAAAGACCCACTCTTGAAGGAAAAAATAGGGAATAAACCGGAGGTAATATTTAAAAAGAACAAGAACATAAAGAATATTATAGCTCCCAGTATCATCACAAAGGAGAAAAATGACCAAAAGAACCAGGGATTTAAACACTCCACTATTCTGAATGGGTTTTTTAAATGTTTTAGAAAAAACTGTGTATGCTGTGATCATGTTCATAGTTCCAAAGATTGCAGCAAACAGATTGGTATAGATCAAAAGGGGAAAAAACATGAGATAAAAGGAAGATTAAACTGCAGGTCAGAATTTGTAGAATGCAAATGCAGCACCTCTTTAAAGTACATTGGGAGAACGAAGCAAGCTCTAAAAACTAGATGTTTAGAACACATCAAAAATATTAAGGCTGTTACATTAAAGACCCCTCTTATTAAACACTTTAAAGAGTACAATAACAGTGACCCCTCACATTTTTATTTTAAAGCAATTGAGCAAGTGTAGGAGGTTCCTAGAGGAGGCAGCAGACTTTTAGCATTAAGGAAAAGAGAGACCTTTTGGATCCACGCTCTAGGGAGCCTGGGTCCACTTGGGCTAAATAGAGATATTGATCTGGGTGCATTCCTCTAGAATCACAGGTACAATGTAATATGGATATAAATAGAGTTGTACACATACAAGGGAGTGCATATGTATATGGATGCACATTAAGGTTCAATATTATGGCTACCTGTGTATTATATTATATTATATCACATTGGATCACATGTATGTTATACTACATTGAATTCTATTCAGACTATATTGAAGTGTATATATATATATCCTTATAGGTATCATGGGGTATTTTAAATTAATCTGATTGGGGTATGTTTACCTTTAAGGGCAAACTTGGTTAGAAGTTCGATTGGTCAGTTTTATATTTTAGGTTATGTGAATTGATGTGGGAGCAAAGTAATTATAGTATTATAGTAAGTATATAGTATTATAGTAAGTATATGCAATAAGCAGCATAATATTCTCTATGCCCTGCAAACTGCTATTAGACAGAGGGTTAAATTTTACTAATAATATTTTAGGGATCAATGGTTTTAAGGGATCACATTTTAAATGTATTTTTTATATAGAAAACAACTTTTAATCAAGTTTTGTATGAAGGATTTTTATATAAGTAGTTTATAATATATACGTGATTATAACAATGTATTTATGAAATGTTGATATCATTAGGGATAATAACACATATTAATTGTTTAAATAACGTTTTATATGTGATTTTTAGGATTAAGTCTGAAAAGACAAGTTTGTCTGTGGATACCCATAGTATAGTGTAGCTTGCCAGTAATCAAAATTGTGGTTGGGCATCCACTTGTTAAGGACCTGTATGCATAAATCTAGAGATGTAGGGGGGTGGCCCCACCTCTGAAGAAGCGACCAATAGAGTCGTGAAATGCGCCAGGCTCCGCCCCTTGACTCATACACAATCTGTTTGAAGGGCCACAAGACTTTCAGCTGTTTTCGGTTAATTTTCTGTTTACAGCATAGATCGTTAGTGCCAGCTTTAACAGAAGTCGTTTTGAGCTCTCTTTTTTATTTATTTTTTAAGCATTGTGATTTCAGGTGTGTTATAAGTGTGTCATATACTATTGGCATAGTGTGGAGTGTTACTAATAAACTGCCAACTATAACACCAAGTCTGATCTTTAAAGCCCCTATCCATCCCCCTTTATCATATCAATTCTGTGGGATTAAGGAGTTAAAAACAGGCTGACAAGACAGATGTAAAGAAGTTTTGCTTTTGGAATAGCACTACAATACTGTGAAGAAGTACCAAGCAGTGAAAAAGATCACAGGATGTCTTACAGGGCTTGAAATAGCCTCCACGCTTATATATATATATATATATGGGTATAGCTATACATTTTACCAAAAGAATATCAGAAATATATAGAAATATTTATTTAAGAATAAATAGAACATATTCTGCTACATGCAGAACATTAGAATGGGAAATATTCATATTTTATGTCAGGTTGGCGCACTTGGATGAATACAATCAGGTTTACACATGAGTATGGGTGTTAGTTTTTTTTACTTTTTGCGCTCCATTGAAGTCTATGGGGGAATACATAAGCGTGCTTGTGAAATTCGAAGTTTAGCTTATTTTTACTTTAAACTTGTACTTTGCACGTTGCCCGACGTGTGCAAAAAGCTAGCGAAGTTTACGCCAGAGTGGGAACACTAATTTGCTATCCACTCGTAATCTAGCACTTTGAGAGATATTTTTGGATTTTTTTTTTATATTTATCTATATGTCTAATTTATTATGTTGCATTATAGTGCAAAAAATGACAGGCTGTAAAGGGTTAAACACATTATTGTAGTAGAACTTGGAAGCTGCAGAGATTTGCTGGTCCTGAGAATATGGAATCTGAAGGTTCATTTGGCAGCGGCAGATGTACAGCTGCTCATGGGACTACGGCCACTGACTGTGTTACCAACTTTGCGGAGAGTTGCAAAGTTGCTAATAATAAGGTTACATATTCTAAGGTAGATGAGTATTATACTGGCCCTTTAATTAAAAATATACAGGCCTAGATTTAGAGTTCGGCGGTAGCCGTCAAAACCAGCGTTAGAGGCTCCTAACGCTGGTTTTGGCCGCCCGCTGGTATTTGGAGTCAGTGATTAAAGGGTCTAACGCTCACTTTTCAGCCACGACTTTTCCATACCGCAGATCCCCCTACGCCATTTGCGTAGCCTATCTTTTCAATGGGATCTTTCTAACGCCGGTATTTAGAGTAGTTTCTGCAGTGAGCGTTAGAGCTCTAACGACAAGATTCCAGCCGCCTGAAAAAAGCAGGAGTTAAGAGCTTTCTGGCTAACGCCGGTTTATAAAGCTCTTAACTACTGTACCCTAAAGTACACTAACACCCATAAACTACCTATGTACCCCTAAACCGAGGTCCCCCCACATCGCCGCCACTCGATTAAAATTTTTAACCCCTAATCTGCCGACCGCCACCTACGTTATACTTATGTACCCCTAATCTGCTGCCCCTAACCCCGCCGACCCCTATATTATAGTTATTAACCCCTAACTTGCCCCCCACAACGTCGCCGCAAGCTACTTAAAATAATTAACCCCTAATCTTCCGACCGCAAATCGCCGCCACCTACGTTATCCCTATGTACCCCTAATCTGCTGCCCTAACATCGCCGACCCCTATGTTATATTTATTAACCCCTAATCTGCCCCCCACAACGTCGCCGACACCTACCTACACTTATTAACCCCTAATCTGCCGACCGGAGCTCACCGCTATTCTAATAAATGTATTAACCCCTAAAGCTAAGTCTAACCCTAACACTAACACCCCCCTAAGTTAAATATAATTTTTATCTAACGAAATAAATTAACTCTTATTAAATAAATGATTCCTATTTAAAGCTAAATACTTACCTGTAAAATAAATCCTAATATAGCTACAATATAAATTACATTTATATTATAGCTATTTTAGGATTAATATTTATTTTACAGGCAACTTTGTAATTATTTTAACCAGGTACAATAGCTATTAAATAGTTAAGAACTATTTAATAGTTACCTAGTTAAAATAATTACAAATTTACCTGTAAAATAAATCCTAACCTAAGATATAATTAAACCTAACACTACCCTATCAATAAAATAATTAAATAAACTACCTACAATTACCTACAATTAACCTAACACTACACTATCAATAAATTAATTAAACACAATTGCTACAAATAAATACAATTAAATAAACTATCTAAAGTACAAAAAATAAAAAAGAACTAAGTTACAGAAAATAAAAAAATATTTACAAACATAAGAAAAATATTACAACAATTTTAAACTAATTACACCTACTCTAAGCCCCCTAATAAAATAACAAAGACCCCCAAAATAAAAAATTCCCTACCCTATTCTAAAATACAAAAATTACAAGCTCTTTTACCTTAACAGCCCTGAACAGGGCCCTTTGCGGGGCATGCCCCAAGAATTTCAGCTCTTTTGCCTGTAAAAAAAAACATACAATACCCCCCCCCCAACATTACAACCCACCACCCACATACCCCTAATCTAACCCAAACCCCCTTAAATAAACCTAACACTAATCCCCTGAAGATCTTCCTACCTTGTCTTCACCATCCAGGTATCACCGATCCGTCCTGGCTCCAAGATCTTCATCCAACCCAAGCGGGGGTTGGCGATCCATAATCCGGTGCTCCAAAGTCTTCCTCCTATCCAGCAAGAAGAGGACATCCGGACCGGCAAACATCTTCTCCAAGCGGCATCTTCTATGTTCTTCCATCCGATGACGACCGGCTCCATCTTGAAGACCTCCAGCGCGGATCCATCCTCTTCTTCCGACGACTAGACGACGAATGACGGTTCCTTTAAGGGACGTCATCCAAGATGGCGTCCCTCGAATTCCGATTGGCTGATAGGATTCTATCAGCCAATCGGAATTAAGGTAGGAATATTCTGATTGGCTGATGGAATCAGCCAATCAGAATCAAGTTCAATCCGATTGGCTGATCCAATCAGCCAATCAGATTGAGCTCGCATTCTATTGGCTGTTCCGATCAGCCAATAGAATGCGAGCTAAATCTGATTGGCTGATTGGATCAGCCAATCGGATTGAACTTGATTCTGATTGGCTGATTCCATCAGCCAATCAGAAAATTCCTACCTTAATTCCGATTGGCTGATAGAATCCTATCAGCCAATCGGAATTCGAGGGACGCCAACTTGGATGACGTCCCTTAAAGGAACCGTCATTCGTCGTCTAGTCGTCGGAAGAAGAGGATGGATCCGCGCTGGAGGTCTTCAAGATGGAGCCGGTCGTCATCGGATGGAAGAACATAGAAGATGCCGCTTGGAGAAGATGTTTGCCGGTCCGGATGTCCTCTTCTTGCCGGATAGGAGGAAGACTTTGGAGCACCGGATTATGGATCGCCAACCCCCGCTTGGGTTGGATGAAGATCTTGGAGCCAGGACGGATCGGTGATACCTGGATGGTGAAGACAAGGTAGGAAGATCTTCAGGGGATTAGTGTTAGGTTTATTTAAGGGGGTTTGGGTTAGATTAGGGGTATGTGGGTGGTGGGTTGTAATGTTGGGGGGGGGGTATTGTATGTTTTTTTTTACAGGCAAAAGAGCTGAAATTCTTGGGGCATGCCCCGCAAAGGGCCCTGTTCAGGGCTGGTAAGGTAAAAGAGCTTGTAATTTTTGTATTTTAGAATAGGGTAGGGAATTTTTTATTTTGGGGGTCTTTGTTATTTTATTAGGGGGCTTAGAGTAGGTGTAATTAGTTTAAAATTGTTGTAATATTTTTCTTATGTTTGTAAATATTTTTTTATTTTCTGTAACTTAGTTCTTTTTTATTTTTTGTACTTTAGATAGTTTATTTAATTGTATTTATTTGTAGCAATTGTGTTTAATTAATTTATTGATAGTGTAGTGTTAGGTTAATTGTAGGTAATTGTAGGTAGTTTATTTAATTATTTTATTGATAGGGTAGTGTTAGGTTTAATTATATCTTAGGTTAGGATTTATTTTACAAGTAAATTTGTAATTATTTTAACTAGGTAACTATTAAATAGTTCTTAACTATTTAATAGCTATTGTACCTGGTTAAAATAATTACAAAGTTGCCTGTAAAATAAATATTAATCCTAAAATAGCTATAATATAAATGTAATTTATATTGTAGCTATATTAGGATTTATTTTACAGGTAAGTATTTAGCTTTAAATAGGAATCATTTATTTAATAAGAGTTAATTTATTTCGTTAGATAAAAATTATATTTAACTTAGGGGGGTGTTAGTGTTAGGGTTAGACTTAGCTTTAGGGGTTAATACATTTATTAGAATAGCGGTGAGCTCCGGTCGGCAGATTAGGGGTTAATAAGTGTAGGTAGGTGTCGGCGATGTTAGGGAGGGCAGATTAGGGGTTAATACTATTTATGATAGGGTTAGTGAGGCGGATTAGGGGTTAATAACTTTATTATAGTAGCGCTCAGGTCCGCTCGGCAGATTAGGGGTTAATAAGTGTAGGCAGGTGTCGGAGACGTTGAGGGGGGCAGATTAGGGGTTAATAAATATAATATAGGGGTCGGCGATGTTAGGGCAGCAGATTAGGGGTACATAGGGATAACGTAGGTGGCGGCGGTTTACGGAGCGGCAGATTAGGGGTTAAAAGTGTAATGCAGGGGTCAGCGATAGCGGGGGCGGCAGATTAGGGGTTAATAAGTGTAAGGTTAGGGGTGTTTAGACTCGGGGTACATGTTAGAGTGTTAGGTGCAGACGTAGGAAATGTTTCCCCATAGGAAACAATGGGGCTGCGTTAGGAGCTGAACGCTGCTTTTTTGCAGGTGTTAGGTTTTTTTTCAGCTCAAACAGCCCCATTGTTTCCTATGGGAGAATCGTGCACGAGCACGTTTTTGAGGCCGGCCGCGTCCGTAAGCAACTCTGGTATCGAGAGTTGCATTTGCGGTAAATATGCTCTACGCTCCTTTTTTGGAGCCTAACGCAGCATTTGTTTGAACTCTCGATACCAGAGTTAAATTTATGGTGCGGCCAGAAAAAAACCCGCGGAGCGTTAACAGCCCTTTTACCGCCAAACTCCAAATCTAGCCGTTAGTAATTTATCATTCAAATCGGCTAAAATACATTGTAAATATATTACCCACTCGCCTATAGTGATGCTTAGATTTGAAAGATATTTGTATTAATGCTGAGTTTATATGAGACTGTATTTTATACACAAAAAACACTGTAGTAATGTCCTATTACAATCTGCTGAAATATATTATTTATAATGTATTACTAGCTGACCCATACCAATGTGTAGATTCAAACTGTGTTGAAATTACATAGGCCTAGATTTGGAGTTCGGCGGTAAAAGGGCTGTTAACGCTCCGCGGGCTTTTTTCTGGCCGCACCATAAAATTAACTCTGGTATCGAGAGTTCAAACAAATGCTGCGTTAGGCTCCAAAAAAGGAGCGTAGAGCATTTTTACCGCAAAAGCAACTCTCGATACCAGAGTTGCTTACGGACGCGGCCGGCCTCAAAAACGTGCTCGTGCACGATTCCCCCATAGGAAACAATGGGGCTGTTTGAGCTGAAAAAAAACCTAACACCTGCAAAAAAGCAGCGTTCAGCTCCTAACGCAGCCCCATTGTTTGCTATGGGGAAACACTTCCTACGTCTGCACCTAACACTCTAACATGTACCCCGAGTCTAAACACCCCTAGCCTTACACTTATTAACCCCTAATCTGCCGCCCCCGCTATCGCTGACCCCTGCATATTTTTTTAAACCCCTAATCTGCCGCTCCGTAAACCGCCGCCACCTACGTTATCCCTATGTACCCCTAATCTGCAACCCCTAACACCGCCGACCCCTATATTATATTTATTAACCCCTAACCTGCCCCCCACAACGTCGCTGACACCTGCCTACACTTATTAACCCCTAATCTGCCGAGCGGACCTGAGCGCTACTATAATAAAGTTATTAACCCCTAATCCGCCTCACTAAAGCTATCATAAATAGTATTAACCCCTAATCTGCCCTCCCTAACATCGCCGACACCTAACTTCAATTATTAACCCCTAATCTGCCGACCGGAGCTCACCGCTACTCTAATACATTTTTTAACCCCTAAAGCTAATTCTAACCCTAACCCTAACACCCCCCTAAGTTAAATATAATATTTATCTAACAAAATAAATTAACTCTTATTAAATAACTTATTCCTATTTAAAGCTAAATACTTACCTGTAAAATAAATCCTAATATAGCTACAATATAAATTATAATTATATTATAGCTATTTTAGGATTAATATTTATTTTACAGGCAACTTTGTAATTATTTTAACCAGGTACAATAGCTATTAAATAGTTAAGAACTATTTAATAGTTACCTAGTTAAAATAATAACAAATTTACCTGTAAAATAAATCCTAACCTAAGTTATAATTAAACCTAACACTACCCTATCAATAAAATAATTAAATAAACTACCTACAATTACCTACAATTAACCTAACACTACACTATCAATAAATTAATTAAACACAATTCCTACAAATAAATACAATTAAATAAACTAGCTAAAGTACAAAAAATAAAAAAGAACTAAGTTACAGAAAATAAAAAAATATTTACAAACATAAGAAAAATATTACAACAATTTTAAACTAATTACACCTACTCTAAGCCCCCTAATAAAATAACAAAGCCCCCCAAAATAAAAATATTCCCTACCCTATTCTAAATTAAAAAAGTTACAAGCTCTTTTACCTTACCAGCCCTAAGAATTTCAGCTCTTTTGCCTGTAAAAGAATAAATACAATACCCCCCCCCAACATTACAACCCACCACCCACATACCCCTAATCTAACCCAAACCCCCCTTAAATAAACCTAACACTAAGCCCCTGAAGATCTTCCTACCTTGTCTTCACCATCCAGGTATCACCGATCCGTCCTGGCTCCAAGATCTTCATCCAACCCAAGCGGGGGTTGGCGATCCATAATCCGGTCCAGAAGAGGCTCCAAAGTCTTCCTCCTATCCGGCAAGAAGAGGACATCCGGACCGGCAAACATCTTCTCCAAGCGGCATCTTCGATCTTCTTCCATCCGGAGCGAAGCGGCAGGATCCTGAAGACCTCCAGCGCGGAACATCCATCCGGACCGACGACTGAACGACGAATGACTGTTCCTTTAAGGGACGTCATCCAAGATGGCGTCCCTCGAATTCCGATTGGCTGATAGGATTCTATCAGCCAATCGGAATTAAGGTAGGAATTTTCTGATTGGCTGATGGAATCAGCCAATCAGAATCAAGTTCAATCCGATTGGCTGATCCAATCAGCCAATCAGATTGAGCTCGCATTCTATTGGCTGTTCCGATCAGCCAATAGAATGCGAGCTCAATCTGATTGGCTGATTGGATCGGCCAATCGGATTGAACTAGATTCTGATTGGCTGATTCCATCAGCCAATCAGAAAATTCCTACCTTAATTCCGATTGGCTGATAGAATCCTATCAGCCAATCGGAATTCGAGGGACGCCATCTTGGATGACGTCCCTTAAAGGAACAGTCATTCGTCGTTCAGTCGTCGGTCTGGATGGATGTTCCGCGCTGGAGGTCTTCAGGATCCTGCCGCTTCGCTCCGGATGGAAGAAGATCGAAGATGCCGCTTGGAGAAGATGTTTGCCGGTCCGGATGTCCTCTTCTTGCCGGATAGGAGGAAGACTTTGGAGCCTCTTCTGGACCGGATTATGGATCGCCAACCCCCGCTTGGGTTGGATGAAGATCTTGGAGCCAGGACGGATCGGTGATACCTGGATGGTGAAGACAAGGTAGGAAGATCTTCAGGGGCTTAGTGTTAGGTTTATTTAAGGGGGGTTTGGGTTAGATTAGGGGTATGTGGGTGGTGGGTTGTAATGTTGGGGGGGGGGTATTGTATGTTTTTTTTTACAGGCAAAAGAGCTGAAATTCTTGGGGCATGCCCCGCAAAGGGCCCTGTTCAGGGCTGGTAAGGTAAAAGAGCTTGTAACTTTTTTAATTTAGAATAGGGTAGGGAATTTTTTATTTTGGGGGGCTTTGTTATTTTATTAGGGGGCTTAGAGTAGGTGTAATTAGTTTAAAATTGTTGTAATATTTTTCTTATGTTTGTAAATATTTTTTTATTTTCTGTAACTTAGTTCTTTTTTATTTTTTGTACTTTAGCTAGTTTATTTAATTGTATTTATTTGTAGGAATTGTGTTTAATTAATTTATTGATAGTGTAGTGTTAGGTTAATTGTAGGTAATTGTAGGTAGTTTATTTAATTATTTTATTGATAGGGTAGTGTTAGGTTTAATTATAACTTAGGTTAGGATTTATTTTACAGGTAAATTTGTTATTATTTTAACTAGGTAACTATTAAATAGTTCTTAACTATTTAATAGCTATTTTACCTGGTTAAAATAATAACAAAGTTGCCTGTAAAATAAATATTAATCCTAAAATAGCTATAATATAATTATAATTTATATTGTAGCTATATTAGGATTTATTTTACAGGTAAGTATTTAGCTTTAAATAGGAATAATTTATTTAATAAGAGTTAATTTATTTCGTTAGATAAAAATTATATTTAACTTAGGGGGGTGTTAGTGTTAGGGTTAGACTTAGCTTTAGGGGTTAATCCATTTATTAGAATAGCGGTGAGCTCCGGTCGGCAGATTAGGGGTTAATAATTGAAGTTAGGTGTCGGCGATGTTAGGGAGGGCAGATTAGGGGTTAATACTATTTATGATAGGGTTAGTGAGGCGGATTAGGGGTTAATACATTTATTATAGTAGCGCTCAGGTCCGCTCGGCAGATTAGGGGTTAATAAGTGTAGGCAGGTGTCGGCGACGTTGAGGGGGGCAGATTAGGGGTTAATAAATATAATATAGGGGTCGGCGATGTTAGGGCAGCAGATTAGGGGTACATAGGGATAACGTAGGTGGCGGCGATTTGCGGTCGGAAGATTAGGGGTTAATTATTTTAAGTAGCTGGCGGCGACGTTGTGGGGGGCAAGTTAGGGGTTAATAAATGTAATACAGGGGTCGGCGGGGTTAGGGGCAGCAGATTAGGGGTACATAAGTATAACGTAGGTGGCGGTCGGCAGATTAGGGGTTAAAAATTTTAATCGAGTGGCGGCGGTGTGGGGGGACCTCGGTTTAGGGGTACATAGGTAGTTTATGGGTGTTAGTGTACTTTAGGGTACAGTAGTTAAGAGCTTTATAAACCGGCGTTAGCCAGAAAGCTCTTAACTCCTGCTATTTTCAGGCGGCTGGAATCTTGTCGTTAGAGCTCTAACGCTCACTTCAGAAACGACTCTAAATACCAGCGTTAGAAAGATCCCATTGAAAATATAGGCTACGCAAATGGCGTAGGGGGATCTGCGGTATGGAAAAGTCGCGGCTGAAAAGTGAGCGTTAGACCCTTTAATCACTGACTCCAAATACCAGCGGGCGCCCAAAACCAGCGTTAGGAGCCTCTAACGCTGGTTTTGACGGCTACCGCCGAACTCCAAATCTAGGCCATAGAATTTGATTTGAAGTTTATAAGATACTCCATGCTGTGTAAAATAGAGCAAATTATAATACAATTATTCCTCATAAGTATGTTATTCTTACTCATTTCCTGGCAAACCTGAACAGGGAAAGTACACCCTAAATTTTTGTCTCAGTTAAAGGGACATGCCACCCACATTTTTTCTTTTATGATTTAGAAAGAGAATGCAATTTTAAACATCTTTCTAATTTACTTATATTATCTAATTTGTTTTATTATCTTGATATTCTTTGATGAAAAGCATATCTAGATATGCTCACTAGCTGCTGATTGGTTGCTGCACATAGAAGCATTGTGTGATTGGCTCACCATGTGCATTGCTTTTTCTTTAACTAAGGAAATTTAAAAAATGAAGCAAAATAAATAATGGAAGTAAATTGTAATGTTGTTTAAATTTCTATTCTCTATCTGAATCATGAAGAAAGATTTTGGGTTTAGTGGCCCTTTAATTTGTTTCTGATGATCCATTTTACCTGATGGATTGTATTACATTATTAAAGGGACACTGAACCCCAATTTTTGCTTTTGTGATTCAGATAGAGCATGCAATTTAAAGCAACTTTCTAATTTACTCCTATTATCAAATTTCTTTGGACTCCTGCTATCTTTTTTTGAAAAATCAGGCATCTAAGCTTTTTTTTGGGTTCAGAACTCTGGACAGCAGTTTTTTATTGGTGGATGAATTTATCCACCAATCAGCAAGGACAACCCAGGTTGTTCACCAAAAATTGGCTGGCATCTAAACTTACATTCTTGCATTTCAAATAAAGATACCAAGAGAATGAAGAAAATTTGATAAAGGAGTAAATTAGAAAGTTGCTTAAAATGTCATGCTCTATCTGAATCCCGAAAGAAAAAAATTTGGGTTCAGTGTCCATTTAACTAATAGCTTCTTTTACTTTATTTCACATTTGAAATAGCTGATTTTGCCTGTGGTATCAATACAATGAAACCTCTCAGGAACAGTTTTCCAATCAATAGCCATTTTCACCATTGAACCAGCATCGAGAACTCCATTGACACTGAAAGTTGCCATACTTAAAGGGACATGAAACCCAAAATATTTCTTTCATCTGTAACTCTGCAACTCTATTCCTGCATTGCCCCACTTGTGGTTGCATGCAGAAATAGCACGATACCGCTACTTTTAGTGAGATTGCGCCAGAGAGAGGCCCAGGACAGCAGTGTCATACAGGGTACGACGCTGGTCCTTTGGGGCTTAACGACCAGCGTCATACAGGGAACAGCGCTGGTCGTTAAGGGGTTAAGAGAAAAACAATTTTACAATACACTGTCCCTTTAGCAAAAGTGTATCTGCTGTTTGTAGATCACAGATATGTAGCACAAGATCAGCAGTGCAAAGTGCTTATCATTACTTTTGCTCTCATATCAATTTCTTCATTGTACTACTGTATATACCTTGGTTCTTGAATTGATCCTCCAATACAATGAAACCTCTCAGGAACAGTTTTCCAATCAATAGCCATTTTCACCATTGAACCAGCATCGAGAACTCCATAGCCAAATAGGTGGTTAAACTCCAAGCCAACACCATTCCTACGCCATTTGTGAACTTCATCATGAAGCTGATTTCTTTTTGAAGTCAGGACTGTAAGGTGTTGCAAGTCCCTCCAGGTTAGGTTTGGGCTATTGCAATAATAGAGAGAAAAAAAACTTATATATGAACACTGTTATTGGGTTAATTAAATGTCTTAATATATCTACAGACATCTTTGCAAAACAAGCATCACAAATTACTCTGTTTGCATAAAGCATAACAATTATACAAAATAACAATACCTTTATTAAAAATACCCAGCTGGGCGACTACTGTTGCCAAATGGGTGAACTATGTAACTCCTGAGTGGTACTTTAACTATGTTTTGTAAAGGTTAAACACATAGATTTAGGCATTGCTAGTGTTAAAATTAAATACTCCAATGTAATTGTTTATTTTTATGGTAATTCTCAATGTTTGATTACTTGCTAAATGACATGGCATTACCGTTAACATGAAATTTAATAAAAAGAAGCCTTGTAAAGCAAAAATAACATGCTCAATACATTATCAAATGCTATTGTATATTTGTGACGAAGGATGCATAGTTAAAGGTTTACGTTAATCAACTGAGCAGATATTATTAAACAGAGGCTGCATTAACAATTCATTTTTATATTAACTTTAGTAGATACTAGTTTTTTCCTATTCATACATATAATTTATATGTATATATATATATATATATATATATATATATATATATATATATATGCAGCCCTCAGTTTACCCTGGGGTTAGGTTGCAGAAGGAATGGTTGTAAATCGAAACTGTTGTAAATTGAAACCCAGTTTATAATTTAAGTCAATGGGAAATGATCGAGTTATGTCAATTTTGAGAGAGGCCTGGAACCTAAGTAACCTATAATACATTATTTTTAAAGCTTTGAACTGAAGTATTTCGGATAGATTACGAGTTTTGCGGTATGAGTGAAAAAGCAGCGTTATGGCTCTTTTTCACTACCGCTGGTATTACGAGTCTTGCAGGTTTAGCTTCACCGCACACTTTTTTGGCCGTAACGCAACGTAACTTCCGCAGCTTTCAAAAAGTCCTTTTTCAATGGGACTTCCTTTTCGCCGGTATTACGAGTTTGCCTGGGAGGCCAAAAAGTGAGCGGTACAGCCTATACCGTCAAGATCCATACCGCCACCTAAAAGTCAGTAGTTATGAGTTTTATGCTACAACGCTGTAACATAAAACTCATAACTAAAGTGTTACAAAGTACACTAACACCCATAAACTACCTATTAACCCATAAACCGAGGCACTCCCGCATCACAAACACTAAAATAAAATTATTAATTTGCCGCTCCGGACAGCGCCGCCACTATAATAAACATATTAACTCCTAAACCACTGCACTCCCGCATAGTAAACACTAGTTAAATATTATTAACCACTAATCTGCTGTCACTAACATCGCCACAACCTACATTACTGTTATTAACCCCTAATCTGCTGTCCCTAACATCGCCGCCACTATACTAAAGTTATTAAACACATGAAAAAAGAAGGAAGAACAGGACCAGATAGCCAGTGCAAGACAGGATTTATTCGTTCCTGCTATCTGACGTGTTTCGCGCATGCACACATGCGCTTCATCAGAGAAAGTTATTAAACCCTAAACCTAACCCTAAGTCTAACCCTAACACCCCTAACTTTAATATAATTAAAATAAATCTAAATAAAAAATTCTATCATTAACTAAATAATTCCTATTTAAAACTAAATACTTACCTGTAAAATAAACCCTAAGGTAGCTACAATATAACTAATAGTTACATTGTATCTATATTAGGTTTTATTTTTATATCACAGGTAAGTTTGTATTTATTTTAACTAGGTAGACTAGTAAGTAAATAGTTATTAACTATTTACTAACTACCTAGCTAAAATAAATACAAATTTACCTGTAAAACAAAACCTAACCTGAGTTACACTAACACCTAACCTTACACTACAATTAAATAAATTACATTAATTAAATACAATTAACTATATTACAAACAAACAAACACTAAATTACACAAAATAAAAAAGAAATTATCAAATATTTAAACTAATTACACCTAATCTAATAGCCCTATCAAAATAAACACACCCCCCCCCCAAATAAAAAAACCCTAGCCTTAAAAGGGCATTTAGCTCTTTTTCCACCCAAACCCTAAGCTAAAAATAAAACCCACCCAATAAACCCTTAAAAAACCTAACACTAACCCCCCAAGATCCACTTACAGTTTTTGAAGACCCAACATCCTCAATGAAGCGGCAGAAGTCCTCATCGAAGCCGGCAGAAGTCTTCATCCAAGCGGGCCGAAGTCTTCATCCAGACGGCATCTTCTATTTTCATCCATCCAGCGCGGAGTGGCTCCATCTTCAAGACATCCGGCGTGGAGCATCCTCTTCAATTGACGTCTCTTCCAGAATGAAGGTTCCTTTAAGGGACATCATCCAAGATGCCGTCCCTTGAATTCTGATGAGCTGATATAATTCTATCAGCCAATCAGAATTAAAGGGTAAAAAATCATTTTGGCTGATGCAATCAGCCAATAGGATTGAGCTCACATTCTATTGGCTGTTTCAATCAGCCAATAGAATGCAAGCTCAATCCTATTGGCTGATTGCATCAGCCAATAGGATATTTTATCCTTTAATTCTGATTGGCTGATAGAATTCTATGGACGCCATCTGCCGTTTAGGACATCGCCACCACTATAATAAATATATTAACCCGTAAACACTAGTTAAATATTATTAACCCCTAATCTGCTGCCCCAATGTCGCCGCCACTATACTAAAGTTATTAACCCCTAAAACTATGGCCCTCCACATCACTAACACTAAATAAATATATTAACCCCTAAACCTAAGTCTAACCCTAACCCTAAAACCCCTAACTTTAATATAATTAAAATAAATCTAAATAAAACCTACTATTAATCACTAAATAATTCCTATTTAGAGTCAGGCAGGTACAGGTCTACCGCTCACTTCCCTACCGCAATTCCAGGCTACCGCAGATCCCCTTACGCCAGTTGCGTATCCTATCTTTTAAATGGGATCTGCCTAACGCTGGTATTTGGAGTCTTGGTAGAAGTGGACGGTACACCCTCTACCGACAAGACTCCAACCGCAAAAAAAAGTCAGTAGTTAAGAGCTTTATGGGCTAACGCCGGAATATAAAGCTCTTAACTACTGTGCTCTAAAGTACACTAACATCCATAAACTACTTATGTACCCCTAAACCGAGGCCCCCCGCACATCGCCGCCACTGTAGTAATTTTTTTTAACCCCTAATCTGCCGACCGGACACTGCCGCCACCTACATTATCCCTATGAACCCCTAATCTGCTGCCCCTAACATCACCGACCCCTATATTATATTTATTAACCCCTAATCTGCCCCCCCCCCCAACGTCGCCGCTACCTAATTACACTTATTAACCCCTAATCTGCAGACCGGACCTCGCCGCCACTACAATAAATGTATTAACCCCTAAACCGCCGCACTCCCACCTCACAAACACTATAATAAATAGTATTAACCCCTAATCAGCCCTCCCTAACATCGCCGCCACCTACCTACAATTATTAACCCCTAATCTGCCCCCATCTGCACTGTCGCCGCTACTATAATAAATTTATTAACCCTAAACCTAACTCTAACCCTAACACCCCCCTAACATAAATATAATTTAAATTAAACAAAATAATATTCCTAAAATTAACTAATTTATTCCTATTTAAAACTAAATACTTACCTATAAAATAAACCCTTATATAACTACAATATAACTAAGAGTTACATTGTAGCTATTTTAGGATTTATATTTATTTTACAGGCAACTTTGTATTTATTTTAACTAGGTACAATAGCTATTAAATAGTTAATAACTATTTAATAGCTACCTAGTTAAAATAACTACAAAATTACCTGTAAAATAAATCCTAACCTAAGTTACAATTAAACGTAACACTACACTATCATTACATTAATTAAATAAATTACCTACAATTACATAAAATAAAATACAATAAAATAAACTATTCTATAATACAAAAACAAACACTAATTTACAAAAAATAAAAAAGAATTACAAGCAGTTTAAACTAATTACACCTAATCTAAGCCCCCTAATGAAATAAAAAAGCCCCCCAAAATAAAAAATTCCCTACCCTATTCTAAAATACAAAAGTAATCGGCTCTTTTACCAGCCCTTAAAAGGGCTTTTTGTGGGGCCTTGCCCCAAAGTAATCAACTCTTTTGCATGAAAATAAAAATACAATACCCCCCCAACATTACAACCCACCACCCACATACCCCTACTCTAACCCACCCAAACCCCCCTTAAAAAAACCTATCGCTAACCCCCTGAAGATCTCTCTACCTTGAGTCGTCTTCACTAAGCCGAGCCGAATTCTTCATCCAAGGTGCGCAGAGGAGGTCCATCATCCGGTAGAAGTCTTCATCCAAGCGGGGCAAGAAGAGGTCCTCCATCCGGTAGAAGTGTTCATCCAGGCGGCGTCTTCAATCTTCATCCATCCGGAGCGGAGCCATCTTCAAAGGAGCCGACGAAGAGTCATCCTCTTTTACCGACGGACTAACGACGAATGAAGGTTCCTTTAAGGGACGTCATCCAAGATGGTGTCCCTTCAATTCCAATTGGCTGATAGAATTCTATCAGCCAATCGGAATTAAGGTAGAAAAAATCTGATTGGCTGATGCAATCAACCAATCAGATTGACGTTCAATCCGATTGGCTGATTAATTGTATTTAATTACTGTAATTTGTTTCATTACATTAATTAGGGGTTAATAAATTTATGTAGGAGGCGGCGACGTTGGGGGCGGCAGATTAGGGGTTAATAAGTGTAGGTAGGTGGCGGTGATGTCGGGGGTGGGAGATTAGGGGTTAATAAGTATAATGTAGGTTTCAGCAATGTCAGGGGCAGTAGATTAGGGGTGTTTAGACTTGGGGTATATGTTACATAAATTTTCTTTCCCTATAGGAATAAATGGGGCTGCGTTACAGAGCTTTACGCTCCTTTATTGCAGGTGTTAGGCTTTTTTTAGCCGGCTCTCCCCATTGATGTCTATGGGGAAATTGTGCGCGAGCACGTAAAACCAGCTCAAAGCAGCGCTGGTATTTATGTGCGGTATGGAGCTCAATGCTGCCATATTGCCTGCTAACGCCGAGTTTTTGCAAACCTATAATAGCAGCGTTATTAAAGGTGAGCGGTGGAAATAACTTGCAAGTTATTACCGAGCCGCTCATAATGCAAAACTCGTAATCTGGCGGACTGTTAGCTAATATCCGGTCTGCAGATATTCTATGCATTCCAGGCTGAACTGATTTTTTTAGGCACCCTGACCTTCAAGCAGCTGGGAAGGAAGATGAAAAGTTTCCCTCATGGCTGCTAGATCTTATTCCTTTGACAGCTCGATAGTTCTGGTCTGTGTACACTGATTCATTTCAGACCTGTTAAGCTTGCATATTTTTGCTGTAACACAAGCAGACAGCTCCACCTTATTTTAATCAATGCACTCTGCTTCTCAGTGCTTTTCAAAAGCAGTCACATGACTGAAAAAAGGGCGTTATTCTGAAATGGAGCAAATTGAACTGGCGCAAACTGAGGGCCACCTGTATAAATAAATAAATAAATATATATATATATATATATATATATATATACACAGTTGTAATCAAAATTATTCAACCCCCATTGGAAATCAGATTTATTGTAAAAATAATGTAAAAATGCTTGCAGTGAACTAATCAAACAATTAAAATAGCTGAACCCCACAAATGCTTCAAGTGGTTTCTCCAAATTCAACTGAAAATGCAAATTTTCATGAATTCTGCTGTCTCAAAATTATTCAACCTCCTAAATAGAATCCCTCACAACAGCACACATATGCAAAAGAGATGTTGTCTTAAACACACCTGATGCAACTAATCAAGGGCTTCATTAGTTGCACCAGGTGTGCTTGAGCTAGAACACATGAAATACCTAAACTTGCTAAGGGGTTGTTGCGTGTCACATTTGACTGCATGTTAGAAATATGGCTAAGTCAAAAGAATGACCCAAAAAGTTAAGAGGATAGATGATCGCCCTTCACAAACAAGGAACAGGATACAAAAAGATAGTGAAGGCACTGCATGTTCCTAGAGACACAGTTGAAAGCACAGTTCACAAGTTCAAAGTTAAAGAAACAGTGGTTACACTACCTGGATGGGACAAACAATCAAGCTATCAATGGCTGCAACCAGATTTCTGAGAAGGCAGGTTGAGAAAAACACTTGAGTGTCTGCAGAAGACCTGCAGAAGACTTGCTGGCAACAGGCACTGAGGTTTCAGTTTGCACAGTAAGGTGCATACTAAACACAGGTTTCCATGCCAAAACTCCAAGACGTACACCACTACTGACCCATAAGCTCAAGAAAAGTCAGCTCCAATATGCTCAAAATAAATAAATAAGCCACAGAAATTTGGGGATTCTGTTCTGTGGAGTGATAAAACAAAACTAGAACTTTTTGACTAGATGGATCAACGGTATGTCTGTAGGAAGAATAATGAAGCATATGCTAAAAAGATAACTCTGCCCACAGTTAAGCATGGTGGTGGCTTAGTGATGCTCTTGGGCTGCTTTGCATCCTCTGGCACTGGAAACCTGCAGCGTGTGGAAGACAAGATGGATTCATTGAAGTATCAGGATATCCTAGGAGAAAAAATCATGCCATTTGTGAGGAAGCTGAAGCTTGGGTCTCATTGGACCTTCCAACGGGACAATGATCCCAAGCATACCTCAAATTTCACCAAGACTTGGTTGCAGAAGAAGTCTTGGAAGATTCTACAGTGGCCATCACATTCCCCTGACTTGAACCCCATAGAAAATCTCTGGTTGGATTTGAAGAATGCGGTTGCAGCACGCAAAGAATATTACTGAACTGGAGGCCATTGCTTATGAGGAATGGGCAAAGATTCCTCAGGAACACTGCGTCTAGCTATGCATCTTGTTTGCAGCAGGTCATAACAACAAAAGGGTGCTCTACTAATTACTAAAGGTGCTTGCCATGAAGGGGTTTAATAATTTTGAGACTGTAGATTTCATTAAAAGTTTAATTTTCAGTTGAATTTGGGGAAACCACTTGAAGCATTCATTGTGTTGAGCTAATTTAATTGCTTTTGTTTGATTTGTTCATTGCAAACAGCTAAAAGTCTGTACATTTTAACATTACACTTAATTAGCAATGGGGATTGAATAATTTTGATTACAACTATATATATATATATATATATATATATATATATATATATATATATATATATACACACATACATATTTTTCTCTATATGGAAGGTCTTAGACTGGGCGGACCTTTACACATTTTGGGAGCTAGTGATCTAATCTTTATGGCCCTGATATTCAAAACCACTCTGTTCAGGTAAGATATTCTACAACGATCCTCATCCTCCAGCACTGCAAGATCACTAGTGAAATTTTTAAAAGACAGATTCTGCTTTACTTCTCCAAAGGGGGGATCCCTGTATTTCTGTATGTGAAGGAGAGCCAGTCCAGTGCAAAATAGCACTGCATAAAATGACAGTTCTGCTGCATTTTGACTTTGTGCTATTTTATATCACTTTATACTGCAGATTAAATTTTATTACATTTAAATTTGGCACTTTCTATTTTATTTTTTATTTTGTGTACAACAGTGTATTAAGGATTGTGATTTTACAGATTATAGAGACTTCACAGAGGCAGAATTTACTTAATCTTCTAAGAAAAGTGGAGAAACCTGGAAAACCTGGAAGAGTCTAGAAATGACTTCCATAGAAATTAATGAAGCACTTTAGGATACAATATTTCACATGGGAGAGAGAAGGAAACTGGAGAACCCCTGTGACTAATATAGAAAATTCCAAATTAAACTGAAATTTTTTCACTATAATTTAACTTGCTTTTGTCTCTATTTTAGTAAATATCCCTTCTGTTAGTTAAAATAAGTGTATTGTGAATTTTGAGCAAACTTCATCTGCATACAGCTGGCGAGATCAAATCAGTGAGACCAGCTTGTTTAAAATGCTTACAAAATTTCACAAGACTTGAGAAAGAGCTTCAGACATACCCTGGGGACTCCCCTGTTCAGCCAAGGGAACTGCCCTCTCCCTTCCACTTTCTTAAAGTGTCAGTTTTAGTTTGCAATGCAGCAATTTCAAGGTGTATGGTAATTTGTATATATAAATAGTGATGTCGCGAACATAAAAAACATAATTTATGCTTACCTGATAAATTCCTTTCTCCTGTAGTGTAGTCAGTCCACGGGTCATCCATTACTTATGGGATTATATCTCCTCCCTAACAGGAAGTGCAAGAGGATCACCCAAGCAGAGCTGCTATATAGCTCCTCCCCTCTACGTCATACCCAGTCATTCGACCGAAACCAAACGAGAAAGGAGAAAATATAGGGTGCAGTGGTGACTGGAGTTTAATTTAAAATTTAGACCTGCCGTAAAAAACAGGGCGGGCCGTGGACTGACTACACTACAGGAGAAAGGAATTTATCAGGTAAGCATAAATTATGTTTTCTCCTGTTAAGTGTAGTCAGTCCACGGGTCATCCATTACTTATGGGATACCAATACCAAAGCTAAAAGTACACGGATGACGGGAGGGACAGGCAGGATCTTTACACGGAAGGAACCACTGCCTGTAGAACCTTTCTCCCAAAAACAGCCTCCGAAGAAGCAAAAGTGTCAAATTTGTAAAATTTCCAAAAGGTGTGAAGTGAAGACCAAGTTGCAGCCTTGCAAATCTGTTCAACAGAGGCCTCATTTTTAAAGGCCCAAGTGGAAGCCACAGCTCTAGTAGAATGAGCTGTAATTCTTTCAGGAGGCTGCTGTCCAGCAGTCTCATAGGCTAAACGTATTATGCTACGAAGCCAGAAAGAGAGAGAGGTAGCCGAAGCTTTTTGACCTCTCCTCTGTCCAGAATAAACGACAAACAGGGAAGAAGTTTGGCGAAAATCTTTAGTTGCCTGCAAATAAAATTTCAGGGCACGGACGACGTCCAGATTGTGCAGAAGTCGTTCCTTCTTTGAAGAAGGGTTAGGGCACAATGATGGAACAACAATCTCTTGATTGATATTCCTGTTAGTGACTACCTTAGGTAAGAACCCAGGTTTAGTACGCAGCACTACCTTGTCTGAATGAAAAATCAGATAAGGAGAATCACAATATAAGGCCGATAACTCAGAGACTCTTCGAGCCGAGGAAATAGCCATTAAAAACAGAACTTTCCAAGATAACAGCTTGATATCAATGGAATGAAGGGGTTCAAATGGAACACCCTGCAAAACGTTAAGAACTAAGTTTAAGCTCCACGGCGGAGCAACAGTTTTAAACACAGGCTTAATCCTGGCCAAAGCCTGACAAAAAGCCTGAACGTCTGGAACTTCTGACAGACGTTTGTGTAAAAGGATAGACAGAGCTGAGATCTGTCCCTTTAACGAACTAGCAGATAAACCCTTTTCTAAACCTTCTTGTAGAAAAGACAATATCCTAGGAATCCTAACCTTACTCCATGAGTAACTCTTGGATTCGCACCAATGCAAGTATTTACGCCATATTTTATGGTAAATTTTCCTGGTAACAGGTTTCCTAGCCTGTATTAAGGTATCAATCACTGACTCCGAGAATCCATGCTTTGATAGAATCAAGCGTTCAATCTCCATGCAGTCAGCCTCAGAGAAATTAGATTTGGATGTTTGAAAGGACCCTGAATCAGAAGGTCCTGTCTCAGAGGCAGAGACCATGGTGGACAGGACGACATGTCCACTAGATCTGCATATCAGGTCCTGCGTGGCCACGCAGGCGCTATTAGAATCACCAATGCTCTCTCCTGTTTGATCCTGGCAATCAATCGAGGAAGCATCGGGAAGGGTGGAAACACATAAGCCATGTTGAAGACCCAAGGTGCTGTCAGAGCATCTTTCAGTACCGCTCCCGGGTCCCTGGACCTGGATCCGTAACAAGGAAGCTTGGCGTTCTGGCGAGACGCCATGAGATCCAGATCTGGTTTTCCCCAACGCCGAAGCAGTTGGGCAAACACCTCCGGAAGAAGTTCCCACTCCCCCGGATGAAAAGTCTGGCGACTTAGGAAATCCGCCTCCCAGTTCTCCACGCCTGGGATGTGGATCGCTGACAGGTGGCATGAGTGAGACTCTGCCCAGCTAATTATCTTTGAGACTTCCATCATCGCTAGGGAACTCCTTGTCCCTCCCTGATGGTTGATGTAAGCCACAGTCGTGATGTTGTCCGACTGAAACCTGATGAACCTCAGAGTTGCTAACTGAGGCCAAGCCAGAAGGGCATTGAAAACTGCTCTTAATTCCAGAATGTTTATTGGAAGGAGTCTCTCCTGAGTCCATGATCCCTGAGCCTTTAGGGAATTCCAGACAGCGCCCCAACCTAGCAGGCTGGCGTCTGTTGTTACAATCGTCCAATCTGGCCTGCTGAAGGGCATCCCCCTGGACAGATGTGGCCGAGAAAGCCACCATAGAAGAGAATCTCTGGTCTCTTGATCCAGATTCAGCATAGGGGACAAATCTGAGTAATCCCCATTCCACTGACTTAGCATGCACAATTGCAGTGGTCTGAGATGCAGGCGTGCAAAAGGTACTATGTCCATTGCCGCTACCATTAAGCCGATTACCTCCATGCATTGAGCCACTGACGGGTGTTGAATGGAATGAAGGACACGGCAAGCATTTAGAAGTTTTGTCAGGTAAATTTTCATTTCTACAGAATCTATAAGAGTCCCCAAGAAGGGAACTCTTGTGAGTGGCAATAGAGAACTCTTTTCTACGTTCACCTTCCACCCATGCGACCTTAGAAATGCCAGAACTAACTCTTGGAAAATACTTTTCAAATAAATTTACAAGCAATATAAAAAACGTTACTGTGCCTTTAAGAAGCACAAAAAACTGTCACAGTTGAAATAACAATGAACCAAATTAGTTATAGCAACCAAATTTTCACAGTAAATGCATTAAGTTAGCAAAGGATTGCACCCACCAGCAAATGATTGACCGCTTAGTACCCAAAAACGGATAACAATTTAATATAAACGTTTTTATCACAGTCAAAACACAGTCTCACAGGTCTGCTGTGAGTGATTACCTCCCTCAAAACTAGTTTTGGAGACCCCTGGGCTCTGTAGAGACGTCCTGGATCATGGAGGAAGAAATAGGAAGACTGTGACTGAATTTTAACTTCGCAATAAAGCGCTAAAATAAGCCCCTCCCACTCATAATACAACAGTGGGGAAGCTCAGTAAACTGATTTTATTCATAAACAAACGACAGCTATGTGGTAAAAATAATGCCCATAAAGTTTTATCACCAGTACCTCAGAAAAAAACGATTAACATGCCAGTAAACGTTTAAAAATAAAATTATGAAATGTTATTAATAAGCCTGCTGCTAGTCGCTTTCACTGCAGTGGAGGCTCAAATATAACTTAAATGTATACAGTATTTTCTTAGTGAAGTTCCATTCCCTAGAAATACCTCAGTGTAAACATACATACATATCAGCCTGATACCAGTCGCTACTACTGCATTTAAGGCTGCACTTACATTACATCGGTATTAGCAGTATTTTCTCAGTCAATTTCATTCCTTAGAAAATAATATACTGCAACATACCTCCTTGCAGGTGAACCCTGCCTGCTGTCCCCTGTTCTGAAGTTACCTCACTCCTCAGAATGGCCGAGAACAGCAAATGGATCTTAGTTACGACCGCTAAGATCATACACAAACTCAGGTAGATGATTCTTCTAATGCTGCCTGAGGAAAAACAACACACTCCGGTGCTGTTTAAAATAACAAACTTTTGATTGAAGAAATAAAAACTAAGTTTAACAACCACAGTCCTCTCACACGTCCTATCTATTAGTTAGGTGCAAGAGAATGACTGGGTATGACGTAGAGGGGAGGAGCTATATAGCAGCTCTGCTTGGGTGATCCTCTTGCACTTCCTGTTAGGGAGGAGATATAATCCCATAAGTAATGGATGACCCGTGGACTGACTACACTTAACAGGAGAAATTTGGGTTCGCGAACGGCGAACGCAAACTTCTGCAAATGTTCGCGAACGGGCAAACTGGGCGAACCGCCATAGACTTCAATAGGCAGGCGAATTTTAAAACCCACATGGACTCTTTCTGGCCACAACAGTGATGGAAAAGTTGTTTCAAGGGGACTAACACCTGGACTGTGGCATGCCTGAGGGGGATCCATGGCAAAACTCCCATGGAAAATTACATAGTTGATGCAGAGTCTGGTTTTAATCCATAAAGGGCATAAATCACCTAACATTATAAAATATGAGGAAAAAATGGAAAAAAACCACACTTTTTCTAACTTTGACCCCCAAAATCTGTTACACATCTACAACCACCAAAAAACAACCATGCTAAATAGTTTCTAAATTTTGTCCTGAGTTTAGAAATACCCAATGTTAACATGTTCTTTGCTTTTTTTGCAAGTTATAGGGAAATAAATACAAGAAGCACTTTGCTATTTCAAAACCACTTTTTTTCAAAATGAGCGCTAGTTACATTGGAACCCTGATATCTGTCAGGAATACCTGAATATCCCTTGACATGCATATATATTTTTTTTAGAAGACATCCCAAAGTATTGATCTAGGCCCATTTTGGTATATTTCATGCCACCATTTCACCGCCAAATGCGATCAAATAAAAAAAAATTGTTCACTTTTTCACAAACTTTAGGTTTCTCACAGAAATAATTTACAAACAACTTATGCAATTATGGCATAAATGGTTGTAAATGCTTCTCTGGGATCCCCTTTGTTCAGAAATAGCAGACTTATATGGCTTTGGCGTTGCTTTTTGGTAATTAGACGGCTGCTAAATGCCACTGCGCACCACAAGTGTTTTATGCCCAGCAGTGAAGGGGTTAATTAGAGAGCATGTAGGGAGCTTGTAGAGTTAATTTTAGCTTAAGTGTCAAAGTATTGATCTAGGCCCATTTTGGTATATTTAATGCCACCATTTCACCACCAAATGCGATCAAATTTAAAAAAAACTTAATTTTTTTCGCAATTTTAGGTTTCTCACTGAAATTATTTACAAACAGCTTGTGCAATTATGGCACAAATGGTTGTAAATGCTTCTCTGGGATCCCCTTTGTTCATAAATAGCAGACATATATGACTTTGGTGTTGCTTTCTGGTAATTAGAAGGCCGCTAAATGCTGCTGCGCATCACACGTGTATTATGGCTAGCAGTGAAGGGGTTAATTAGGTAGTTTGTAGGGAGCTTGCAGGGTTACTTTTAGCTTTAGTGTAGAGATCAGCCTCCCATCTGACACATCAGACCCTCTTATCCCTCCCAAACAGCTCCCTTCCCTACCCCACCCCACAATTGTCCCCGCCATCTTAAGTACTGGCAGAAAGTCTGCCAGTACTAAAATAAAAGGTTTTTTTTTATATATATATAGCATTTGGTACATATTCTGTAGTGTAGCATCCCCCCTTAGCCCCCAACCTCCCTGATCACCCCCAAAACAGCTCTCTAACCCTCCCCATCTGCTTATTGGTGGCCATCTTGGGTACTGGCAGCTGTCTGCTATTATTTCACAGTCACAAAAGTGTTTTTATTTTTAAATGTACACTACTGTTACACCAGATATGAGTGGTGGCACTGGGCAAGTGGACACAGTATACGCTGTAAGCCTGACACACACGCTGGCAGGCAGGCAACTGCAATTAGATAACACAGGAAAAAAAAGCAGACTGATGTTCTAGCCCTAAAAAGGGCTTTTTGAGGTACTGTCCTTACAGCAGAGATCAGATGAGTCCTTCAGGACTGTAGTGGACACTGAATACACTAGCCTAGCTATCGATTTCCCTATTAAATCAGCAGCAGCTAAACTGTCCCTCCTCTCACTAAGAATGCAGCTTCCGAATGAATCTAAAATGGATGCTGTCCAGGAGGTGGGAGGGTCTGGGAGGGAGGGTCTGCTGCTGATTGGCTGGAATGTGCCTGCTGACTGTGAGGTACAGGGTCAAAGTTTACTCAATGATGACGAATAGGGGGCGGATTGAACATCGCATATGTTCGCCCGCCGCAGCGAACGCGAACATGCTATGTTCGCCGGGAACTATTCGCCGGCAAACTATTTGTGACATCACTATATATAAACAGAAATATACAAAGTATGATCCTAATTTGTTTAAGTAAGACAGAAGTATAACAAAACTCTCATATCACGCAGTGCTGTATTGCAATGGGCTTGTTTCTTCTTCTTATATAGAAATGGGAGAGATATTGCAGTGCTGGAGAGTAACGCCCTTTTTCTTTTGAATATTCTGTGAGTTCAGCCCTATGAAATCTGAACCACGATTTCTCTCCAAGCTTGAGAACCTTTGAATATCAGAGCCTTCTGGTGTCAGTAGTCGGATTTGCACAGGTTAAAAAGAGAGTTTTTTTTCTTCCTTTCCCTCTGTTAATTTAGAACCGACAAAGGGGTTGAGGCAGTTTTAATAGTTTTTTACTGGGGTTAGAGGCCCGCCATCCCAAGGGCGTTGGAGTCCTTTCTGTGTTTAAAGGTTAAAGGTTTAAGTCCTTTGTCTTTATATATATTTATATACAACCCCAATTCCAAAAAAAATGCAAATAAGAAACAAAAAGAATAATTCTAAAATTCAATTCCTGCACTATATTAAAACACATTATTAACACTGTATTTTTGAAAATATACACTCATTTCAAATCTGATGACTGCAGCACATTCCAAAAAAGTTGGGACAGGGGCAATTTAGGACTAATAGCGATGTGACAAGTTGAAATAAGAAGGTGATGTGAAAACAGGTGAGGCAATTGTGTAAAGAGCCTCCAATAAGGGCCTAGTCCTTCAAGAGCAAGGATGGGTCAAAGAGGTACACCAATCTGCTAACAGATACATCAGCAAATATTCCAACATTTTGAGAACATTCCCCAAAGACAAATTGGTAGGATAAAAGAAAAGGTGATGCCACCCAATGGTAAACAGTCGACTGTCCTAACTTTTTTTGGAGTGTGTTGCATTCATTAGATTTGAAATGAGTGTATATTTTAAAAAATACAATAAATTCACAAAGTAAAACATAAAATAATGTGTTTTCAATATAGTACAGGGCAAACTGAATTTTCCATACTGTGTGTGTATATATATATATATATATATATATATATATATATATATATATATATATATATATATACAAACACACACTATGACTACAGCATTTTAAGTTCTAATTTCAATTTTATCCCCCAAAACACTACTATTTATGTAATTTATGATATTGATTCTATACAAATATTTGGGGTGAGTAAATTAATCCTTTAGTCAGGGATGTTCCTTTTTTAAGAAAGGTTTTCCATCTTTGATATTCTTTCATATCCTTCTCCTGATAAGTAATTTTCAACAATTAGCTCTTGCAGTTTCTTTGGCAACTCATTGCAGACTATGGCTCTCCCAGTAGGATGCAACCCCAAAACATTCAAGCAAATCCTATAGCAATAGCTGACTTTAATCTGTTTTTAATCAGAATCACATTCATTGATGTCAGGTATATACTATTTACAATAATATCAGATAGTTGGAAGAAAGCACAAAACCAAGCAATCTTCAAAGGCATGGAATTCAGGACTGCCACATGAATCCAAACTTGAATCCCCCTTGAATCTAAAGTAATACAATATGAATCCAGCCTCATTAAAAATTGACCTTTATTTGTTTACACAGGGTCCATAGGCATACAAACAATTTGTCAGGCCTATGTGTTTTTATGCTCTTGCTTTTTGTTTGAAGATAGCATTACAAATGGAAAAAGTCTAACATTTACATTTTTGCTATTTCTTTTTTTGCATTTCAAAAACTTGCATTTTCATGAGGATGTGTATACTTTTTACACTGTATTTATCCTTAAAAGCCTATTCACCCATGTCTCATTCTTTTGCTAGTTCACAGGGTACTTTAATTTAGAGTTATCTTTTTATTAATTTACAGCAAAGCTTATGTTTTGATCTCATTGGTGAGTTATTTCTATTTCAAGAAAGTACCAGGAAAATGTGTTTATTTTTTTCTGTGAAGTCTACATTATTAAGTAATGTGCAGCTGAAGGGTACTTTGAATGAAATTAATCTAAAATTTTCCATTACTCAATCTTTGCTATTAACGTTGAGTGGACTTTGAACATGCCCAGACTTATACAAAATCTTTTAGTGACATGTTTTTCTTAATTTGTTTTTGCATGTGATTTATTTATATGGAGTCGTGATATGTTTGTATTAGTTAATTTTGTTTATTACGCTTTTTATTTGTTATAATTAATAATGATCTGTAATCTAGTATCTGTAATCTAGTATCTGCCATCTAACAATGTGGTGTTCCTCTAATTTTTTTTATATTTTTCTGTAATCTAATTCATACAGAGAAATGCATAAAAGATCATATATATTTACTTAGAATTATTTTCCTTAGCTTTTACAATGCAGTACATACAGTAATTAGAAAATTGTCTCATGAAAACGGATATATCATATATTGGCAGAGAAGGTCATGCTAACATACTTAGCTTCCAGCGCTAAGGCAAATACTCCAGCTGCTTCTGGTGCTGCTGCAGATGTTCCAGAATGACGCAAAGTACAATTTCCATATAAGTCAGTTGTTGCCTAAAAGAATCCATTAAAATATATAGGTCAAGCAATCCAATCGCTCATATTACACACACCTGCTTTCAATGGATCTATCAAATATTTATTGAGGAAAAGCTTTTAAAAAATTATTTGGTTGGTTACTGATACAATCACAAGGGTTGTTGCTAATCACTGAGTTACAAAAGAACATTTGGCAAAGGAAGGTCCTTTACAGTAATACAATATATTATTACTCAAGTGTTTCAAATATAGCATTTCTTTTAGAAGCATGATTTTACTCAAGTATTATTAATAATATTCAGCATATACAGGGCTAGATTCCAAGTGGTGGGCCCGCACTAAATGACATGTGTATTAAAAGTTAAAAATAAATGTGACCACACAAGTGCAAACTAAATTTGCATTCGTCGGGATAGAGCGACAGAAGACCGTGCATAAAGGGTTAGGGCAAAATGAAAAGTTAAACTAAACACAACATTAATACATTAAAATAGTGCTACACTCATATATACACTATCTAATACAAATATTCATATACATATTTTGTAAAAATTATTATGGTATATGACAAGGCATTTGAATGGAAAGGGCAATAATGTATACATACATACATATACATGTCTAATATGTGTATGTATGTTTATACAGTACATGTGTATTTATGTTTATGTGTATACAGTATATGTATATACATTCATATATACACATATAAAAACATATATACACATTTATATACAAATATATGTACAGTATGTATATATTGGAGCCTTCTCCATTTATTTTTAATACATTTTAATATTTAATAAGGTGTTTTACTGTGTATGTACTGTAAATATTTTACATTCCAATGTTCTTCACATAGGGAAACATGTTCTATGTATTTTTAAATATATACAGTATATATATATATATATATATATATATATATATTTACTCTATATATTTATACCTATACCAATATACATTCATTTATATATATATATATATACACACCTATATATATATATATATATATATATAGAGAGAGAGAGAGAGAGAGAGAGAGAGAGAGAGAGAGAGAGAGAGCTGAAGGACGAAGCACTCTCTGGTCTTATCAAGTGTACAACACAATTTTATTTACAGTGACGTTTCGGGGTGTTCCTTCGTCCTTCAGCTTTATCTACTACTCTTAGCACCCTGGCATATGAAGCTTGTTTGTGGGGGTGCACCTATCTCTACATGTTTTTTTATATATATATATATATATATATATATATATATATATATATATATATATATATATATATATATCTGTATTTACCATCCACTAATATTGGCACCCTTGGTAATTATGAGCAAGGAAGGCTGTGGAAAATTGCCTTTATTGTTTAACCTTAGCCTTTGTTCAAAAATACACAAAATACTGTTCTCTCATGGATATCAAACAATTGTAAACACAACACAGGTTTATCCAAAAACAAAAAAAATCTTTGTTAAATATATGTTTAACACAATTATTGGCACCCCTATGAATTCATATAAGCATCTTCAGTTTGCCAGACACTACTGGAACTTCAAGTGGGATCGTGTTCTATGGTCTGATGAAACCAAAATAGAGCATTTTGGAAATAAACACCAGAAATAGGGTTGGTGAACACAGAGAGGTTGTTATATGGAAAAGTACCTCATGCTCACTGTTAAATATGGTGGTGGCTCTTTAATATTTTGAGGCTGTTTTTGTGTCAACAGATATTAAATGAACACCTGACTGCCTCTATCAGAAATCTTAAAATGGGCCGTGGTTGGATCTTCCAGCAGGACAATAATCCAAAACATACATCAAAATCAACACAAAAATGGTTTACTGATCACAAAATCAAGGTCCTGCCATGGCCACCAATCCCGTCACTTGAAGACCTGTGGTGTGATCTGAAAAGGAGAGTCCACCAGCTTTGACCTTGAAATTTGAAGGATCTGGAGAGATTTTGTATGGAGGAATGGTCTCAGATGCCTTGTCGTGTATTCTCAAACCTCATCAGGCAATATAGGAGCAGACTCAGAGATGTTATCTTGGCAAAGGAAGGTAGCACAAAGTATTGACTAAAAGGGTGCCAATAATTGTGCCACACATATTTATCAAATATTTTATTTTTATAAACCTGTGTTATGTTTACAATTATTTGATATCAATGAGAGCAGAGACTTTTTGTTTAGTTTTTTAACAAAAGATCAAGAGGTTAAACAATAAAGGCAAATTTTCACACCCTTATTTGCTCATATTTACCAACAGTGCCATATTTATATATATATGGTTAATCTGATAGACTGTGAAGTAAAGAATTCCCTCTAACTATGACCATGTAAATAGAAGTATTTTGTGCAATCCTTCCCCTACTTTTGTACAACTTCTAATCAAAAGCATTTATCTCATTTAGATTAGTCCAGGGGGATTTTAATCTGAGCATCTTAATTTGTAGTTGCAGGCATATTTAAGTCTACACTGCAAGGGCTCTGAAGCTCCACCCCAAGCTTTATAAATTAAAAATGGAACCCTTATTTCCAATTTATATATACCTAAAGTATTGAGAAGTATTATTTATAAGGCAACAAAGCTCAGAGTTCAACATGGAACATTTGAAGGAATTAGAGGCAATCAACTAAAAATCAATTTTGCCATTAAATTCCATTAAAAAAAAATCATATAACACTGGGCTTTTTCATTCTAATCTGTTTAATTCCTGCTTTGCTTTAACAATGCCAACATTATTTGTTAAACTGTAAAAATAAATTATAGGAGCAGATCAGTACTGCACATTTCAAAGGTGCCTAATGTATCACAAAAGTTACATAATCCCTCTCAGACACGAGCACAATAAGTACGTTGTGTGACTATCACAGAAAAGGTAAACATATTTGTGGAAAGGAAAAAATAGACCCTTGTGTGACTTATTAAAACCTTTACTGATATATCCTCTTCTATGTGATGTGGAAATGAAAATCCCATACTGTTGGGCATTCATATTTTTAAAGGACAGAAGTAGGAAAAGTCTATTCAAATCTCCAAGTGTAAGTAAAGGTATAAAGATCAGAAATGAGGCCAACAAGCTGTACACAGAGGAAATAAACAGGAGCCATTAATCATTTTCCCCACAAAGTCAGGTGATCCTAAAAAACCCCACTGAAGTTGGAAAATAGGATAGAAATTTCTAAAAAAAAAAAAATGAGCAACTGGCCAAATTAAGTGTCAGAATGAAGGAATTAGGAACCACTGCATTCCTGTGTACCACTTTCTTCTTGTCAGGGTGCCAGGAATCAGACTGAGATGAGAAATGCAAAAATAATCATACCTTTATTAATAGCAGAAAATAATAAAATGTCCACAAGTCAAATAACAAGCCAGGAATCAAAATCAGAGCTGGTAGTCAGACGAGCCGAGTCAGAAGCCAAAGCGAGTAGTCAGACAAGCCGGAATCAGGAACAAGGAGAACAGCAGAGTCAGGAACAAGCCAGGGATCAGGAACCAGGAGGGATGTCAGACAGCCAGGTAATACACAGGAGCTCTCAAAAACAGGTCTGAGACAACGCAAGGGCAAAGCATACTGAACAGAGGCCCTTTAAATAAGTGATGACATCACAATTCTGAGACTGCATCCTGTCTCACACGGATGATGTACACCAGTCTGGCCATAAAAGGAAGTGCAGGAAATGAGCAGCATCACACAGTATGCACCAGAGTCAGCAAGGGAGGTGAGTAAAATGGCTGCCAGCAGCACATGGCAAACAAAACAGGGAAAAAACCCTGACAGTACCCTCCCCTCAACGACCCCTCCCCCGCAGGAGGACAAAAGGCTTATTGGGGAAACAGCATGGAAGGCATGGAGTAGGGCAGAAGCATGAAGATCAGAGGAGGGAACCCATGAACGCACCTCCGGACCATAGCCCCTCCAGTGAACCAAATACTGTATGCGGCCCCTGGACATACGAGAGTCAATAATTCTGCTGACCTCATACTCCTCATAATTGTCAACAAAGATAGGATGGGGACGAGGCAACACAGTGGTAAACCGATTACAAACCAATGGTTTCAAGAGGGAGACATAAAAAACATTGGATATGCGCATTGCAGGAGGAAGGTCAAGAACGTAGGCCACAGGATTGACCCGTCGGAGTATTCAAAAAGGACCAATATAACGGGGAGCCGGTTTATTGGAAGCCACACGAAGATTCAAGTTGTGGGAGGACAGCCAAACTCTCTCACCAACCTTATAGGAAGGCGCGGGCAGATGCCTACGATCAGCCTGGAGCTTTTGGTGCTGCATAGAACGATGAAGGCAATCCTGAATCTGCACCCACGTGGAACGGAGTTGCCAGAGATGCTCCTCCAAAGCCGGAATACCTTGAGACATGAATGAATGGGGCAAAAAGGATGGATGAAACCCATAATTTGCCATGAACGGGGATAACTTGGAGGAAGCATTAATAGCACTATTACGAGCAAACTCTGCCCAAGGTAACAGTTCAGACCAATTATTGTGGTGATATGAGACATAGCAATGGAGGAACTGTTCCAGAGCTTGATTAGACCATTCCGCAGCCCCATTGGATTGAGGGTGATATACCAAGGAGAAGGAAAGCTGGATCCCCATTTGAGCACAAAAGGAACGCCAAAATATGGAGACAAACTGGCTACCCTGGTCTGACACTATCTCCTTGGGTAACCCATGTAAACGGAAGACCTCCCGGGCAAAAATTGAAGCAAGCTCCTGAGCGGTAGGCAACTTCTTCAAGGGAATGTAATGTGACATTTTAGAAAAACGGTCAACCACCATAAGGATAACAGTATTGCCATTGGAAACAGGGAGATCGACAATGAAGTCCATGGAAATATGTGTCCAAGGACGCTCACCATTAGCAATAGGTTGAAGAAGACAAACAGGAAGACGTTGAGGAGTCTTATTCTGTGAACAAACTGAGCAGGAGGCAACATACGCAGCAAAATCAGAACGAAGACCTGGCCACCAGAATTGTCGAGTAACAGACCAAATCATTTGGTTCTTGCCTGGGTGTCCTGCGGCTTTAGGATAGTGGAAAGTGTGCAAAAGTTTAGTTCGAAGATTCTCAGGAACAAAACATTTACCACTAGGTTTCTCAGGAGGTGCATTGGTTTGTGCAGCCAGGATCTCTTCCCCCAAGGGAGAAGTCAAATTAGTACGTATGGTAGCCACAATATGGTCAGGTAGTATAACTGGAGTAGGTACAGACTCCTCCATGGACAGAGGGGAAAATTGTCGAGAGAGGGCATCAGCCCTAACATTCTTACTACCAGACAGGTAGGAGACCACATAATTAAACCGAGACAAAAATAGCGCCCATCTGACCTGTCGGGGCGAGAAACGTTTTGCTTCAGATAGATAAGTTAAATTCTTGTGGTCAGTAAGAATGAGCACTGGCACGCTAGTACCCTCAAGAACATGCCTCCATTCCTTAAGTGCCAAGATTATGGCCAGTAATTCCCTGTCGCCAATTTCATAACTGCACTCCGCTGGAGACAATTTCTTAGAGAAGAAACCACACAGATGCAAGGAACCGTCAGGCGTAATACGTTGAGACAAGAGGGCACCTACTCCAGTCTCAGACGCATCGACCTCAAGAACAAAAGGCAGGACAGGGTTAGGATGAGCCAAAACTGGAGCAAAGGCAGTCTTAAGACTATCAAAGGCCTTAATGGAAGTAGGTGACCAATGGAGTGGATCATTCTCTTTACGAGTTTAACATTCTTCTGCTACTGTGTGAATGTGTGTTCCTAGTTTAAATAATAAAGATTTAAAGTATGAATGGTATGGAACTTTTTAAATTAGAGTGTTTATCCTAAACAATTTTCCTTGGAGTAATATTGATATTAATTTTGTGGAATTCATTGCTGCAAACTTTATTGTATTCCTTATACAATTAGTTTAACTAGTTGTTTGTGCTCTTTACGAGTCATGTCTGTGATAGGTTTGACCAAGGAAGAAAAGTTTTTAATAAACTTTCTATAGTAATTGGCGAAGCCCCAAATAACATTGAATAGACCGAAGACCAACTGGGCGAGGCCACTGCAGAACTGTAGATAACTTGTCAGGATCCATGGAGAACCGAGATAACATAACCTAGGAAGGTTACTTGAGTCTGATGGAACTCACATTTCTCGAGTTTACAAAACAGGCCGTTTTCACATAGTCTCTAAAGAACCCGTGTAACATCAGAATGATGAGCCTCAAGTGTGGGTGAGTGTATGAGGATGTCGTCCAAGTACACCACAACACACTGTTGCAACATATCTCGTAGGACATCATTAATAAATTCCTGGAAAACAGCAGGAGTATTATATAGGCCAAAGGACATTACAAGATACTCATAATGCCCGCTCCTGGTGTTAAATGCTGTTTTCCATTCATGTCCCTCCTTGATCCTAACGAGATTGTATGCTCCTCTCAAATCAAGTTTAGTAAAGACCGTAGCTCCCTTGAGGCGGTCAAAGAGTTCCGCAATGAGCGGAATAGGGTAAGCATTCTTATTGGTAAGATGATTAAGACCCCTATAATCGATGCATGGTCTTAACTCGCCACCCCTTTTCTTCACAAAGAAGAAGCGAGCCCCCGCAGGAGAGCAGGATTTGTGGATGATCCCCCGCGACAGAGCATCAGCAACATACTCCTCCATAGCACAATTCTCCGCAACAGACAGAGGGTAAACCCGGCCCGAGGAGGAATGGCTCCAGGTTGCAGGTCTATGGCACAATCATAAGACTGGTGAGGAGGCAACATACTGGCACGCACCTTGTCAAAAACGTCTAGAAACTCTTGGTACTCCTCTGGCAATTGAGATACCGAAGAAGTGCACAAGACTTTAACTGGTTTCCGAAGACAAGTGGAAATACATTGTGGAGACCTGCGCCAGTTGAGACTGGGATTGTGCTTTTGGAGCCAGGGATAACCCAGAACAACCAGAAAATGCGGAGAGTTTATCACCTGGAACTGGAGGGTTTCAAAATGGAGATTCTCAACAGCTATGGTAACGGAGCAGTTTTGTGAGTAACGAGTGTGGGCTGAAGGGGCCTGCCATCAATGGCTTCAATAGCAAGTGGAATGGACCAAGGCAAAACAGGAATGGAGTGCTTTGATACAAAAGCACTATCAATGAAATTGCCCACAGCACCGGAGTCAACAAGAGCCTGGGTGACTATGGAGGAGTCCACCCAGGAAAGGATAACCGTGACCAAAGGTTTCTCCTTTAGCGGTTCCGGGGACAAAGTTAAACCACCCAAGGTCTGCCCCCAACAGGACCTAAGGTGTGAGCGTTTCCCGGCCGTGTAGGACAAGACTTCAAAAGGTGGCCCTGTAACCCACAATAGAGGCAGAGCCCCTCCCTCCTCCTAAAGGCCCTCTCCGCCGTGGAGAGACGCGTGAAACCCAACTGCATCGGTTCAGCAGTACCTGGTGACTCGGGACCAGGAGGCATGGGAGGAGAGGGCTGCATGGGTGGGAATGAACATGTAGGAGACAACGGAACAGGAGGCTTCCGCAAGCACTCCTTGAAAGAGGACCTCTCACTTAGTCTGATGTGAATTAGGATAAAAAAAGACACCAATGCCTCGAGATCTTCTGGTAAATCTCTGGCAGCAACTTCGTCTTTAATCGCATCAGAGAGCCCATGAAAGAAGGTGGCAACAAGGGCTTCATTGTTCGAACCTACCTCTGTGGCAAGCATACGGAACTCAATGGCATACTGAGCAACAGATCTTGTACCTTGCTGAATGGACATGAGTCGTTTAGCAGCAGAGGAGGAGCGAGCCGGAACATCAAATACCCTTCAAAAGGAGGCCACAAATTCAGGGTAATTAGAAATCACAGGCTTATTAGTCTCCCACAAGGGATTAGCCCAGGCAAGAGCTGTGTCAGAGAGTAACGAGATGAGAAATCCCACCTTAGCTCTGTCAGAGGGAAACGCCTAATGTAACATCTCAAAGTAAATGCCCACCTGGTTCAAAAAACCTCTGCAATGATTAGGATCGCCTCCATAACGCTGAGGTAGAGGTGCAGAACTGGACATGCTCCTGGTAGGACTAGGTGCAGCAGCAGAAACAGGAGGAGCCATAACTTGTGGGGCACTTTGGTCCAAATGTGCAGTGCGAGTCTGCAGGGTTTGCAGGGCTAGTTCAAATTGATCCATGCGGTGATCCTGTTCATCCATCCTGGAAATTATGTCAGGTAAAGGTGGATTATCAGCACCATCAGGATTCATGGCCCTTGCGTAATGTCAGGTTGCCAGGAATCAGACTGAGACGAGAAGTGCAAAAATAATCACACCTTTATTAATAGCAAAAAATAATAAAATGTCCACAAGTCAAATAACAAGCCAGGAACCAAAACCAGAGCTGGTAGTCAGACGAGCCGAATCAGAAGCCAAAGCGAGTAGTCAGACGAGCCAGAATCAGGAACAAGGAGAACAGCAGAGTCAGGAACAAGCCAGGGATCAGGAACCAGGAGGGATGTCAGACAGCCAGGTAATGCACAGGAGCTCTCACAAACAGGTCTGAGACAACACAAGGGCAAAGCATACTGAACAGAGGCCCTTTAAATAGTAAGTGATGACATCACAATTCTGAGACTGCATCCTGTCTCACACGGATGATGTACACCAGTCTGGCCATAAAAGGAAGTGCAGGAAATGAGCAGCATCACACAGTATGCACCAGAGTCAGCAAAAGAGGTGAGTCAAATGGCTGCCAGCAGCATATGGCAAACAAAACAAGGAAAAAACCTTGACACTTCTACTTAATAATAATGATTATTACAATATACTGTATCTCTCTTGAAACCACAATATTCCAGATGTTACTGTTTATTGTATACACTTCTGTTACACACACGCACATATATATATATATATATATATATATATATATATGTGTGTGTGTGTGTGTGTGTGTGTGTGATCTCAAGAGTATAAATACACCTCTGTAGTCACCACTTTTAAAGATACAAATATAGATATCAATAACCAAGATATATAGGGTGCTTTCTATTTATAACTTTAAGTTGTAAATTCACCCGAGGGAATAAAATGGTTGCTTCTGACTTAGGAAATACACTAAAACATATTTTCAGCTTTGCTGGCCTCTCCTCCCTTTTCAGCCTCACTGGTTCATGCTATTCTATACAGCTACTTGACTAAATCTAGCTCCTCTGCAAATTATTTAGTGAATAAAATACAAGGGATAATGTAGGAACTGAAAATGTTGGTGATCCTATTGAAGCTGGAGTCTATGAAAGGCATTATATTGAATATTGCCCACTATTATGTAACTAGTTTGATACTTTTATGGATTTACATGATCAAAAAAAGCAGAATTTAGAAGAAATCTCCAATTGGAATCCCACAGGATTATCCATATACACCTTTACATACGGCTATATTTAATTTAAAAAGAGTCGGTTATCTCTGTTTGGGTGGTGAACTCACTAAGCCACCATCCTGATTGGTTAATATTATTAACCAATCAAATTATATTACGTCCACATAGCATTCTAGGACTTCTTCTTAAGTGCATAGCATTTAGGGCCTTCTTGTTTCCTTATATTTATTAATAAGAGGGAAATTGTCCTGCTTTCCAGAGGAGGCTGTAAAATGCATATTCTTCAACCAGGGGACACTTCAACCATTTTGGATATATTTATGGAGGTTTAACCTGTATTTTTGAATGTTTTTATTTTTAAGCGGTAGTTGTTGGGGTGCTTATGTTTAGGGGATTTACATAGAACAATCACATGGGGCATGTTAACACTTGGATGAATAAGTAGCATAGGGTTAGAAGGAAGTTATTGAGCTGTGACAGCAGCAGTTAAATGAGAGTTGGGTACGGCAAGAGGGGTACCAGCTCTAGGCGCTTCGTGCTTCACGCTTTAGGTTTAATGCGGTGTCGGATTAGAAGAATTAGTCATCTTAAAGCATGTCATTAAAATATTAAATCTAAAATATGAAAACATAAATAATAATTATTAAAAATATAAATTCTATGAATTATTTAGATTTTTTTACAGCATCTATAATAATTTCTAATAATTATTATTAAAAAATGTTAATATTTTATATTTAATATTTCAAGAATGTGCTTTAAGTTTACTAATTCTTCCTGTGCACTTCACATAAAAAATTTTTTTGTTATTATATATATATATACCGTATTTTTCGCTCCATAAGACGCACTTTTTTCCCCCTCAAAAGTAAGGAGAAATGTCTGTGTGTCTTATGGAGCAAATGCAGGCCACACAGTGTTTTGCTGAGAGCACTGCAGTGCAAATTGATTCCGAATGTAGAGAGCGCAATGCTAGTGAACAGTAACACAGCCAGGGCAGGAGGGGCCAGGCTCCAGAGCCGCACTAACAAAGCTGCTATGCTATGCAGCAGTGGTCAGGGGAGGGGCACTTTTTTCCCTTAAATTGGAGCAAAGCGTGCATTTCAGCCCCCCATGATTCAACAGTGCACTGGCCAGGGGATGAGTGCTATTGTTGCTTGAAGTTTAGAGCGGGTGAATCAGATGGCAGGAAATACTCACAGTGCCTGCACTTGTGTTTGGGTGGTGAGCTGAGGGTCAGGACAGCACCTAAGAGCAGCAGAGCAGTGACTGAGGTTAGTAAAGAATGCCTGGATACTATTTTATTTTCTTGGGAGTTAACATTTTTACTTTTAGACACTTGCATTGTGGTTCCGAATTCCCAATCATTTTCCACCATGTTATTCTGCTTAAAGATCTTTTTGTGCCTTAGAACAGTGCTGACAGGGCTGTGACAAGAAAGAAAAACACAGAGGAAAATGTTTGGGAATCCAGAACCACTTTATCGCCGTTCTCCATGCTATCAGCAGTGCTGTAAATTACCCCAGACACAGAAAAGCTGCTGCCGTTAACTAGCGTGAGTCGACAGGTGGGGAGGGGTGGGACAAATGTTGTCAGTTTACTACCGGAGAGCAGAGGAGAGATGAGGAGAGCTCTGTGAGTATCAGCTTCTATAGTGTCTGTCAGATAGAGATAGATAAAGGAAGGCTGCCTGTTACTGCTGCTTCTTGGGGCAGTTGGAATATGATATTAAAAAGGTAGTGTGATTTAAAGGACTACCACAGGCATAGTATTTTGCTTTTAATTTTCCCAAGTTGGATTCCCTAATCTTCTGTAATCAGATTTGTAAAAGCATAATTTTAATGTATCTGTGTGTGTATTCAGTGGTGTTTCTCTCCCACACTTTCATTGTTCTCTCTCCACTCTTTCAGTGGTCTCTCCCCTCTTTCAGTGGTCTCTCCCCTCTTTCAGTGGTCTCTCTCTTCCTCTCTCCCTCCTCTGTCTCTGTCCTCCCCCTTTCTCTCTGTCCTTCCCCTTTCTCTCTGTCCTCCCCCTGTCACTCTTCTTACTCCACCACTGTTGCTCTCTCCCCCTATGTCTCTCTCTCCTCTGTCTCTCTCTCCCCCCTCTGTCTCTCCCCCCTCTGTCTCTCTCCCCCCCCCCTCTGTCTCTCTCTCCCCCCTCTGTCTCTCTCTTCCCCCTCGGTGTCTCTCTCTCCCCTCTGTGTCTCTCTCCCCCCTCTGTGTCTCTCTCTCTCTCCCCTCTGTGTGTCTCTCTCTCTCTCCCCTATGTGTCTCTCTCCCCTCTGTGTCTCTCTCTCCCCTCTGTATCTCTATCTCTTTCTCCCCTCTGTCTCTCTCTCTTCCTACCTCTCTCTCTCTTCCATTCTCTCTCTCTCTCCATTCTCTCTCCCCCCCTCTTTTGTCTCTCTCTCTCTCTCTTCTGTCTCTCTCTTCTGTCTCTCTTTCTATCTTCTGCTTCTCTCTATCTTCTATCTCTCTCTCTATCTTCTATCTCTCTCTATCTTCTTTCTCTCTCTCTCTTCTGTCTCTCTCTCTATCTTTCTTTTGTCTCTCTCTATCTTCTGTCTCTCTTTCTCTATCTTCTGTCTCTCTCTCTCTATCTTCTGTCTGTCTCTCTATCTTCTGTCTGTCTCTCTATCTTCTGTCTGTCTCTCTATCTTCTGTCTCTCTCTCTGTCTTCTGACTCTCTCTCTCTATCTTCTCTCTCTTTCTCTCTCTATTTTTTTTTCTTGTTTTCCTCCTCTAAAAACTAGGTGCGTCTTATGGTCAGGTGCGTCTTATGGAGCGAAAAATACGGGTATATGAGATAATGTTAATGTTATATATATATATATATATATATATATATATATATATACCTTTATAAATATAGAAATAGATATATAGGTATAGGTATATACAGATATATATAGGAATATATATTTACAATAAAAATATTTTTTTCTGTAGGTGAAGATTGGAAAGTGAAATATGTACAGTAAATATACAGTAAAACAAATAAATACATATGTACACACATATATACATATGTATATGCATGCATGCACATATTAAGACGTGTATATTTATGTATATATACAATATACCCCTTTATAGTCAAACACCTTGTCATATAACATGTACCTTTTAACCTTTTTTAAAAATATTGATATGACTATTTTTATAGGATAGTGTTTATATGAGTGTAACTGCAATTTTCAATGTATTTATGTTATGTTGTGTTTAGTTAAAAAAAAAATTAACACACTACCCTTTCTCTTGTTAAGTGTATCCAGTCCACGGATCATCCATTACTTATGGGATATTCTCCTTCCCAACAGGAAGTTGCAAGAGATCACCCATAGCAGAGTTGCTATATAGCTCCTCCCCTAACTGCCATATCCAGTCATTCTCTTGCAACTCTCAACATAGAAGGAGGTCCGCGAGAGGAGTGGTGTTTTATTTCTTCAATCAAAAGTTTGTTATTTTTAAATGGCACCGGAGTGTGCTGTTTTTCTCTCAGGCAGTATTTGGAAGAAGAATCTGCCTGCGTTTTTTCTATGATCTTAGCAGAAGTAACTAAGATCCACTGGCTGTTTTCTCACACATTCTGAGGAGTGAGGTAAACTTCAGATGGGGGACAGCGTGCGGGTTTTCCTGCAAATGAGGTATGTGCAGTAAAATATTTTTCTAAGGAATGGAATTGACTAAGAAAATGCTGCTGTTACCAAATTAATGTAAGTAAAGCCTTAATGCAGTGAAAGCGACTGTTAGCAGGCTTATTAATGTATGTGCAGTAAAACAATTTTCTAAGGAATGGAATTGACTAAGAAAATGCTGCTGTTACCAAATTAATATGAGTAAAGCCTTAATGCAGTGAAAGCGACTGTTAGCAGGCTTATTAATGTATGTGCAGTAAAGTAATTTTCTAAGGAATGGAATTGACTATGAAAATGCTGCTGATACTGAAATAATCTAATTTAAGCCTTAATGCAGGGTAAGCAAGACAAGCTTATTAATAGAGATACATACTCTTTAAAATAAGGTTGTTTTAAAAATGTTTGCTGGCATGTTTAATCGTTTTTTTGAGGTACATTGGTGATAAGGTTTATTGGGGCATAATTTTTCCACATGGCTGGCTTAATTTCTGCATAGCAACAGTTAACTGAGGTTTCCCACTGTTGTAATATGAGTGGGAGGGATCTAATTTAGAGCTTTTTTGCACAGTTAAATTTACAAAATGAATCATCCAGATTCCCTCAGCAGTCCTTTGAATACTACAGGACATCTCTAAAGGGCTAAAAAGACTTCCAAAATCGTTTATAGGGAAGGTAATCCACAGCTCAGCTGTGGCAGTTTTGTTGTACCTGTTAAAAAACGTCTATGTCGGTTTTTTTATCTGTTTTTTGCATTAAGGGGTTAATCATCCATTTGCAAGTGGGTGCAATGCTCTGTGAACTTATTACATATACTGTAAAAATTTCGTTTGATTTACTGCCTTTTTACAATGTTTTTCAAATGCTGGCAAAATTTGTTTCTCTTAAAGGCACAGTAACGTTTTTTATATTTGCTTGTTAACTTGATTTAAAGTGTTTTCCAAGCTTACTAGTCTCCTTATTAGTCTGTTCTAACATGTCTGACATAGAAGAAGCTCTGTGTTCATTATGTTTAAAAGCCATGGTGGAACCCCATTTTAGAATGTGTACCAGATGTACTGATTTCATGTTAAACAATAAAGATCATTTTTTGTCTTTAAAAACATTATCACCAGAGGATTCTGTCGAGGGGGAAGTTATGCCGACTAACTCTCCCCACGTGTCAGACTCTTCGACTCCCGCTCCAGGGATTCACGCTCAAATGGCACCTAGTACATCAAGGGCGCTTATAGCGTTTATTTTACAAGATATGGCGAAAGTTATGAATAATACTCTGGGAGCGGTATTAGTCAGACTACCTGAAATTAAAGGAAAGCGAGATAGCTCTGGGGATAGATACAGAGCATACAGATGCGTCAAGAACCATGTCTGTTACTGCCTCACTATATGCAGTGGGTCATATTTGTGATTCAGGGGAGATGATTTAACCTGATTCCGATATTTCTATATTTAAAATTTATGCTTAAGATCCTCCACTTGTTGCTCAGGGAGGTTTTAGCAGCTCTGAATGACTGGTTTACAATTACAGTGCTAGAAATTGTGTAGACTGAATAGATACTATATAGTGCCGGTGTGTACTGATGTTTCTTTTAATACCTAAAGAGGTTTACAGAAATTATTAATAAGGAATGGGATAGACCAGGTGTGCCGTTCTCTTCCCCTCCTATTTTTAGAAAACTGTTTCTAACAGATGCCACCACACGGGAACTTATGGCAGACGGTCCCTAAGGTGGAGAGAAGAGTTTCTACTCTAGCTAAGCGTATCACTAGCCCTGTCAAGGACAGTTGTGCTTTTTTAGAAAATGTTTATTCAACAAGGTTTTATCCTGTAGCCCCTTGCATGCATTGCTTTTGTCACTGCTGCTGCGGCGTTCTGGTTTGGGTCTCTGGTTGAGGCTTTACAGGTAGCGACTCCATTGAATGAATACTTGACAAGCTTAGAGCACTTAAGCTAGCCAATTCCTTTTTTTCTGATGCCTTGTTTTCTTTTGACTAAACTAACGGCTAAGAATTCTGTTTTTACTATGCTGGCGCGCACAGCGCTAGGGCTTATATTATGGTCAGCTGTCATGACTTTAATAAATAAGCTACTTAACTCCTTTTCAAGGGGCAGACCCTATTCGGGCCTGGTTTGAAGGAGATTATTACTAATATCACTGGAGGAAAAGGTAATGCACTTCCTCAGGAAAAAAAGTCTAATTTTCGAAACTCCAAGACGGTCTGGTGACAACCAGACCTGGGACAAAGATAAGCAGGCCAAGGAGCCTGCTGCTGCCTCTAAGACAGCAGGTAGAACGGCTCCCTATCCGGTAACGGATCCTGTAGGGGGCAGACTTTCATCTTTCGCCCAGGCGTGGACATGAGAGAGAGGCCCAGGATCCCTGGGCATTGGAAATTATATCCCAGAGATATCTTCTGGATTTCAAAGCTTCCCCCAAAGGAGATTTCACCTTTCACTATTATCTGCAAACCAGATAAAGAAAGAGGCATTCTTACACTGTGTACGAGACCCATCCAGTTCCAGGGGAGGAACAGGGATAGAGTTTTTACTCAAATCCGTTTGTGGTTCCCAAGGAGAGGGAACCTTCAAATCTATTTTGGATTTAAAGATCTTAAACAAATTCCTCAGAATTCCATCATTTAAGTTGGAAACTATTCGTACCATCTTAACTATGATCCAGGAGAGTCACTAGAGGGCTACAATGGATTTGAAGGATGCTTATCCTCACATTACGATGCAGAAAGATTACCATCGGTTTTTCAGGTTGCCTTTTTAAACAGTAATTACCAGTTTTGTAGTTCTTTCCTTTAGGGTTAACTACAGCCCCAAGAATCTTTATAGAGGTTCTGGGGTTGCTTTGGCGGTCCTTAGGCCGCGGGGCATAGAAGTGGCCCCTTATTTAGACGACATCCTGATACAGGCGTCAAACATCCAAGTTGCCAAGTCTCATACGGACGTAGTACTGGCATTTCTGAGATCGCATGGATGGAAAAGTGAACAGGAAGAGTTCTCTATCTCCAATCTCAAGGGTTTCCCTCCTAGGGATTCTGATAGATTTTGTAGAAATTAAAATTTACCTGACGGAGTCCAGGTTGTCAAAGTTTCTAAATTTCTGTTGTGTTCTTCATTCCATCTGCGCCCTTTGGTGGCTCAGTATATGAATGTAATTGGCTTAATGGTAGCGGCAAGTGACATAGTACCGTTTGCACGCCTTCATTTCAGACCGCTGCAACTATGCAGACTCAGTCAGAGGAACGGGGATTACACAGATTTGTTCTCCTGTTAAATCTGGACCAAGAGACCAGAGATTCTCTTCTCTGGGGGCTATCTCGGGTCCATCTGTCCAAGGGTATGACTTTCCGCAGGTCAGATGGGAAAATTGTTACAACAGATGCCAGCCTTTTAGGTTGGGATACAGTCTGGAACTCCCTGAAGGCTCAGGGATAGTGGACTCAGGAGGAGACCCTCCTTCTAAGGTATATTCTGGAACTGGGAGCGGTATTCCATGCTCTTCAGACTTGGCCTCAGTTAGCAACTCTGAGGTACATCATTTTTCAGTCGGACAATATCACGACTGTGACTTACATCATCCATCAAGGGGGAACATAGTTTCCTAGCGATGTTAGCAGTCGTAAAATAATTCACTGGACAGAGACTCTCTCTTGTCTGTCAGCTATCCATATCCCAGGTGTTGAGAACTGGGAGGCGGATTTTCTAAGTCGTCAGACTTTTCATCTGGAGGAGTGGGATTCCCTCCGGAGGTGTTTTCACAAGATCAAGCAGGAGAGTGCTTTGGTGTTTTTGGCAGCGCCTGCGTGGCCACGCAGGACCTGGTATACAGATCTGGTGGACATGTCATCCTTTCCACCACGGTCTCTGTTTCTGAGACAGGACCCTCTACCTCAGGGTCTTTTCAACCATCTAAATATAACTAATCTGAGATGGACTGCCTGGAGACTGAACGCTTGATGTTATCAAAGCATGACTTCTCCGAGTCAGTCATTGATACCTTAATACAGGCATGAAATCCTGTCTCTAGGAAAATTAACATAGATATGGTGTAAATATCTTATTGTTATGAATCCAAGGGTTACTCATGGAGTAAATTCGGGATTCCAAGTATATTATCTTTTCTCCACGATGATTTTGAGAAAAGGGTTGTCAGCTAGTTCCTTAAAAGGACAGATTTCTACTCTGTCTATTCTTTTGCACAAGCGTCTGGCAGGTATTCTAAATGTTCAGGCATTTGGTCAGGCTTTGGTTAGAACCAAGCCTGTGTTTAAAACTATTGCTCCGCCATGGAGCTTAAACCTGGTTCTTAAAGTTCTTCAAGGAGTTCCGTTTGAACCTTTTTCATTCCATAGATATCAAACTTTTATCTTGGAAAGTTCCTTTTTGGTAGCTATTTCCTCGGCTCGTAGAGTCTCCGAGTTATCTGCGTTACAATGTAATTCTCCTTATCTGGTCCTCCGTATGGATAAGGTGGTCCTGTGTACCAACCTGGGTTTTTACCTAAGGTGGTATCTAACAAGAATATCACTCAAGAAATTGTTGTTCCATTCTTGTACCCTTATCCTTCTTCAAAGAAGGAACGTCTATTACACACTTTGGACGTGGTTCGTCCTTTAAAGTTTTACTTACAAGCTACTACAGATCTTCATCAAACATTCACCTTGTTTGTTGTCTATTCTGGTCAGAGGAGAGGTCAAAGACTTCAGCAACCTCTCTGTCTTTTGGTTTAAAAAAAAAGCACAATTCATTTAGCTTAGGAGACTGCTGGACAGCAGCCTCCTGAAGGGAATACAGCTCATTCTACTAGAGCTATGGTTTTCACTTGGGCATTTTTTAAAAATGAGGCTTCTGTTGAACAGATTTACAAGATGGAGTCTTGGTCTGCGTTTTATACTTTTTCAAATTTAACAAATTTGATTCTTTGCTTCTTCAGAGGCTATTTTTGGGAGAAAGGGTTTTTATAGGCAGCGGTAACTTCCGTTTAAGTACCTGCCTTGTCCCTCCCATCATCCGTGTACTTTAGCTTTGGTATTGGTATCCCATAAGTAATGGATGATCCGTGGACTGGATACACTTAACAAGAGAAAACATAATTTATACTTACCTGATAAATTTATTTCTCTTGTAGTGTATCCAGTCCACGGCCCGCCCTGTCCTTTTAAGGCAGGTAATTTTTTCATTTAAACTACAGTCACCACTGCACCCTATGGTTTTTCCTTTCTCTGCATGTTTTCGGTCGAATGACTGGATATGGCAGTTAGGGGAGGAGCTATATAGCAACTCTGCTATGGGTGATCTCTTGCAACTTCCTGTTGGGAAGGAGAATATCCCATAAGTAATGGATGATCCGTGGACTGGATACACTACAAGAGAAATAAATTTATCAGGTAAGTATAAATTATGTTTTTACGCTAGGTTTTCAGTAATGCTAACCAGACAAGCATAAATTGCGAGTCTGATCTCATATTTACTTTCAACTAAAAAGAGCGCTATTTCCGTGAAGCACAAAAAACTGATATCGCTCACGCGCAACAGTTAGTGTGTCACTTGTAATCTAGCCCATAATAAAGGTAACAAAGTTATAGCTGCATGGCCTAAACACTCCTTAACAGTCTGTCCATTGTGTCCAGTTTTTAGAATCACTTTAATTTATTGACATGTAAAGAGCAACCTATCACTAAATTATGGTTCTTCTAATATTATTTTTTAATTGACCATATTGAACTATCATTGGGTTTTGAATAATAAAAAGGGTGTTGTACCAAAAAAAATATTACTTCTTCTAATGAAATGAAGGTGGTCTCTAATTACTTTATGAAGATACAGTATAAGAACATAGTTATGGTACTTACGACACCGGCTTCAGGATTTCTTTTTCTGCCATTACTGAATGTGGAGGCCAATGTTGAAGAGCAGCTTTCATCATATAGTGCAGTTCGACCATCGTTAATGGCAGAATTAATAGAAATAGTCCACATGCTTGATGCATACCCATCGCAATTGCAGTCATCATAACTTCCACCATCTCCAGAGGCCCACACATAAATACTTCCTTTTCCACCACGGCCCTATCATAAATTATTTGTATGTTTTCACTTAGGCAGTCACTTTTAATTTGCTTGAGTGTAAATTTAGATTAATTATTACAAAAGCATTAAAACACATTTGTCACATTTGCCTCCTAAAGGGACTGTAAAGTTATTGTTATTTTGTTGTATTTAAAAGAGGACATTTAAAAATACATTCTAGTGTATTGTATGTTTCTGAGAGGAAAATACTTGTTTGTTTTTATTCTTGAGAAACATTTCATTGTCCACTAATAGAGCTATGGGAGTTGTCCTTACAGACCAATGAGAAATCTGACGTTAGGGATGAGGTGTGAACACACAGTTAGCATCAAACTGAATTTTTAGCTTTAACTTTTTCTTCATGCAAAACATTTTTTATATATATATATATAGATAGATAGATAGATAGATAGATAGATAGATAGATATATAAGCTGTAGAAAAATGAATCCTCTCTCCTGGGTCAGCCACCTGGGTGCAGCATTGAGATGAATAGAAGCAAAGATGATGCAATCTCAGGCTTTTCCCAAATAAGTATCAAATTTATTAGCTGACGTTTCAGATCTACATAAGACCTTTCATCAGATCAAACAGTGCTGTTTGATCTGATGAAAGGTCTTATGTAGATCTGAAACGTCATCTAATAAATTTGACACTTAAGCCTCAGACTGCATCATCTTTGCTTCTATATATATATATTTTTATATATATATATATACCGTATATATCATCTGTAGCAAGAAACAAACATTAATGTATTCATGTACAATTGTGGTAGCTCTGGTGTGAAGCCTTTGTTGATGAGCAGATAAATGGAAATAAGACATTTTATGTGCTAGCATGCATAGAAAACCTTAATTTGGAGAAATATATCGAGACAAATGTATCTCCTAGTGTTAAGTACTCAGACAAAGGTTATCTTTCCTCTATAATGACTCACATTATAGGGACATGATACCCAAATGTTGAAACAGTTGAAGGTGCTGCAGCATAGCTGTAAAAATCTGACCTGAAAATATCACCTGAATATCTCTATGTAAAAACATTTCCTAAGTATTCACACCTAACTGTAAAGAGACTTTAGTCCCAGGACTTCCAAGGGAGTGTGCATCTAGAATGTGTAGGCATAGTCATGTTATTTTCCTATTCAGTTTACTGTGAAATGTCATGAGATTTAAAGGGACACTGTACCCAAAATTTTTCTTTCATGGTTCAGATTGAGCATGAAATTTTAAGCAACTTTCTAATTTACTCCTATTATCAAATTTTCTTCATTCTCTTGGTATCTTTATTTTAAATGCAAGAATGTAAGTTTAGATGCCGGCCCATATTTGGTGAACAACCTGGGTTGTCCTTCCTGATTGGTGGATAAATTCATCCACCAATAAAAAAAGTGCTGTCCAGAGTACTAAAACAAAAAAAAAGCTTAGATGCCTTCTTTTTCAAATAATGATAGCAAGAGAACAAAGAATAATTGATAATAAGAGTAAATTAGAAAGTTGCTTAAAATTGCATGCTCTTTCTGAATCACAAAAGAAAAAATTTGGGTACAGTGTCCCTTTAAGTGAAATCTCATAAGATCACAGCAAAGCAATGCATGAGCTCCACACTGCTGATGCTAACTGGCTATTGTGATGTTTTGTTTTTAACTTGCAGCTTTACAGCAGCTCTAACTGTTCACAGAGCTCCTACTCTGGGGAGCAATTTTTAGATGTTCAGGTAATATTTTCTTGTCAGCTTTTTACAGATATGCTGCATCACTTTCAAGTGAGTTGGCATATAAGTATTATGTCCCTTTAACCATAACTGTTTCTCCCAGTACAAGACTCCCTCATCACTGAATCTTCTCCCAAACACATGATTACTCTAGCCTAAACCAACCCACCCGAGGCATTCCTACTAACTAACTGGGTTTCTGCTTCACTAAAGGGTGTTTATACCTTAAAGGACTACCACTCATGGACTTCGTCCAGCAGATCTTCTTCCTAAGAAAATACCTATACTAAAGCAATCCACACTTAGTAGTCTCTGGTCCTCCATACAATAAAAAAAAGCCTAGATGACAAGACACTTGGGATCCCTAGCTTATTTCAGATTCCAGCATTTTATTTTTAATTCTGCTTGAAGCTACTGATCTTTCAACTTTACCTCCTAAAATGGTGTTTCATATCTCCGTGGAAGACACATGCAGGATACTTGCATTTTCTACTTTTTTTTTTTTGTCCATAATTATTAATTTTTTTTTATATATTATTGAAAAAAAAATTATGTTACCTTGTTAACACCATCTGCCATAGCCTGTAATGTTAGTTCTCTTGGGCCATCAACAGTTTTACCATCATCAGTGGGACCCCAGCTGGCACTATATATATCGATCACCTGCGGCATGTGACTTATCGATGATGCTTCAATAATATCTGTCATAAATGGCTGGTCCAACATTCTAATTCCTAGGCATTAAGCAAATAAAAACATGCTCATTTCCACTATGAAGCTGAAATTTTTTATAAAACCATAAAAAAAAATTATTTATATATTGGCAGACTAAAACAGTATACTGAAAACTCTGCTTTACTGAAAACAACAAATAGAATGTCAATAGTTGGGTTAAAACATAATCCAGTTTAATAGATGACAGTAAAAATGCAAATCTAAGTAGACTTTAATGGAGATTTTTGTTGTGAATATCAGTTGCTAGGGACACAACTGTAATGCAATCCAGTCCTTAGTTCTTGAATAAAATAAATTGAGTATCTTCCTTAAATAAGGTTGTGCATTGAAATAAAAATAATGCAATTTCTAAAAAATATAGAATTTTTGGCATTAAGTTAACTACTTTTTAACAAACCCTGAATTACATTTAATTTGTATTGAGTTGCTTACTCCAGCTTCTTCTCAAGATTGTATAAAGTCAATTGTATGGGGGTTCTAGTTACATCTAGTTAAAGGGACAGTCTAGTCAAAATTAAACTTTCATGGTTTAGATAGGGCATGCAATTTTAAACATGTTTCAAATTTACTTTTGTTCTCAAAGTATTTTTTGTTGAAGGCTAAACCTAGGCTCATATGCTAATTTCTCAGTCCTTGAAGGCCGCCTCTTATCTCAGTTATTGACAGTTTTTTACTGCTCGACAGCACTAGTTAATGTGTGCCATATAGCTAACATGGTGCTCACTCCTGTGGAGAAACCTATGAGTCAGCACTGATTGGCTAAAATGCATGTCTATCAAAATAACTGAAATAAGGGGGCAGTCTGCAGAGGCTTAGATACAAGTTAATCACAGAAGTTATTACCTTGTTGGTTACATAAAACTGGGGAATGGGTAATAAGGTGATTATTTATCTTTTTAAACAATAAAAATTCTAGACTATACTGTCCCTTTAAATCTATTTCAGTAACTAAATCATGGATTAGTAAGTATAAAAATTCTTATGAATATAAAGTGCACTTAATTAAAACTGCAAGATTCTCTCTGAATGAACACTAGATGGCAATAAAAACAAATGCAATTTTCATTTTTTTTAAAGATAAAATGTATGTTGCAAAGATGAAACGTTACATTTCAGCTTTCCTTACAACTGTAATAGATTCCTGTTTAAATAGATTTCTGTTTAAATAGATTCCTATTTATTGATTTCATGAATAATGTTGTCCTATAAATATTAAATAACAACAACATTTCCTAAAATAAATGAGGCTACTGAGAAGCAATATTGCAGTTTTTATAAAACATACCTGCAACCTTTGAATTATAAGCAACTCCCACGCCACAGATATTATTGTTTGCTGCCGCAGATACTTCTCCTGCACATCTCGTTCCATGGCTGTTATTAAGAAAAATGCTCAGTCATTTAATTCTCCAAGAGAAAATTCTAAATCATATAATAATGCAGAGGTATAGCCAATGTATTCTTGTACGTGATTCAAGACATAACATCTTTTTGATGCAACATCACTCTTGATTCAGATTTATTGATGTTTTTATTTTAAACACACATCACGTACAGTTATATATTGCAAACGCCAATAAATAGTTATATGAAAATAAAAAGCTTAAATTATTAATAAACATATCAGTTACTCTAAAGCTCAATAATGAAAATTTTCCAAAGTTTAATGGATATTTTTTTAGCATTGTGTTTTACTTGATTTATGTTCATTGTTAATGCAACAGATAATCTGAAAGTAAAGTTCAGAGTACAGTGATTGTATTGAGGTTTTGTGAAGCTCTAGGTACTGAGAGACCAACTGTCTGACAAGAAGCCTTCCAACAATTTTATCTCACTTTATTCTCATATATTTATTATAATATGTGGCCTGATGCATAAGAAGGGTTTATACACCCAATATATTAATTCCTCATTGGTTTCTAATACATTTAAGTAATTAAACATTTGGTGGTCAAAGTAATGGGAAGGTATCATATCATAGAATTAACCTTCAAAAGTTTTTGCCCCCCCCCACCCAAACCCTGCTGCCCTAGGCACAGGCCTAGCTGGCCTAAGTCCCATACACCTCTGACAGAATACATAAGAAACAATAGAGTAATACATATATACATACATTATTTTAAAAATGTTCTGAGCTGTCATGGTAATAATAAACCAAAATATTGTTTTGCAGCTCATAGTTTACTGTATAAATCATGGCAACATTAAACAAGCAGCTTCACCATTACTGTTGTAAATTTTAATACATAATAAACTTCTTTTGTATTTGAGATGAGCATAACAATCCATTACATAGGCTGACTTACTTTAGATTTAATGAACATTTTTAAACATTTATTGACAAGGAAAGACATACAAAAGTAATGATTATTACAAGTATTATGATATGTGCCTATTTATGACAGCTTTTGCACTGAATGGGACATAATATTATACAAAGTAGAATGCTGCGAGAAATTAAATACATAAAGTAATGTTCATATCACGACTAGCTCATTAACCGTCAAGGGCATTCTCCAATATTTTCATATTTTAGTAATAGTGCAAAGTTAATCTGACTATGTTTAGTTCCATGCACCTAGATTACGAGTTTTGTGCTAAACAGGGTGAGAAAATAACGCCAAAAAAGTTGTGTTATTTCCCTCTACATAGCGCTGCCATTACGAGTTACTGAAAAGCCTCCTTGTGCTGTGCGTTATGGTGCGTTAAGCTCCAAACCTCACAAAAGCCGAGGGCTGATTTGACGTGCTTGTGCAAACTTTCCCTCTTAGACATCAATGGGGAGAGAGTGTTAGAAAAAAAAATAACACCTGAAGTGCGGATTGGAGATCTCCGTAACGCAACCCCATTGATGTCTATGGGGGAAAGAAAGTTACGTTTAAACCTAACACTCTAACATAAACTCCTAATCTAAACACCCCTAATCCACCGCTCCCTGACATCGCTGACACTAAAAATTTTTTATATACCCCTAATCCGCCACTCCCTGACATCGCCGACACTAAATAAAGTGATTAACCCCTAATCCACCGCTCCCCAACATCACAAACACTAAATACAGTGATTAAACCCTAATCCACTACTCTCCAACATTGCCGACACTAAATAAAAGTTATTAACCCCTAAACCGCCGCTCCCCGACATCGCTGCCACTAAATAAAATTATTAACTCCTAAACCTACGGCCTCCCACATCGCCGCCACTAAATAAACCTATTAACCCCTAAATTTCATTAGCTTTCAACCTATTGGCTGTTTTGAACAGCCAATAGGATTTCAGAAGCTCTCATCCTATTGGCTGATTTGAATTTTAAGAAAGGAATAGGAATGCAAGGTACGTCATTTTTAAACGGCTACCTTGCATTAAAGCTTCAGTGTACGGCGGTGACCATATGAAGAGGACGCTCCACGCAGAATGGCATCAGGTTCCAAGATAGCTCCACTCCGCGCCACTGGAATGAAGATAGAAGACGCCCTTGGGATGGATGAAGGTGTCGCTGCCTGGATGAAGACTTCTTGCCACCTGGATGAAGATGGATGTCCAGACTTCAGGAACCGTGAGTAGATTTTATGGTGTTAGTGTTCGATTTCTTTTTTTTTTTGGGTTGGTTTTTTTTTTAGATTAGGGCTTTGGGCAATTGTAAAAGAGCTGAATTCCCTTTTAAGGGCAGTAAAAGAGCTGAATGCCCTTTTAAGGGCAATGCCCATACAAATGCCACATTGTTTTTATTTTTAATAATTTAGTTTATTAATTTTTGTAATCTTAGTGTTTTTTATTTTTCGTAATTTTAGTGTTTATTTTTTTGTAATGTTAGATTTTTTTAATGTTTCATAGGATTATTTTTTTTTTAAATTTGTAGTTTTTTTTCAATTGGTATTTTTTTTATTTTATTAGAATAGTAAGGTTAGGTTAACTTACAGTTTAATATTTTTATCTCACAGTTAAGTTTTTATTTATTTAAATATAGTTATATTGTAATTTAAATTTCAAGTTATTGGGGTGTTAGGTTTAGGGGTTAATAGTTTAATTTAGTATTTTGAGATGTAGGGGGGCTGGAGGCTTAGGGGTTAATAGGTTTATTTAGTGGCGGCGATGTGGAAGGTCGGAGTTTTCTGAGTTAATAGGTTTATTTAGTGGAGGCGATGTTGGAGGCCAGAGGTTTAGGGGTTAATAGGTTTATTTAGTGGTGGCGATTTCGGGGAGCGGCGGTTTAGGGGTTAATAACTTTATTATAGTGGCAGCGATGTCGGGGAGCGGTGGAATAGGGGTTTATATATTTTAATAGTGTTGGCGATGTGGGTGGGTGGCAGATTAGGGGTTAATAAATGTATTAAATAGTCACAATGTGGGTGGGTGGAAGATTAGGGGTTAATACATTTTAAATAGTGTTTGCGATGCGGGAGGGCAGCAGTTTAGGGGTTAATAGGTAGTTTATGGGTGTTAGTGTACTTTAAAACATTTTAATTATGAGTTTTGTGAAACATTTTTGTTTCGCAAAATCCTTAACTACTGGTCTCAGATGGCGGTATAGATGGTGTCAGTATAGAGCATAACGCAAGCATTTTAGCCGGACCGCACAACCTGTAATACTGGCGCTGTGAAAATCCTGCACTCAAACGTAATTTTTTTGAATGCGGAATGGACGTTGCGTTACAGGCTAAAATGCTTGCGGTATAGCTATACCGACACGACTCCTGATCCATTAACCCCTAATCCACCGCTCCCCGACATCACAGACACTAAATACAGTGATTAAACCCTAATCCACTACTCTCCAACATTGCCAACACTAAATAAAAGTTATTAACCCCTAAACCTACGGCCTCCCACATCGCTGCCACTAAATAAACCTATTAACCCCTAAATTTCAGTAGCTCTCATCCTATTGGCTGTTTTGAACAGCCAATAGGATTTCAGAAGCTCTCATCCTATTAGCTGATTTGAATTTGAAGAAAGAAATAAGAATGCAAGGTACGTCATTTTTAAACGGCTACCTTGCATTAAAGCTTCAGTGTACGGCGGTGACCATATGAAGAGGACGCTCCGCGCAGGATGGCATCAGGTTCCAATATAGCTCCACTCCGCACCACTGGGATGAAGATAGAAGACGCCCCTGGGATGGATGAAGGTGTCGCTGCCTGGAAGAAGACTTCTCGCCACCTGGATGAAGATGGATGTCCAGACTTCAGGAACCGTGAGTAGATTTTATGGTGTTAGTGTTCGATTTCTTTTTTTTTTGGGGTTGTTTTTTTTTTTTTAGATTAGGGCTAAAATGCTTGCGGTATAGCTATACCAACACGACTCGTAATATGCGTTCCTAGCCATTCCAGCGTAATGGCTTTTTTTTCAGCATTAAAAGCCGTACCACACCATAACGCAAAACTCGTAATCTAGGTGAAAGAGAATAATATGAATAGGAATTGACTTCCCGAATCAGTGCAGTAATGAGCAGGATATGCTATTCATTAAATAACAAAGGTGAAAATATGAATAGCAACAAAAATCATTAACAAATTATGGACAACTTTCATAATATAATCCATAAATGAACTAAGGACATGTTTCTAAGTGAGCAGAGAAAGTTAAATGAAAAACCATGCATAATAGAAAGTGAATAATATAGTAGCCATAGTTTTTAAAGCTAAGCCACTTAAATATTAAATATAACTCAATATAATTGCAATACAATAGACTTGATAAACATTTAGCATTGGGTAATGGACAGGGCAATGAGGCTCTAAGAATAAACAGCTCATAAGGTCTGCCTTGTTGTTTTATTAGATGATTCCCCTCAAAATTCCCCTGAAAATTGTAAGTGCACAGTACAAACTTCAGAAATCAGTCACTAATCATTGTAAAAATATTTATTTATGACCCTTATTGACTTCAGTATAAATATGATAGGAATCAAAATTCTTTAATAAATATACAGATTTGTTAAAAAAAAACTACATGCTTTGTTATATTGTCTTTCTTGACAAAAATCAGAGGCTTTAGTTAAAGTGACGGTAAACTTTAGCTAATCAAATGTTGTATATTTAAAGGGACAGTCTACACCAGAATTTTTATTGTTTTAAAAGATAGATAATCCCTTTATTATCCATTTCCCAGTTTTGCATAACTAACACATTTATAATAATATACTTTTAACCTCTGTGATTATCTTGTATCTAAGCCTCTGCAAACTGCCCCTTTTTTAGTTCTTTTGACAGACTTGCAGTCTAGCCAATCAGTGCCTGCTCCAAGATAACTTCTCGTGCACGAGCACAGTGTTATCTATAAGCTATATGAAATACGTGAACTAACACCCTCTAGTGGTGAAAAACTGTTAAAATGCAATCTGAAAGAGGTGGGCTTCAAGGTCTAAGAAATTAGCATATGAACCTCCTAGGTTAAGCTTTCAACTAAGAATACCAAGAGAACAAAGCAAAATTGGTGATAAAAGTAAATTGGAAAATTGTTTAAAATTACATGCTCTATCTGAATCATAAAAGTTTATTTTGGCCTAGACTGTCCCTTTAATCTTTGTCATTAAAAAAGTCTATGTGCAAATGAAGAAATCCTCGAACACCATCGTAAATTAGTAGAAATGATCTATACTATAACTAGATTGGGTATTGCTAAAAATTGGAAGTCAGAGCCCCCTCCCTTCGCATATATCTTACGTAAATTAGAATACTACTACCATAGAACAGCACTTACAGCAAAGATATTAGATAGAGAAAGCCAATTTATTGCAGATTGGGAACCCTACATTATGTTTTATGAGAAAACTAGAGGTGAGCAAAGAGAGGGAGATTCTGGAACAATTGATTGAGATATCTTATGATTTGTGAACATAGAGAAGGATGAAACAAGAACTATGATTGTTTACTCTATTATTATATGTCTGGATTAATAGAATTTTTCAAAATTATGCCATACCATGTATAACTGTGCAATGTTATGTTATATTTATTTTTTATGTTTGTATTTGTTCATTTATTTTTTTTCAAAAAAATTTTTTATTTATCTGTGAAAAGTGATAAATCTGTGCCTATGGTAATGTTTCTATTACAATGTTATACCGGCCCACTGGTATGAACTCTTTTTATGTCAATTCCAATGAACATCCAATCAGAGTGTGTGTCATATGACACTCTTGAAGTCCAGCCTTTGAAAACCCTTAGGAAGCCTATTCATGCTCTTTACTTCACAGCCCAGCCAAAAAGAGGAAATGAAGGGGGCGGAGGAACAGAAGATACAAAGTAGTATTACAAATCTTTTATTATACAATATATCAATATATATATATATATATATATATATATATATATATATATAGACACTTTTAAAAAACATTCTTTAAAAAGTTTAACGTGAAAACTGATTTTTTTTTTCTCAGTCACAAATTCAGATGTTTTCATGTCAGTTTCATTATATTAAAGGGACATGAAACCCAATTTTGTTGATTGGTGGCTGCATATATAAACTGATTGTCATTGGCTCACCCATGTGTTCAGTTTGAAACCACTAGTGCATTGCTGCTCCTTCAACAAATGATACCAAGAGAATAAAACAGATTAGATAATAGAAGTAAATTAGAAAGTTGTTTAAAATTGTATTCTCTATCTGAATCATTAAAGGAAATTTTTGGGTTTCATGTACCTTTAAGCTTAAATATGTCTCTGAATAGCTGTCTGTAATAATGGTTTAGCTTGCATAAAAAACATGATAAAGGAACATACATATAAAATGAAAGATAAACACAATATATGTATACGGCACCGTTAAATATCCAAATACAAAAAACAGCACAGGAAGGGTAACTTGCAACAAGATTGCACATTTATTAGTGCTCTCCCCAGAGTGATATACTCAGAGATATACAAACTATCCACTAAACTACTAGGTATTGGCAACAATAAAAAGCCTAGAAAGTCTTATATCAGTAATATAGAAAGAAAGTTGTGTTCCAGCATTGGAAAAGTTTCTTAATTTCCCCACAGGTAGAAAGCCGTACATCTGCTTCCAACAATACACTCATAATTGCTGCTCAATTTAGTTGGAATTCCCTTGGCTCAAAGGGTTAATACACCATACAATAGAACCTGGTTATTCAGTCCTCCAAATAGCATAGCAAAGATTTCTCTTACAAAGCCAATTGGCAGCTCGTGTCTGCTGCGCTTAGTTCACACAACTATGCCAGAAGAGAAGTATGCGGCTAGATAAAAAACTCCCATGCAATGTCCTTAAATGAGAATCATGTAGAAGTTAAAATATACCTGCTCTTCCGTGTTCCCTGCACTCATCACCGACCTCACTGAGGCTGCTTAATATCAAAATCCCCTCCTTGTCAGCAATAGTTTTCTGCAGTTTCCGGATAGGTATTTACTTCTTCATCTATTTTCTCTATTTTCCTCAGCCACTATACAGGACATCCATTCTGTCAGGTGTAAATGAGGCTCAGAACCTTTAATCCAATTGCGGTCTCAGACTTTCCTCGGCTTACTTATGATGAGGGGGGCCAGCTGATTCCTCCCTCGTTTTCCTTCAGCTAAACCTAACACCTATACTTGCACGTTTACGCCCATTGCAATAAAACCCCTTACTCTAATAACCCCTAAATTGCCACAACCCCCACCACAATAACCCCTACACTACTTAACCCCTAAAATGTCATTACCCCCACCATAATAGCCCCTACACTACTTAACACCTAATCTGCCACAACCCCCACCACAATAACACCTACACCCAAAACGCCATTACTCCCACAATAACTCCTACATTATGTAACCCCTAAACCACCATTGCCCCACCGTAATAACATCTACACTACTTAACATTTAAAATTCCATTACCCAGACCACAATAATCCCTACACTAATTTACCCCCTAATAGCTAACCCATCCAAGACCCCTGACTTAAAAACCCCTAAGTTACAAAAAATACAAATTTAGTACCTGTAAAAGAAAGAAAAATACCAAAAATAAACAATACTAAAATAAGCCCTATTCTAAAAACTGAAGTACACTAAAAAAAAAGCCACCTTAAAAAAAACCCTATAGTAAAACTAAAATAACCCCACAAATAGAAAAAAAAATAGCTTTAAAAACCTAATCTAAAAACCCCCTAAAAAGGGCATTTGTTGGGCAGTGCCCTAGTTTTAGTGATTACGGGGCATATTTATCAAGCTCCGTATGAAGCTTGATGCCCCGTGTTTCTGGAGAGCCTTCAGGCTCGCCAGAAACACAAGTTATGAAGCAGCGGTCTAAAGACATTGCCGGAAATCAACCCGGTCAAATACAATTGGGTTGATTGACACCCCTGCTAGCGGCCAAATGGCCGCGAATCTGCAGGGGGCGGCATTGCACCAGCAGTTCACAAGAACTGCTTGTGCAATGCTAAATGCGGAGAGCGTAATGGTGTCTACATTCAGCGATGTCTGTCGGACATGATCCGCTGATCGGATCATGTCGGACAGACATTTGAAAAATTGGCCCCTATAGCTCTTTTGCAAAAAAGTGATCTTAGCTCTTTTGCAAAAAAGTTTATTTAGCTCTTTTTACAGTGAGAGTTATGGCAGTTTAGAGGTTAATAGTGTAGGGGGTTAATATCTATGGGGTGTGGCAGATTAGGTGTTAATAGTGAAGCGGGTAGTTTGTGATGGGGATGTGGTGGATTAGGAGTTAATATAGAAGCGGGATAGTTTGCAATGGAGAATGTGGCAGATTAGGGGTTAACAGTTTTGGGAGTGGATAGTGTAGGCCATGAAGCTTAATTTAAAAAAAAAAATTATGTTTAGTGCAACTTTTCAAGTGCAAACCCATTAAAAAGTTTGAGCGTACATTGTGATTGCATTTGAGCGATCACATTTACTTTCAACTTGTAAAATGAGCATGAGCGAGTATAAGTTAACTCGATCAAGATATTGCAATATCCTGCTTGTGCTCCACTTGTAATGCAGCCCAAAATGTTTCATTATGCATCAATAAAAAAGTTTGCAATGCACTTTCATTATTTCATATACTTCACATTTTTTTTTTGTTTTCTGTACTTTAACTCCACTGCCCAGAAAGCTTGGAGAGCATTCTGAGGAACACAGAACTCCGAGACTCCTACTTTCTGTAAAGCGATTAGTTGATATGTGCAGAAGCTTAAATAAATCTGTTCCTAATTTGTCACTGCAAAGATGGTAAACTAAACATAAAAGTTGTATCTCAGGCCTGCAAAGCAACACATAGGGCAAGATTTATCATGAGGTGAATGCCCCAATCGGTTGAAGGCTTGCTCATTTGACTTCTAACTGTGCTTACAAAAAGTGGTCATATCTGCAACCTATAATTTGACATATAATAACAATATATGTCAAGCTGAGACTTCTTGTTCCAATAATAGCGGCATGTAAGCAAGCTTGCATGAAAATGTTATATTTAAAGGGACATTAAACACTTAATAAATGCTAGATAGAATGATGCATTAAAAAAAATCTGAGAATTACATGTAAATGTATTTTTAAAGCTGTTTAAATGTTGATAAAATAAGTGTAAAGTTTTATGGGTGCAATGCTGAATGCGGAGAGCGTATTGCTCTCCGTATTCAGCGAGGTCTGTCGACATGATCCGCAATGTCAGATCATGTCCGACAGGCCTTTCATAAATAGGGGCCCATACCTCTAAAAAAACGTGGAATGCCCAAACAGCCCTTGGAATCATTTTTCGCTCTATCCAGAGAGACTGCTATATCATAGCTAAACATAATTTTCAGTGGCGTCACTAGGGTTGGTGTCACCCGGTGCGGTAAGTTATGGTGTCACCCCCCCCCCCCAGAAAGCAGACACACACAAAAACACAGGCACACACACATACAAACACTCAGACACACTTAAAAACATACTCAGATGCACACACAAACACTCGGAAACACACTCAGACACACACAAAAACACTGAGACACACACACACTTACAAAATATGTAAACTGCACTGCATTAATTATAAAGCGCATGCCTAGAGCTGCTCCCTGGCTCAGCAGAGCATCAAATGAAAGATAAACAGAGCACTCTAAAAATAAATCACTAAAGAAAAGGTTTAGGCGCAAACTATGAAAATTCTGCTCTCTGACTCTGTTCCAAGCCTGTCAGTGCACAGCCCCGGGCCGCGTGCCTACCGCTTCTTATGGCCAATCACCTCTGCACTCTACCCACCCCCAGACCCCCGCCCGCCCTCCTACCTGTTCAGTGTGCACTTAGTGTACCGTAACCGTAATGGTCTGGTGGGCATCATACGTGGCTCCTTCACTTTAAAGACAGTGTCAAACAGCCAGACATCCCCTCATGATTTGCCAGTTCCCGTTTAGAGAGACAGCACAGCAGTGAGTGACTCCACTGCTCTACATGTCACTGAGCAGTGAGCACAGATAGGCAGGCAGGTTTAGGCTAGCAGCGCAACTTTGCAAGCCCCACGGCATGCCCACAACATTCATAGCAAAATTGGGCAGGGGAGCAGCAAAGTACAAACAAGCAAAAGCAGCCGGGAAAACTATTTGTTGAAATTGCAGCACTGGCTCAAGGGGGAAAAAAATTGTGTGTCTACAACTTCCCCAGTCCCACCAATGTTCACAAATGCCAGCCCCTCTAATAAAAAAAAAATCTATGCATCTCAACATTGTATTTCTTTGAATTTCAATAAAATTTAAAAAAAAAAAAAAAAAAAAAAAAAATTTTTTTTTTGGTGTCACCCCCTGGAGGGTGTCACCCGGGTGCGGCCCGCCCCCCCCCGCCCCCCCCCCTAGTGACGCCACTGATAATTTTGAATATTTTACAAACAAAAAAACCTTTACGTAACCTGTTATGAAGGCATGCTTTGTGGTTGTAATTAATGTTTAAGCTCTCGTTTGATGTGTGAGATATCAGGTATTCAGCACTTCATGCAGCTATATATGTAACTGGCAAGTAAAATGTGATGTTCAGCAAAGTCACCAGCATCTACGAATCCAGGCCTCTAGAACCATCATTGTTTTTTGCAGGGGTTACATAAGAAAGGGTGGTGTTTCAAAATGTAAATGGACCAGACAAAATAGGGAACTTCATTTTCGGACTTCATAAAAGTATTTGGTATTGTGTTTTCTGTACAATTTTTTTCTACTGCTTTGTGATAAGTTCTGACACAGCTTTTCATTTTATTTCTAGATTTCTTTTCTAGCAGATGATAGATATACACAGTGTTACTTAGTGGCGGATACAAAATGTTCATGAAGAGGAAAACTAGATTAAAGGAGGTTGATAAGAGTATAATAACAATTGAAAACACTGAATATAAAGTACAGAGGATAAAAAAAAAATGTTACAAGAGGCTTTGAAGATAGAAATATTTGTAATTATAGCAAGCTTCTGCACTTGAAAGACATAAACAGATGAAATAGGAATATTGAGAATGTAATTACCATACTGGATCAAAAGTGTCTTCATTGTACCTTTTTATCTTAAGATCAAATGGTAAATAAATAAATAAATATTTGATTAATACAAAACACACATACAAGTTAAAGGGACGTAAAACTCATAACGTTTCCTTTCATGATACAGAGTGTACAATAAAAAAAACTTTCTAATTCGCTTCTATTATAAAATGTATTTTGTACTCATGGGGGCCGAATTATCAGGCCCCTGTTTCTGCACGAGCCTTCAGGCTCACACGAAACAGCAGTTATGAAGCAGCAGTCTAAAGACCGCTGCTCCATAACTTGTCCACCTGTTTTGAGGTTGCAGACATCAATCCGCCCAATCCTTTACGATCGGGCTGATTGACAACCCCTGCTCTGCAGGAGGTGGCATTGCACAAGCAGTTCACAAGAACTGCTTGTGCAATGATAAATGCTCACAGCGTATGCTGTCGGCATTTATCGATGTGCGGCGGACATTATAAGCTACATCATATCATGTCCGCTCACACTTTCATAAATCGGTTCAAGGTGTCCTTTGTTGAAGAGCATACATAGCTATGTTTAGGAGTGTCTACATCTCTTCAGCACTATATAGCAGCAGTTTTGCAACAATGGTTTCAACAATACTTTGAGCAAACAGTGCTACCATCTAATGTTCATTTATGACAATAATAACAACATTATTGCAAAACTGCTGCCATATGCAGCTCCAGATATGTGAACGCTCCTGAGCCTACCTTTGAAAAAAAAGTCAATTAAATTAAAAAGGAGAAATATCTGAAAATTGCATTCTCTAGCTTAATTATTAAAAAAATAAGCATCTTTCTTTCATGTCATTTGCAAGAGTCCATGAGCTAGTGACGTATGGGATATACATTCCTACCAGGAGGGGCAAAGTTTCCCAAACCTCAAAATGCCTATAAATACACCCCTCAGCACACCCACTAATCAGTTTTACAAACTTTGCCTCCTATGGAGGTGGTGAAGTAAGTCTGTGCTAGATTTCTATGTTGATATGCGCTTTGCAGCAGGCTGAAGCCTGGTTCCTCCCAGAGTGCAGTGAATGAAAGAGGGATGTGAAGGGAGTATTACCTATTGAATGCAATGGTCATCCTAACGGGGGTCTATTTCATAGGTTCTCTGTTATCGGTCGTAGAGATTCATCTCCTACCTCCCTTTTCAGATCGACGATATACTCTTATATATACCATTACCTCTGCTGATTCTCGTTTCAGTACTGGTTTGGCTATCTACCTTGTGTAGATGAGTGTCTTTTGGTAAGTATGTTTTATCTTATTTATGACACTCTCAGCTATGGTTTGGCACTTTATATGTAAAGTTCAAAATATATGTTTTATACTTATATTTGCCACGATTCAGGTTAATCAGTATATTTTCCTTCTTACAGACTGTCAATTTCACTTTGGGAAATGCATATGAATACATTTTTTTCTTACCTGAAAATTTTTCAATTTGACTCCTCTTTCTAAATTGCGGGCTGTTAGGCTCGCGGGAGCACAAAATGCTTTAATTTATTGCATCATTTTTGGCACAAGACATTTTTGGTGCGAAAATTACGTTTGTTGACGTTATGACGTAATTTCCGGCGTCTTAGTTGACGCCGAGAGTTTTCACGTAGTTGCGTCATCTATGACGTTCGTGTTTGTTGCAGACGTTTTTGGCGCCAAATAATATTTTTTCAATTGTGGGCGTCATACTTGGCGCCATTTTTTTTTACATTATTTAAGTCATTATTTCTTGTTGCTTCTGGTTTCCAGAGGCTTATTCTGTTTGCATTTTTTCCCATTCCTGAAACTGTCATATAAGGAATTTGATAATTTTGCTTTATATGTTGTTTTTTCTATTACATATTGCAAGATGTCTCAGTCTGACCCTGTATCAGAATCTACTTCTGGAATGCTGCTGCATGATGTCGGTTCTACCAAAGCTAAGTGCATTTGTTGTAAACTTGTGGTAACTGTTCCTCCGGCTGTAGTTTGTGTTAGTTGTCATGATAAACTTTCAAAAGCAGACAATATTTCCATTAGTAGTAGTCCATTACCTGTTGTTGTTCCTTCAACATCTAATGTTCAGGATATTCCTGTTAATGTGAGAGAATTTGTTTCTAATTCTGTTCAGAAGGCCCTGTCTGTTATACCTCCTTCTAATAAACGTAAAAGGTCTTTTAAAACTTCTCATAAATTAGATGAATTTTTTAAATGACCGCCAGCATTCTGATTTATCTATCTCTGATGAGGATCTATCTGGTTCAGAAGATTCTGCCTCAGATATTGACACTGACAAATCTTCATATTTATTTAAAATGGAGTTTATTCGTTCTTTGTTAAAAGAGGTGTTGATTGCATTAGATATGGAGGAGTCTAGTCCTCTTGATATTAAAACCAGTAAATGTTTAAATTCGTTTTTTAAACCTCGGGTAGTTATTCCAGAGTTTTTTCCAGTTCCTGATGCTATTTCAGATGTAATTTCTAGGGAATGGAATAGTTTGGGTACGTCATTTACTCCTTCTTCAAGGTTTAAGAGACTCTACCCTTTGCCGTCTGATAGATTGGAGTTTTGGGAAAAGATCCCCAAAGTTGATGGGGCTATCTCTACTCTTGCTAAACGTACTACTATTCCTACAGCAGATAGTACTTCTTTTAAAGACCCTTTAGATAGGAAGCTTGAATCTTATCTAAGGAAGGCTTATTTATGTTCAGGTCATCTTCTTAGGCCTGCTATTTCTTTGGCTGATGTTGCTGCGGCTTCAACTTTTTGATTGGAGGCTTTAGCACAACAAGTTCCAGATCCTAATGTGTATAGCATTGTTAAGCTAATTCAACATGCTAATAATTTCATTTGTGATGCCATTTTTGATATCATTAGAATTGATGTCAGGTATATGATTTTAGCTAGAAGAGCTTTATGGCTTAAATCTTGGAATGCGGATATGACTTCTAAGTCAACTTTGCTATCTCTTTCTTTCCAAGGTAATAAATTGTTTAGTTCTCAGTTGGATTCTATAATTTCAACTGTCACTGGGGGAAAGGGAGCTTTTTTGCCTCAGGATAAAAAATCTAGGGGTAAATTTAGGGCTGCTAACCGTCTTCGTTCCTTTCATCAGAATAAGGAGCAGAATCCTGACCCTTCCCCTAAAGGAACGGTTTACAATTGGAAGCCTTCTCCAATCTGGAATAAATCCAAGCCTTTTAGAAAATCTAAACCAGCCCCCAAGTCCGCATTATGGTGCGGCCCTCATTCCAGCACAGCTGGTAGGGGGCAGACTACGATTTTTCAAGATATTTGGATCAATTCAATCCAAAATCATTGGATTCAGAACATTGTTTCTCAAGGGTACAGAATAGGTTTCAAGGTAAGACCGCCTGTGAGAAGATTCTTTCTCTCACGCATTCCAGTGAACCCAGTAAAGGCTCAGGCTTTCCTGAAGTGTGTTTCGGACCTGGAGTCATCTGGGGTAATTGTGCCAGTTCCATATCTGGAACGGGGTCTGGGGTTTTATTTAAATCTGTTCATTGTTCCAAAGAAAGAGAATTCTTTCAGACCAGTTCTGGATCTAAACATTTTGAATCATTATGTAAGAATACCAACATTCAAAATGATGACTATAAGTACTATTCTTCCTTTTGTTCAGCAAGGGCATGCTTATCTTCATATTCCGATTAATCCAGATCACTATCAGTTCCTGAGATTCTCTTTTCTAGACAAGCATTACCAATTTGTTGCTCTTCCTTTTGGTTTAGCAACAGCTCCAAGGATCTTTTCAAAGGTTCTCGGTGCCCTACTCTCTGTAATCAGAGAGCGGGGTATTGCGGTGTTTCCTTATTTGGACGATATCTTGGTACTTGCTCAGTCTTTACTGCAGAATCTCAAACAAATCAACTAGTGTTGTTTCTTCAAAATCATGGTTGGAGGATCAATTTACCAAAGAGTTCCTTGATTCCTTGGACAAGGGTAACCTTTTTAGGATTCCAAATAGATTCAGTATCCTTGACTTTGTCTCTAACAGACAAAAGACGTCTGAAATTGATTTCAGCTTGTCGGAACCTTCCGTTTCAATCATTCCCTTCAGTAGCTATGTGCATGGAGGTTTTAGGTCTCATGACTGCAGCATCGGACGCGATCCCTTTTGCTCATTTTCACATGAGACCTCTTCAGCTTTGTATGCTGAACCAATGGTGCAGGGATTATACAAAGATATCACAACTAATATCCTTAAATCCCAATACTCGACTATCTCTGACTTGGTGGTTAGATCACCACCGTTTGATTCAGGGGGCTTATTTTCATCGTCCAACCTGGTCTGTGATTTCAACAGATGCGAGTCTTTCAGGTTGGGGAGCTGTCTGGGGATCTCTGACAGCGCAGGGGGTTTGGAAATCTCAATGGGCAAGATTACCAATCAATATTTTGGAACTCCGTGCGATTCTCAGAGCTCTTCAGTTCTGACCTCTTCTGAAGAGAGAACCGTTTATTTGTTTTCAGACAGACAATGTCACAACCGTGGCGTATGTCAATCATCAAGGTGGGACTCACAGTCCTCAAGCTATGAAAGAAGTATCTCGGATACTTGCATGGGTGGAATCCAACTCCAGTCTAATCTCTGCGGTCCATATCCCAGATGTAGACAATTGGGAAGCAGATTTTCTCAGCCACCAGACTTTACATCTGGGAGAATGGTCTCTTCACCCAGATGTGTTTCTTCAGATTGTTCAGATGTGGGGGCTTCCAGAAATAGATCTGATGGCTTCTCATCTAAACAGGAAACTTCCCAGGTACCTGTCCAGGTCCAGGGATCCTCAGGCGGAAGCAGTGGATGTGTTGTCACTTCCATGGAATTATCAACCTGCTTATATCTTTCCGCCTCTAGTTCTTCTTCCAAGAGTGATTTAAAAAATCATGATGGAGCGTTCATTTGTACTGCTGGTGGCTCCAGCATGGCCACACAGGTTTTGGTATGCGGATCTTGTTCGGATGTCCAGTTGCCAACCTTGGCCACTTCCGTTAAGGCTAGACCTTCTATCTCAAGGTCCGTTTTTCCATCAGGATCTCAAATCACTAAATTTTAAGGTATGGAGATTGAATGCTTAGTGCTTAGTCATAGAGGTTTCTCTGACTCAGTGATTAATACTATGTTGCAGGCTCGCAAATCTGTGTTTAGAAAGATTTACTACCGAGTTTGGAAGACTTACATTTCATGGTGTTCTTCTCATAAATTCTCTTGACATTCTCTTGGCAACTTGGTCTTCTTTGCATACATTTACTAAATTCTACCATTTTGATGTTTTTTCTTCTTCAGAAGCAGTTTTTGGTAGAAAAGTACTTCAGGCAGCTGTTTCAGTTTGATTCTTCTGCTTATAATTTCAGTTTTTTTCATTATAAAGATTAAAACTTTTGATTTGGGTTGTGGATTATTTTTTCAGCGGAATTGGCTGTCTTTATTTTTATCCCTCCCTCTCTAGTGACTCTTGCATGGAGTTCCACATCTTGGGTATTTGCTATCCAATACGTCACTAGCTCATGGACTCTTGCCAATTACATGAAAGAAAACATAATTTATGTAAGAACTTACATGATAAATTCATTTATTTCATATTGGCAAGAGTCCATTAGGCCCACCCTTTTTGTGGTGGTTATGATTTTTTTGTATAAAGCACAATTATTCCAATTCCTTGTTGATGCTTTCGCTCCTTTCTTATCACCCCACTTCTTGGCTATTCATTAATCTGAATTGTGGGTGTGGTGGGGGGTGTATTTATAGGCATTTTGAGGTTTGGGAAACTTTGCCCCTCCTGGTAGGAATGTATATCCCATACGTCACTAGCTCATGGACTCTTGCCAATATGAAAGAAATTAATTTATCAGGTAAGTTCTTACATGAATTATGTTTTTTAATAAGCAAAGATCTTCCCAATTAATACTGCTGCCTTAGTTTGAAGTTACATTTACAATTTTATTCATCAAATTTAAATGCTGTTCTTTCACAAGGATGGTAGAAAAAATGTTGCACAAAATGTGCTTTAAAAGGGACAAATGTTACAGTAATGATTCAGAAAGAACATGCAATTAAAACAAATGGCCAATTTATTTCTATTATCTAATTTGCTTTGTTCTCTTGGTGTCCTTTAGAGGTGTTCACGGGTGAAAAAATTTGCTTAATCTGAATCTTTTATAACAAATATTCAAAAAACTTTCGGCTAGATTACGAGTTTTGCGTTAAGCTGAAAAAGCAGCGTTAACAGGTCTTAACGCTGCTTTTTCACTACCGCTGGTATTACGAGTCTTGCAGGTTTAGGGGCACCGCACACTTTTTTGGCCTTACCGCAAACCGACTTACGTAAACTTTGTAAACCCTTTTTTCTATGGGACTTCCATAGAGCCGGTATTACGAGTCTGTCCTGGGAGGCCAAAAAGTGAGCGGTACACCCTCTACCTCCAAGATCCATAACGCATTCTAAAGTCAGTAGTTAAGAGTTTTACACTACAACGCTGTAGCATAAAACTCATAACTAAAGTGCTAAAAAGTACACTAACATCCTTAAACTACCTATTAACCCCTAAACCGAGGCCCTCCCGCATCGCAAACACTAAAATTATTAACTAGACAAAAAAGAGAAAGGGATCTCTCTAAAGACTGCACGTATAGCACTCTAAGCCTGGACTAGAAGTGGAGAAATTGGGAAAATTAAAATATAACTTTTATTATATATATTAAAAATAAACACTCAAATTAAAAACAGCCAAAGAATTGGAGGCCTATTCCTTAAAGGGACATAATACTCATATGCTAAATCACTTGAAACTAATGCAGTATAACTGTAAAAAGCTGAAAGGAAAATATCACCTGAGCATGTCTATGTAAAAAACGAAGATATTTTATCTCACAATCTCCTCAGCTCAGCAGAGTAAGTTCTGTGTAAAAAGTTATACTCAGCTGCTCCCAGCTGCAGGTAAAAAAATAAAAATAAAAATGAAAAAATGAACAGCAGCCAATCAGCATCAGCAGTGCTGAGGTCATGAACTCTTACTGTGATCTCATGAGATTTCACTTAACTCTCATGAGATTTCATAGTAAGCTTCCTTTACCTGATTGGTGAAATAATATGAGAGTTCATGAAGCTCATCCTTTCAGCTGTCCCAGGACAGACATACTAAAATGCTGCTTAGAAATCCTTTACAATGGGAGGTGGCTACTGAGGAACTTTTAAGGTAAAATATCTTTCTTTTTTACATAGAGATGTTCAGGAGATATTTTCTAGTCAGCTTTTTACAGCTATGCTGCATCACTTTCAAGTGTTTAAACATTTGGGTATTATGGCCCTTTAATCTTCAGTAAGCCTTTGATATATCTAAAGTATTAGTAGGAAATTTGTATAGGTGGGAAGCTATACCTAAGACCACTATTAGAAAAATCAATTTTGTATTATAATGCCACAGTGTCTAACTATAATAAGTTCATATGAGGAAAATTATCTAGTTAGAAAGTTGGTCTTATATTTGTTCAGAGCGTTATAATATGTGAGTATCCAACTGTATTGAAGCCAAGTTTACAAATATACTAATGGCTTGTGGTTAGTAGGCTGTAATTTATCATCAGTTATCAATCAGAGGTCTTAATCTCAATGTTATCTTAGTATTGAGATTAAATATAATAATAATGACACTCAGTTAGCATGAAAAGGGTAATGTTTATAACTGTGTGATATCACTTTATTTGTGCATATAACATCACATTCGTGTTGTGCTTGGATTGATACTGGATAACGTAGATTTCAGAGCATTCAAATTGCACGTGAAGTATAAATATAAATCAACTTAGGTAGAGTGGTATCCGTTTCTAATTTCTTATCATAAGAATATAATTCTGACTTAGTCTCATAGTATACTTATAATGGTATGTTTTAGCACATAAGTTAGCTAAGCATATCAGGTTGAAATATATTTTCTAAATTGAATAAGTCATACAAATCTAATACAACTCATACCTAATAAATTGGGTTAATAAAATTGCTGGTTATTTACTTTTGTTAATGTGAAAATAAAGTTTTTTTCACTAATTATATAAATCTAATATTACAATAGGAGACAAGGTTTGTATAAAGTTAATTATAGAATACAGGCAAATGGATTTGCAATGATAAATCAGCCAATCGGAACAGCCAATAGAATGCGAGCTCAATCTGATTGAACTTGATTCTGATTGGCTGATTCCATCAGCCAATCAGAATATTCCTACCTTAATTCCGATTGGCTGATAGAATCCTATCAGCCAATCGGAATTCGAGGGACGCCATCTTGGATGACGTCAATTAAAGGAACCGTCATTCTTCAGTTGGACGTCGCCGGATGAAGATGGGTCCGCGGTGGAGGTCTTCAGGATGGAGCCGGTCCTCATCGGATGAAGATAGAAGATGCCGCTTGGAAGATGATGGTTGCCGGTCCGGATCTACTCTTCTTCCCGGATAGGATGAAGACTTTGGAGCCTCTTCTGGACCTCTTCAGCCACCGGATGATGGATCGCCAGCCCCCGCTTGGGTTGGATGAAGATTTTGGAGCCAGGACCGATCGGTGATACCCGGTGAGGTGAAGACAAGGTAGGATGATCTTCAGGGGCTTAGTGTTAGGTTTATTTAAGGGGGGTTTGGGTTAGATTAGGGGTATGTGGGTGGTGGGTTGTAATGTTGGGGGGGTATTGTATGTTTTTTTTTACAGGCAAAAGAGCTGAACTTCTTGGGGCATGCCCCGCAAAGGGCCCTGTTCAGGGCTGGTAAGGTAAAAGAGCTTTGAACTTTAGTAATTTAGAATAGGGTAGGGCATTTTTTTATTTTGGGGGTCTTTGTTATTTTATTAGGGGCTTAGAGTAGGTGTAATTAGTTTAAAATTGTTGTAATATTTTTCTTATGTTTGTAAATATTTTTTTATTTTTTGTAACTTAGTTCTTTTTTTTTTGTACTTTAGTTAGTTTATTTCATTGTAGTTATTTGTAGGTATTGTATTTAATTAATGTATTGATAGTGTAGTGTTAGGTTTCATTGTAGTTAATTGTAGGTATTTTATTTAATTAATTTAATGATAGTTTAGTGTTAGGTTTAATTGTAACTTAGGTTAGGATTTATTTTACAGGTAATTTTGTAATTATTTTAACTATTTTAGCTATTAAATAGTTCTTAACTATTTAATAGCTATTGTACCTGGTTAAAATAAATACAAAGTTACCTGTAAAATAAATATTAATCATAAAATAGCTATAATATAATTATAATTTATATTGTAGCTATATTAGGATTTATTTTACAGGTAAGTATTTAGCTTTAAATAGGAATAATTTATTTAATAAGAGTTAATTAATTTCGTTAGATTTAAATTATATTTAAGTTAGGGGGGTGTTAGTGTTAGGGTTAGACTTAGCTTTAGGGGTTAATACATTTATTAGTATAGCGGTGAGCTCCAGTCGGCAGATTAGGGGTTAATAATTGAAGTTAGGTGTCGGCGATGTTAGGGAGGGCAGATTAGGGGTTAATACTATTTATTATAGGGTTAGTGAGGCGGATTAGGGTTTAATAACTTTATTATAGTAGCGCTCAGGTCCGGTCGGCAGATTAGGGGTTAATAAGTGTAGGCAGGTGGAGGCGACGTTGTGGGGGGCAGATTAGGGGTTAATAAATATAATATAGGTGTCGGCGGTGTTAGGGGCAGCAGATTAGGGGTACATAGGGATAATGTAAGTAGCGGCGGTTTACGGAGCGGCAGATTAGGGGTTAATAATAATATGCAGGGGTCAGCGATAGCGTGGGCGGCAGATTAGGGGTTAATAAGTGTAAGGTTAGGGGTGTTTAGACTCGGGGTACATGTTAGAGTGTTAGGTGCAGACGTAGGAAGTGTTTCCCCATAGGAAACAATGGGGCTGCGTTAGGAGCTGAACGCGGCTTTTTTGCAGGTGTTAGGTTTTTTTTCAGCTCAAACAGCCCCATTGTTTCCTATGGGGGAATCGTGCACAAGCACGTTTTTGAGGCTGGCCACGTCCGTAAGCAACTCTGGTATCGAGAGTTGAAGTTGCGTTAAATATGCTGTACGATCCTTTTTTGGAGCCTAACGCAGCCATTCTGTGGACTCTCAATACCAGAGTTATTTTAAAGGTGCGGCCAGAAAAAAGCCAGCGTTAGCTACGCGGGTCGTTACCGACAAAACTCTAAATCTAGCCGTAAGTTTATATTGATGTAATGATTCCTTATGCAAAGAGTCATACTTGTAAGCAATGGTTTGGAATGTGTATTCATATTGATATACTGGTTCCATTAGGTATTTAATATAAAGAAAGTATGTACCTTTGTTGGTGTGTGAGATATATGTTATAACTAACATTCTCTGTAATTATTGGGAACCTGAGTTATTAATGAGTTTCGAGATGCTTTTGTGTATATGTTTCATTATGGCACAGTGAATAACTACAACACAACATGTTAAGTAATATATTATTTGTGATACAGACTTTCAGAAGAGTGTTAAGTGTGACACAGTGTGTTAGAGAAATTATAAATTTCAATGTGCTCTTTCTTATTAAAATAATGAGACATACAGTGTGAACACCTGGGGGTCTGTGAATTGAATGGGGTCTAACTGTGTCATGTTTAATGTGATGTACTATATGCATCAATCCAAAGTAAATACAAATGTGTGCTATGTCAAAATTTAGCACACGTTATTATGTACCCCCATTTAAGGGGAGGTACATGCTAGTGGGTATATAGAAAAGGTTGCCGGTGTGGTGTCACTGTATTTGTGTTGTGGTAAATTATCTATTTCTGAAGTGTCAGATTATATACAGTAGAGCACACAGACTTTCAAACAAAAACACAAAGTGGATAGTCTATGGGAAAAAGATAGATTAGCCAGGAAACAAAAAAGAACTGCAGATTTAAATGACATATTTGACAGCAATAGCTCCAGCCCCAACTCTAGCAATTACACCTCCCTAGATTCTATTCTGAGGGATATGCATAAAACTATGTATAAGCAAGATAAAGTCTGGGGGAACAGACACTTCTTTGAGAAGTATATTGAAAAAGAACTAATCCCCAGAGGCCTTAGAATTCAGTTGTTCCCGGCATTCAAATTCAAAGATTACAAATTAACAGTAGAATGGGAAGAAGCGTTATCAGAATGCTCTGTAAAACTCATGAAAATCCTAATGAAACATGATAGCTCTGAATATGATCTGTTGGAAGACAAAATTAAAGAACTAACTGATAATTTAAAGAAATTTGAAACAGACACTGAATTTGATAAATTATACAAATCTTATCAAAAGGAACTAGACAAACTGGAATCAGAACTGAAAGAAATAAAACAAGGTAAATTGAACAGAGACATTACAAACTTTAAAAACAATAAAGTCTACAAATGGCGCAATAAAAACTTTTATAAAAATCCAGGAAACAACACTAAATCGACAGTTATTCAAAGTGACATCTCAGATACGGATGGAGAGGAAAATGAACCTGTAAACAGTGTCACTCCCAGTACCTCCACAAGTATCCAATCAATCAGAGCTTCTAACAGAAATAAAATAAAGGATTTTTTAGAGCAGGGCGAAAGTACAGCCACACCAGGAGAGGAGGGAGGGCAAAGCAAAAGACCCACAAGGGGACACGGACGCAACACGAACAGCAATCAGAGGCACTGGAAACAACAACCCAGAGCCCCGAGTCCCTTCTCTCGGTTACGGAACAATCATTGAGAGTTATTAATCTCTCCACAATAAATCTTTCTAAGGAACACATTTCAGTTTTATCTAAAGGCCTATCTTTTTGTCCATCCACAGGGATAGACAAATATGAAACAATTAAAGATATACAACTTTTCATTAGAAAATTATATCTAAAGAAACAATTTACTGAACCCAGCATAGACTGGGGTTGGAATGAAGAAGAGCTAGAAACTATTCAAGATCTGGACACTCTATTAGGAGAGTCAGATGGCGGAGAACATGGCAAGTGGAGGGATCTAGTTCACACTAAATCAACCTATGTACCTAAGAAAATACACTGCCTTAAAATAGAGGTATTTAACCAGATGATTTGTAAAGACATTTTGGCTCTACACTCCTTACCGACAACTCCCAACTTAACATACAAGGAAAGACAAGCACTAAAGGACATGAGTACTTGGGATGAAGTGGTAATCAGAAACGGTGCTCTGACAAAATGCAGAAAGACATTTGGCAGAAGGACATTTGGCAGACGGACATTTGGCCGACGGACATTTGGCTGACAGACAGAAAGCTAAAGAATGTTCCGATTTCGGCCGAGGGCAGATACGTTCCAGAGTGCTCTGTTCTAATCAGAGCCTCGGGCGCCGCAACTGCCTCTGGGAACCTTACCATGGGTCCCAGGCCACACGTTTTGTAATTCTCTGTCTGGGAAACTATCTATCTATCTATCAAATCTATCTATTTATCTATCAAATCTATCTATCTATCGTATCTATCAAATGTATCTATTGCATCTATTGATCTATCTAATCTATGTATCTATCTATCTATCTATCAAATATATCTCGTGGCCGGACTGTTATGTGACAGCCACTTGTGTTTCGGCCAAATGTCCGTCGGCCAAATGTCCATCGGCCAAGTGTCCGTCGGCCAAGTGTCCGTCGGCTAAAAGTCCGGCCACGATCAGAAACGCAGACAAGGGTGGCAATATTGTAATATGGCCCCTTGAAATGTACCTAAAGGAAGCCAGTAAACAACTAACAGATAAAAATTGCTATATGAGACTTCTCAATAACCCTACTACAGGTTATCTTAAAATCTATAACCACATGATAAATGAAGCTAAACAGAACCACATCCTCAATGCAAAAGAAATCAAAATCCTACAGAGAGATCATCCAATCACACCAACTTTTTACCTCATTCCAAAAGTGCACAAGAACAAGCACATACCCCTGGGTAGACCGATTGTCTCTGGAATTGGCTGTTTAACAGAGCGGGCCAGTAAATATCTAGACTACAGACTGAGAAGATTTGTACAAGAACTCCTGTCTTATGTACAAGATACCATGGAAGTTCTTCAAAGATGAAATGATATTCATACTGACAAAGATACTTGGTTAGTAACAACCGATGTTGAATCTTTATATACCTCAATCAACCACGTGGATGGAATAAAGGCGGTTCAGTACTTTCTAGATCAAAAATCAGAAGAAGATAAACAACACAATGAATTTATAATCAAACTTCTCAAATTTATCCTCCAATACAATTATTTTATCTTTGACAACAAATATTACCTCCAAACAAGGGGAACAGCCATGGGAACAGCATGCGCACCAACGTATGCAAACCTTTTCCTTGGCTGGTGGGAGGCAGAATATGTATTTACAGAGAATAACAAAAACTATACAGATAGAATCCCTATGTGGCTTCGGTACATAGATGATATCTTCTTCATCTGGGAAGGACCATATTGAGAATTACAAGAATTCATCAATGTACTGAACAACAACAATGTTAACATCAAACTAACCCACAAAGCTAACCAACAATGTATCAACTTCTTGGACCTAACAATACTCAAAGATGCCGAAGGTACCATAAAGACAGACCTTTTCAGAAAAGTAATGGCAACTAACAGCCTACTTCATAACAGCAGTGCACACGCAAGTAACACCATGAAGAGTCTTCCTACAGGGGAATTCCTGAGAATCAGGAGAAATTGTTCGGATTTACATACTTTCCAAATACGTGCTCAAGAATTGGAGAGTAGATTATTGGAGAGAGGATATAGTAAAAGAACCATTAAGAAACCAAGGTACAGAGCACAGGAAACCAATAGACAAGAATTTTTAAAGAAGAAATTCAGATCTAGGAGTGTTGCTCCAAGACTCATAATCACATACAATTCTCAAAGTAAAAGGGTTAATGAAATTCTGAATACATATTGGTACATCCTTAAATCTGATCCAACTCTAAAAGATATCATAGGGACTAGACCCTCCATCTCATACAAACGAACACGTAACATTAAAGATATGATTATGAGTAGCCATCTACAGAGACATAAAACCAAGACAGCATTGGCACCAGGATCACACAAATGTGGCAACTGTAGTACGTGTAAATATATGATCAAATCTGATCACATAATAGATCGATTCAGGAACAAACATGTCATCAAAGACTACATCAGTTGTCAAACGGAGGGAGTAATATACCTACTCATATGCAAGTGTGAAAAATTTTACGTAGGAATAACGACACGAAAATTAAGAGTGAGAATAATGGAACATCTACGCAACATCAGAAACGCTGAGAAAGATAAGAAAGATGACAAAACTCTAACAAGCTTCACGCAGCATTTCCTACAGTACCATAAAGCAAATGCTGAAGAACTACAATGCAAAGGTATAGAAAGAATAAGATTGGGCATCAGAGGAGGAAATCTTGAAACAGTATTATTAAAAAGAGAAAGTAGATGGATATACCTTCTTAATACTGTTCAACCATTCGGCATGAATGAAAATAATAATTTCTATGTACATCTTCAAACCTAGATCAGATGGATTAATTCAAACAATGTCCCTAATAAAAACACTGGGAGAGACATATAAGTTTGATTAAATAACAACATACTTGATACAATCTGACAAATAATAAAACCACAAACTCCTATTTATTTAAGAGCATGATAAATAAAATGAGAAACAAATATCTCACTCAAAATACTAATATATTTTTGTAAGGAACAACTGAAATTCATTGATCATATGAACCTTAGAGTTCTACTAGGATTTTCAGCAGTGAAATTACTATATAGTTCTACTAGGATATTACTTATAGTTCTACTAGGATTTTCAGCAGTAAAATTACCTCACATATAAGCATGCACATTTCACTCACAGTATTTTATTAAAATTATGTCACAATTTCTTTCTTTTTGCTGTAAGTCACATATCTCATATCACATATATTAATTTGCACCCACTAGAATGTACCTCCCCTTAAATGGGGGTACATAATAACTTGTGCTAAATTTTGACATAGCACACATTTGTATTTACTTTGGATTGATGCATATAGTGCATCACATTAAACATGACACAGTTAGACCCCATTCAATTCACAGACCCCCAGGTGTTCACACTGTATGTCTCATTATTTTAATAAGAAAGAGCACATTGAAATTTATAATTTCTCTAACACACTGTGTCACACTTAACACTCTTCTGAAAGTCTGTATCACAAATAATTTATTACTTAACATGTTGTGTTGTAGTTATTCACTGTGCCATAATGAAACATATATAATTTCTTTATATTAAATACCATCTAATGGAACCAGTATATCAATATGAATACACATTCCAAACCATTGCTTACAAGTATGACTCTTTGCATAAGGAATCATTACATCAATATAAACTAAGGCCTAGATTTAGAGTTGGGCGGTAGCCGTCAAAACCAGCGTTAGAGGCTCCTAACGCTGGTTTTGGGCTACCGCCGGTATTTAGAGTCAGTCATTAAAGGGTCTAACGCTCACTTTCCAGCCACGACTTTTCCATACCGCAGATCCCCTTACGTCATTTGTGTATCCTATCTTTCCAATGGGATCTTTCTAACGCCGGTATTTAGAGTCGTGTCTGAAGTGAGCGTTAGAATTCTAACGACAAAACTCCAGCCGCAGAAAAAAGTCAGTAGTTAAGAGCTTTCTGGGCTAATGCCGGTTTATAAAGCTCTTAACTACTGTGCTCTAAAGTACACTAACACCCATAAACTACCTATGTACCCCTAAACCAAGGTCCTCCCACATCGCCGCCACTCTATTAAATTTTTTTAACCCCTAATCTGCCGACCGCCACCTACGTTATACTTATGTACCCCTAATATGCTGCCCCTAACACCGCCGACCCCTATATTATATTTATTAACTCCTAACCTGCCCCCCACAACGTCGCCGCCAGCTACCTACAATAATTAACCCCTAATCTGCCGACCGCAAAGCGCCGCCACTTACGTTACCCTTATGTACCCCTAATCTGCTGCCCCTAACACCGCCGACTCCTATATTATATTTATTAACCCCTAATCTGCCCCCCTCAATGTCGCCTCCACCTGCCTACACTTATTAACCCCTAAATCTGCCGAGCGGACCACACCGCTACTATAATAAAGTTATTAACCCCTAATCTGCCCTCCCTAACATCGCCGACACCTAACTTCAATTATTAACCCCTAATCTGCCGACCGAATCTCGCCGCTACTGTAATAAATGGATTAACCCCTAAAGCTAAGTCTAACCCTAACCCTAACACCCCCCTAAATTAAATATAATTTAAATCTAACGAAATAAATTAACTCTTATTAAATAAATTATTCCTATTTAAAGCTAAATACTTACCTGTAAAATAAACCCTAATATAGCTACAATATATATTATAATTATATTATAGCTATTTTAGGATTTATATGTATTTTACAGGTAACTTTGTATTTATTTTAACCAGGTACAATAGCTATTAAATAGTTAAGAACTATTTAATAGCTAAAATAGCTAAAATAATTACAAAATTACCTGTAAAATAAATCCTAACCTAAGTTACAATTAAACCTAACACTACACTATCAATAAATTAATTAAATAAAATACCTACAATTATCTACAATTAAACCTAACACTGCACAAACAATAAATTAATTACATGCAATAGCTACAAATAAATACAATTACATTAACTAACTAAAGTACAAAAAATAAAAAAGAACTAAGTTACAAAAAATAAAAAAATATTTACAAACATTAGAAAAATATTACAACAATTTTAAACTAATTACACCTACTCTAAGCCCCCTAATAAAATAACAAAGACCCCCAAAATAAAAAAATGCCCTACCCTATTCTAAATTACAAAAGTTCAAAGCTCTTTTACCTTATCAGCCCTTAAAAGGGCCCTTTGCGGGCCATGCCCCAAAGAATTCAGCTCTTTTGCCTGTAAAAAAAAACATACAATACCCCCCCAACATTGCAACCCACCACCCACATACCCCTAATCTAACCCAAACCCCCCTTAAATAAACCTAACACTAAGCCCCTGAAGATCTTCCTACCTTATCTTCACCATACCAGGTATCACCGATCGTTCCAGGCTCCAAAATCTTCATCCAAGCCCAAGCGGGGGCTGGCGATCCATAATCCGGTGGCTGAAGAGGTCCAGAAGAGGCTCCGAAGTCTTCATCCTATCCGGGAAGAAGAGGCGATCCGGACCGGCAACCATCTTGATCCAAGCGGCATCTTCTATCTTCATCCGATGACGACCGGCTCCATCTTGAAGACCTCCACCGCGGACCCATCTTCTTCTTCCGACGACTTCCCGACGAATGACGGTTCCTTTAAGGGACGTCATCCAAGATGGCGTCCCTCAAATTCCGATTGGCTGATAGGATTCTATCAGCCAATCGGAATTAAGGTAGGAAAATTCTGATTGGCTGATGGAATCAGCCAATCAGAATCAAGTTCAATCCGATTGGCTGATCCAATCAGCCAATCAGATTGAGCTCGCATTCTATTGGCTGATCGGAACAGCCAATAGAATGCGAGCTCAATCTGATTGGCTGATTGGATCAGCCAATCGGATTGAACTTGATTCTGATTGGCTGATTCCATCAGCCAATCAGAATATTCCTACCTTAATTCTGATTGGCTGATAGAATCCTATCAGCCAATCGGAATTCGAGGGACGCCATCTTGGATGACGTCATTTAAAGGAACCGTCATTCGGCGAGTAGGCGTCGGTTGAAGAGGTTGGATCCGCGTCGGTTGGAAAGAAGATGGCTCCGCTCCGCTCCAGAAGAAAGAAGATTGAAGATGCTGCTTGATAGAAGACTTCATCCCGATGATGGACTTCCGACTTCAGCCCGATGATGGAGTTCTTCAGCCGCCGCTTGGATCCAGACTTCAGCCCGAGGATGGACGTCACTCTTCAGCCCCCCGCTTGGGCTTGGATCAACACTTCTTGAGGCTTGGATCAAGACTTCCGAGGACGGATCGGTGAACCTGGTATGGTGAAGATAAGGTAGTAAGATCTTCAGGGGCTTAGTGTTAGGTTTATTTAAGGGGGGTTTGGGTTAGATTAGGGGTATGTGGGTGGTGGGTTGTAATGTTGGGGGGGGTATGTTTTTTTTACAGGCAAAAGAGCTGAATTCTTTGGGGCATGCCCCGCAAAGGGCCCTGTTCAGGGCTGGTAAGGTAAAAGAGCTTTGAACTTTTTTAATTTAGAATAGGGTAGGGCATTTTTTTATTTTGGGGGGCTTTGTTATTTTATTAGGGGGCTTAGAGTAGGTGTAATTAGTTTAAAATTGTTGTAATATTTTTCTTATATTTGTAAATATTTTTTTATTTTTTGTAACTTAGTTCTTTTTTTTTTGTACTTTAGTTAGTTTATTTCATTGTATTTATTTGTAGGTATTGTATTTAATTAATTTATTGATAGTGTAGTGTTAGGTTTAATTGTAGATAATTGTAGGTATTTTATTTAATTAATTTATTGATAGTGTAGTGTTAGGTTTAATTGTAACTTAGGTTAGGATTTATTTTACAGGTAATTTTGTAATTATTTTAACTATTTTAGCTATTAAATAGTTCTTAACTATTTAATAGCTATTGTACCTGGTTAAAATAAATACAAAGTTACCTGTAAAATAAATATAAATCCTAAAATAGCTATAATATAATTATAATTTATATTGTAGCTATATTAGGGTTTATTTTACAGGTAAGTATTTAGCTTTAAATAGGAATAATTTATTTAATAAGAGTTCATTTATTTCGTTAGATTTAAATTATATTTAATTTAGGGGGGTGTTAGGGTTAGGGTTAGAATTAGCTTTAGGGGTTAATACATTTATTAGAATAGCGGTGAGCTCCAGTCGGCAGATTAGGGGTTAATGTTTGAAGTTAGGTGTCGGCAATGTTAGGGAGGGCAGATTAGGGGTTAATACTATTTATTATAGGGTTATTGAGGCGGGAGTGAGGCGGATTAGGGGTTAATAACTTTATTATAATAGCGGCGCGGTCCGGTCGGCAGATTAGGGGTTAATAAGTGTAGGCAGGTGGAGGCGACGTTGTGGGGGGCAGATTAGGGGTTAATTAATATAATATAGGGGTCGGCGGTGTTAGGGGCAGCAGATTAGGGGTACATAGGGATAATGTAAGTAGCGGCGGTTTATGGAGCGGCAGATTAGGGGTTAAAAAAAATATGCAGGTGTCAGCGATAGCGGGGGCGGCAGATTAGAGGTTAATAAGTGTAAGGTTAGGGGTGTTTAGACTCGGGGTACATGTTAGAGTGTTAGGTGCAGACGTAGGAAGTGTTTCCCCATAGAAAACAATGGGGCTGCGTTAGGAGCTGAACGCGGCTTTTTTTGCAGGTGTTAGGTTTTTTTTCAGCTCAAACTGCCCCATTGTTTTCTATGGGGATATCGTGCACGAGCACGTTTTTTAAGCTGGCCGCGTCCGTAAGCACCGCTGGTATCTAGAGTTGCAGTGGCGTTAAATTATGCTCTACGCTCCCTTTTTGGAGCCTAACGCACTGAAAACCCAGCCATTCTGTGAACTCTAAATACCAGCGGTATTTAAAAGGTGCGTGGGAAAAAAAGCACGTGTAGCTAACGCACCCCTTTGGCCGCAGAACTCTAAATTTAGGCGATAGTGTTTTAAATTAAACGAAATGAGACATATAATTCAAATAATAAAAGACAATAAAAAATTAGAAATAAAAAGAAATAAAAAACAAACAAATAGGACACTTTACAGGATGTTTTTTATTATCTTTTTATTATTATACCACCCTGTATATTACAGTAGAAATAAACAACGAAAGAGAGGTCAAAATCTGAGTGAAGAACATCTTTATTATTTTTTTTATTTTACATTTATTTTTATTTCAATTTATTTCATTTTATTAGGATATTTACTTATTATCTATATTTTTTAATTTTCACTTTATTCTTAAATGTGGAGTTTATCAATTGATATAAAACTTATTTATGTATATTTAAAAATCTACACACTGAATTTATCATAAAACATGGAATAATATATAAATACATCAATATGATGGAATATTAACAAAGGACAAGATACATAGGCCTAGATTTGGAGTTTGGCGGTAGCCGTCAAAACCAGCGTTAGAGGCTCCTAACGCTGGTTTTGGCCGCCCGCTGGTATTTGGAGTCAGTGATTAAAGGGTCTAACGCTCACTTTACAGCCGCGACTTTTCCATACCGCAGATCCCCCTACGCCATTTGCGTAGCCTATCTTTTCAATGGGATCTTTCTAACGCTGGTATTTAGAGTCGTTTCTGAAGTGAGCGTTAGAACTCTAACGACAAAACTCCAGCCGCCTGAAAATAGCAGGAGTTAAGAGCTTTCTGGCTAACGCCGGTTTATAAAGCTCTTAACTACTGTACCCTAAAGTACACTAACACCCATAAACTACCTATGTACCCCTAAACCGAGCTCCCCCCACATCGCCGCCACTCGATTAAAATTTTTAACCCCTAATCTGCCGACCGCCACCTACGGTATACTTATGTACCCCTAATCTGCTGCCCCTAACCCCGCCGACCCCTATATTATATTTATTAACCCCTAATCTGCCCCCCACAACATCGCCGCCAGCTACTTAAAATAATTAACCCCTAATCTTCCGACCGCAAAGCGCCGCCACCTACGTTATCCCTATGTACCCCTAATCTGCTACCCCTAACACCGCCGACCCCTATATTATATTTATTAACCCCTAATCTGCCCCCCTCAACGTCGCCGACACCTGCCTACACTTATTAACCCCTAATCTGCCGAGCGGACCTGAGCGCTACTATAATAAAGTTATTAACCCCTAATCCGCCTCACTAACCCTATCATAAATAGTATTAACCCCTAATCTGCCCTCCCTAACATCGCCGACACCTACCTTCAATTATTAACCCCTAAACTTCCGATCGGAGCTCACCGCTATTCTAATAAATGTATTAACCCCTAAAGCTAAGTCTAACCCTAACACTAACACCCCCCTAACTTAAATATAATTTACATCTAACGAAATAAATTAACTCTTATTAAATAAATTATTCCTATTTAAAGCTAAATACTTACCTGTAAAATAAACCCTAATATAGCTACAATATAAATTATAATTATATTATAGCTATTTTAGGATTTATATTTATTTTACAGGCAACTTTGTATTTATTTTAACCAGGTACAATAGCTATTAAATAGTTAAGAACTATTTAATAGCTACCTAGTTAAAATAATAACAAATTTACCTGTAAAATAAATCCTAACCTAAGTTACAAATAAACCTAACACTACCCTATCAATAAAATAATTAAATAAACTACCTACAATTACCTACAATTAACCTAACACTACACTATCAATAAATTAATTAAACACAATTCCTACAAATAACTACAATTAAATAAACTATCTAAAGTACAAAAAATAAAAAAGAACTAAGTTACAAAAAATAAAAAAATATTTACAAACATAAGAAAAATATTACAACAATTTTAAACTAATTACACCTACTCTAAGCCCCCTAATAAAATAACAAAGCCCCCCAAAATAAAAGATTCCCTACCCTATTCTAAATTAAAAAAGTTACAAGCTCTTTTACCTTACCAGCCCTGAACAGGGCCCTTTGCGGGGCATGCCCCAAGAAGTTCAGCTCTTTTGCCTGTAAAAAAAAACATACAATACCCCCCCCAACATTACAACCCACCACCCACATACCCCTAATCTAACCCAAACCCCCCTTAAATAAACCTAACACTAAGCCCCTGAAGATCTTCCTACCTTGTCTTCACCATCCAGATATCACCGATCCGTCCTGGCTCCAAGATCTTCATCCAACCCAAGCGGGGGTTGGCGATCCATAATCCGGTGCTGAAGAGGTCCAGAAGAGGCTCCAAAGTCTTCCTCCTATCCGGCAAGAAGAGGACATCCGGACCGGCAAACATCTTCTCCAAGCGGCATCTTCGATCTTCTTCCATCCGGTGCGGAGCGGGTCCATCTTGAAGCAGGCGACGCAGATCCATCCTCTTCTTCCGATGTCTCCCGACTAATGACGGTTCCTTTAAGGGACGTCATCCAAGATGGCGTCCCTCGAATTCCGATTGGCTGATAGGATTCTATCAGCCAATCGGAATTAAGGTAGGAATTTTCTGATTGGCTGATGGAATCAGCCAATCAGAATCTAGTTCAATCCGATTGGCCGATCCAATCAGCCAATCAGATTGAGCTCGCATTCTATTGGCTGATCGGAACAGCCAATAGAATGCGAGCTCAATCTGATTGGCTGATTGGATCAGCCAATCGGATTGAACTTGATTCTGATTGGCTGATTCCATCAGCCAATCAGAAAATTCCTACCTTAATTCCGATTGGCTGATAGAATCCTATCAGCCAATCGGAATTCGAGGGACGCCATCTTGGATGACGTCCCTTAAAGGAACCATCATTAGTCGGGAGACATCGGAAGAAGAGGATGGATCCGCGTCGCCTGCTTCAAGATGGACCCGCTCCGCACCGGATGGAAGAAGATCGAAGATGCCGCTTGGAGAAGATGTTTGCCGGTCCGGATGTCCTCTTCTTGCCGGGTAGGAGGAAGACTTTGGAGCCTCTTCTGGACCTCTTCAGCACCGGATTATGGATCGCCAACCCCCGCTTGGGTTGGATGAAGATCTTGGAGCCAGGACGGATCGGTGATACCTGGATGGTGAAGACAAGGTAGGAAGATCTTCAGGGGCTTAGTGTTAGGTTTATTTAAGGGGGGTTTGGGTTAGATTAGGGGTATGTGGGTGGTGGGTTGTAATGTTGGGGGGGGGGGGGTATTGTATGTTTCTTTTTACAGGCAAAAGAGCTGAACTTCTTGGGGCATGCCCCGCAAAGGGCCCTGTTCAGGGCTGTTAAGGTAAAAGAGCTTGTAACTTTTTTAATTTAGAATAGGGTAGGGAATTTTTTATTTTGGGGGGCTTTGTTATTTTATTAGGGGGCTTAGAGTAGGTGTAATTAGTTTAAAATTGTTGTAATATTTTTCTTATGTTTGTAAATATTTTTTTAATTTTTGTAACTTAGTTCTTTTTTATTTTTTGTACTTTAGATAGTTTATTTAATTGTATTTATTTGTAGCAATTGTGTTTAATTAATTTATTGATAGTGTAGTGTTAGGTTAATTGTAGGTAATTGTAGGTAGTTTATTTAATTATTTTATTGATAGGGTAGTGTTAGGTTTAATTATATCTTAGGTTAGGATTTATTTTACAGGTAAATTTGTTATTATTTTAACTAGGTAGTTATTAAATAGTTCTTAACTATTTAATAGCTATTGTACCTGGTTAAAATAAATACAAAGTTGCCTGTAAAATAAATATAAATCCTAAAATAGCTACAATATAATTATTATTTATATTGTAGCTATATTAGGGTTTATTTTACAGGTAAGTATTTAGCTTTAAATAGGAATCATTTATTTAATAAGAGTTAATTTATTTCGTTAGATGTAAATTATATTTAAGTTAGGGGGGTGTTAGTGTTAGGGTTAGACTTAGCTTTAGGGGTTAATACATTTATTAGAATAGCGGTGAGCTCCGATCGGAAGTTTAGGGGTTAATAATTGAAGGTAGGTGTCGGCGATGTTAGGGAGGGCAGATTAGGGGTTAATACTATTTATTATAGGGTTAGTGAGGCGGATTAGGGGTTAATAACTTTATTATAGTAGCGCTCAGGTCCGCTCGGCAGATTAGGGGTTAATAAGTGTAGGTAGGTGTCGGCGACGTTGTGGGGGGCAGATTAGGGGTTAATAAATATAACATAGGGGTCGGCGATGTTAGGGCAGCAGATTAGGGGTACATAGGGATAACGTAGGTTGCGGCGGTTTACGGAGCGGCAGATTAGGGGTTAAAAGTGTAATGCAGGGGTCAGCGATAGCGGGGGCGGCAGATTAGGGGTTAATACGTGTAAGGTTAGGGGTGTTTAGACTTGGGGTACATGTTAGGGTGTTAGGTGCAGACGTAGGAAGTGTTTCCCCATAGGAAACAATGGGGCTGCGTTAGGAGCTGAACGCTGCTTTTTTGCAGGTGTTAGGTTTTTTTTCAGCTCAAACAGCCCCATTGTTTCCTATGGGGGAATCGTGCACGAGCACGTTTTTGAGGCCGGCCGCGTCCGTAAGCAACTCTGGTATCGAGAGTTGCATTTGCGGTAAAAATGCTCTACGCTCCTTTTTTGGAGCCTAACGCAGCATTTGTTTTAACTCTCGATACCAGAGTTAAATTTATGGTGCGGCCAGAAAAAAGCCCGCGGAGCGTTAACAGCCCTTTTACCGCCGAACTCCAAATCTAGGCCATAGTATTTCATGATTGAAACTTTGTTTCCCCCTCTTCACCTTTAACAACTTGTAGTCAGTGCTCAATTAGACACATATCTGCATCTTACGCTTGTGATCTCCTAGCTCCTACAGCTATTGAAAAAAAGAAAAAAACAAGCAATTCTGTGATTGGCGGAACTACCAAGACTGATAGTCAGACCGTCCAATCAAAATAGGAGATAGTATTGGGACCGGGTCCTCAACCCGCTTATATTCTCAAACTTCCGGCGGCTCGCCGCCTTTGAAAAAGCCCAATACGGGCGAAACCGGTCAGGGGGTTATAGAGCTTAGGGGAGCTCTATTCACTTTTAATCTACCTAGAATCATTGGCCTGTATAGGTGGGAGTAGATTTACAAATATTTAACAAACTATGTATAGTCTTACCTGGCTATTTAATTAACTATCGCTAAACTAAGACCGCATAGAATGTGATCTAGCACACATTACTAGTAATGAGCTTTATTTAAAACTGGCTACCTAACCGGAGCTGAATACTGGTACCATATTTGGGGGGTATATTCAATACCAACTTTAACTCACAACTAGCGCAAATGATTATTTAAATTGCTGGCTTATTTCTAACCTTGTTGTCATAACGAACAACTCTTTTACTACCACCACAAAGAGTCAATAGGAATGACATTATTATAGATTGCAAAATAGAATTATAGCGAGTGGTATTAGAAGATTGAAAAATCTCTGTGGCCATAAACATAGACCGGACATATACCGGCATAGGTGTTTGGTTAAAATAATCTACTACACTAGTGCTACTTATTTATATACGCTCAGACCTAACCCACTCGATTTATCATTGAAAATCCATTTGCCTGTATTCTATAATTAACTTTATACAAACCTTGTCTCCTATTGTAATATTAGATTTATATAATTAGTGAAAAAAACTTTATTTTCACATTAACAAAAGTAAATAACCAGCAATTTTATTAACCCAATTTATTAGGTATGAGTTATATTAGATTTGTATGACTTATTCAATTTAGAAAATATATTTCAACCTTATATGCTTAGCTAACTTATGTCAGAATTATATTCTTATGATAAGAAATTAGAAACGGATACCACTCTACCTAAGTTGATTTATATTTATACTTCACGTGCAATTTGAATGCTCTGAAATCTACGTTATCCAGTATCAATCCAAGCACAACACGAATGTGATGTTATATGCACAAATAAAGTGATATCACACAGTTATAAACATTACCCTTTTCATGCTTACTGAGTGTCATTATTATTATTTTTAATCACAATACTAAGATAACATTGAGATTAAGACCTCCGATTGATAACTGATGATAAATTACAGCCTACTAACCACAAGCCATTAGTATATTTGTAAACTTGGCTTCAATACAGTTGGATACTCACATATTATAACGCTCTGAACAAATATAAGACCAACTTTCTAACTAGATAATTTTCCTCATATGAACTTATTATAGTTAGACACTGTGGCATTATAATACAAAATTGATTTTTCTAATAGTGGTCTTAGATATAGCTTCCCACCTATACAAATTTCCTACTAATACTTTAGAGATATCAAAGGCTTACTGAAGATTAAGGAATAGGCCTCCAATTCTTTGGTTGTTTGTAATTTGAGTGTTTATTTTTAATATATATAATAAAAGTTATATTTTAATTTTCCCAATTTCTCCACTTCTAGTCCAGGCTTAGTGCTATACGTGCAGTCTTTAGAGAGATCCCTTTCTCTTTTTTGTCTAGTATATTACATACTGCACAGCACCAACTTTTCTGCTACAACAAGTATGTAGACATGAACATGGTTTTCTGTCAGCTAATATAAATATAGAAAAGGTTGCCGGTGTGGTGCCACTGTATTTGTGTTGTGGTAAACTAAAATTATTAACCCCTAATCTGCCGCTCCGGACATCGCCGCCACAATAATAAACATATTAACCCCTAAACCGCTGCACTCCCGCCTCACAAACACTAGTTAAATATTATTAACCCCTAATCTGCCGTTCCCAACGTCGCCGCCACTATATTAAATGTATTAACCCCTAAATCTAAGTCTAACCCTAACCCTAACCCTAACCCTCCCTAACTTAAATATAATTTAAATAAATCTAAAGAAAATTACTATAATTAACTAAATTATTCCTATTTAAAACTAAATACTTACCTATAAAATAAACCCTAAGCTAGCTACTATATAAATAATAGTTACATTGTAGCTAGCTTAGGGTTTATTTTTATTTTACAGGCAAGTTTTGTATTTATTTTAACTAGGTAGAATAGTTATTAAATAGTTATTAACTATTTAATAACTACCTTGCTAAAATAAATACAAATTGGCCTGTAAAATAAAACCTAACCTAAGTTACAATAACACCTAACACTACACTACAATTAAATAAACTAAATTAAAAACAATTAAATAAATTAACTAAATTAAATACAATTAAATAAATTAAATTAAATTAGCTAAATCACAAAAAAAAGCAAAACACTAAATTACAGAAAATAAAAAAGAAATTACAGATCTTTAAACTAATTACACCTAATCTAACAGCCCTATCAAAATAAAAAGCCCCCCCCCCCAAAAAAAAAGCCCTAGCCTAAACTAAACTATCAATAGCCCTTAAAAGGGCCTTTTGCGGGGGAATTGCCCAAAAGTAATCAGCTCTTTTACCTGTAAGAAAAAAAAATACAAACAACCTCCCAACAGTAAAATCCACCACCCACACAACCAACCCCCAAATAAAATGCTAACTAAAAAAAACTAAACTCCCCATTGCCCTGAAAAGGGCATTTGGATGGGCATTGCCCTTTAAAGGGCATTTAGCTCTTTTGCAGGCCCAAAGCCCTAACCTAAAAAATAAACCCACCCAATACACCCTTAAAATAATCCTAACACTAACCCCCGAAGATTCACTTACCGGGAGAAGTCCTCTTCATCCAAGCAGCAAGATTTCCTCAATGAAGCCGGCAGAAGTGGTCCTCCAGATGGGCAGAAGTGGTCCTCCAGATGGGCAGAAGTCTTTATCCAGACGGCATCTTCTATCTTCATCCTTCCATCTTCAAGACATCCGACGCAGAGCATCCTCTTCAAACAACGGCTTCTTCGTAATGAATATCTCTTTAATTGACATCATCCAAGATGGCCTCCCTTAGATTCCGATTAGCTGATAGAATTTTATCAGCCAATCGGAATTAAGGTAGAAAAAATCCAATCAGCCAATAGGATTGAGCTGGCATTCTATTGGCTGTTCCAATCAGCCAATAGAATGCAACCTCAATCCTATTGGCTGATTGGATCAGCCAATAGGATTGAAGTTCAATCCTATTGGCTGATTGCATCAGCCAATAGGATTTTTTCTACCTTAATTCTGATTGGCTGATAGAATTCTATCAGCCAATCAGAATCTAAGGGACGCCATCTTGGATGACGTCACTTAAAGAGATATTCATTACGAAGAAGCCGTCGTTTGAAGAGGATGCTCCGCGTCGGATGTCTTGAAGATGGACCCGCTCCGTGCCTGAAGGATGAAGATAGAAGATGCCGCCTGGATAAAGACGTCTGCCCATCTGGAGGACCACTTCTGCCCGTCTGGAGGACCACTTCTGCCAGCTTCATTGAGGACATCTTGCCACTTGGATGAAGACTTCTCCCATTAAGTGAATCTTCGGGGGTTAGTGTTAGGATTTTTTAAGGGTGTATTGGGTGGGTTTATTTTTTAGGTTAGGGCTTTGGGCCTGCAAAAGAGCTAAATGCCCTTTTAAGGGCAATGCCCATCCAAATGCCCTTTTCAGGGCAATGGGGAGCTTAGGTTTTTTAAGTTAGGATTTTATTTGGGGGGTTGGTTGTGTGGGTGGTGGGTTTTATTGTTGGGGGGTTCTTTGTATTTTTTTTTACAGGTAAAAGAGCTGATTACTTTGGGCAATGCCCCACAAAAGGCCCTTTTAAGGGCTATTGATAGTTTAGTTTAGGCTAGGTTTTTTTTATTTTGGGGGGCGTTTTTTTTATTTTGATAGGGCTATTAGATGAGGTGTAATTAGTTTAAAGATCTGTCATTTGTTTTTTATTTTCTGTAATTTAGTGGGGGTTTTTGTGATTTAGCTAATTTAATTTATTTAATTGTATTTAATTTAGTTAATTTATTTAATTGTAGTGTAGTGTTAGGTGTTATTGTAACTTAGGTTAGGTTTTATTTTACAGGTCAATTTGTATTTATTTTAGCTAGGTAGTTATTAATTAGTTAATAACTATTTAATAACTATTCTTCCTAGTTAAAATAAATACAAACTTGCCTGTAAAATAAAAATAAACCCTAAGCTAGCTACAATGTAACTACATTTTGTTAATGATAGAAATTTTATTTAGATTTATTTTAATTATATTTCAATTAGGGGGTGTTAGGGTTAGACTTAGGTTTAGGGGTTAATACATTTAATATAGTGGCGGCGACGTTGGGGGCAGCAGATTAGGGGTTAATAAGTGTAGGTAAATTGCGGCGACATTGGGGGCAGCAGATTAGGGGTTAATAAATATAATGTAGGTGGCGGCGATGTTGGGGCAGCAGATTGGGGGTTAATAAGTATAATGTAGGTGGCGGCGGTGTCCGGAGCGGAAGATTAGGGGTTAATAAGAATAATGTAGGTGTCGGGGATGTCGGGGGCGGCAGATTAGGGGTTAATAAGTGTAAGATTAGGGGTGTTTAGACTCGGGGTTCATGTTAGGATGTTTCCCCATAGGAATCAATGGGGCTGCGGTACTGAGTTTTACACTGCTTTTTTACAGGTGTTAGACTTTTTCTCAGCCGGCTCTCCCCATTGATGTCTATGGGGAAATCGTGCACGAGCAAACAGTACGACCAGCTCACCGCTGACTTACGCAGAGCTGGTATTGAAGTGCGGTATGGAGCAACATTTTGCTCTACGCTCACTTCTTGCCTTTTAATGCCGGGTTTGTAAAAACCTGTAATAGCAGCGCTGCAGGTAAGTGAGCGGTGAGAAAAAACTGCTCGTTAGCATCAAACAGCTCCTAACGCAAAACTTGTAATCTTGCCGTTTATTTTTCAAAAATTTCTTGCCTGTGCTGTTCGGAATTCTTTTTATTTTTAATGAAATAAATACTGAATATTTGTGAAACATTTATGTTCATTTGCATTAAATAAAACATAAATGTTCCTTTGCTACAGGTGAAAACGTTCACCTGTAGCATTAAATACTTAAGTAACAGACTACTAGTACTGCGTGAGCCAGAAAAGTATATCAGACCCCTCTAAAAAACACAACTTCATCTATGTTATGTTAATGTTATATGACTAAAACATAAAAATATATATATATTCAGAGGGCGCTACCAAAAGCTTAAGATACCCAAATATATCTTTTAAAAAAATAAGTAATAAATAAACATTTGAAAGGTATAGTACAATGTTACATTTATTCACAGTATTGAAACATAAAAAAGGGATGTCTCCCTAAAAATACTTGATTTAATAAGACACTTAGGCATATAATAGAAAATACATTTATTGATTAAACCATTATTATATACTATGAATGATCAAAATATGAGCAAAGTGGTCAGGTTCAGACACTAGAACATACCACCTATGAGTCGAGAGAAGGTGCTCTACTTCTACTTGGATAGTTTTTAATGAATAAAACATATACCCATCAGTGATTTGTGTCATGGGTTATGGGTGGACAAACAGACAGTCTTTACGTCAAACGCCTTTTTTCTCTCAAACCCCAAGAGATTTTCACAGATTTTCACTGCATGTTGTCACAGAGCTTTATGTGTGTCGGCTTTTAGGTTTAGTAAAATGTCTTGTGGAGACAGAGATCTCCAAATTCTTTATGTCCAAATTACTTGCACATATTGCTAACTGCACGCAAGTAGCATAGGAAATGAACAATAACCCGGGTTATCAAAAGGTCATGGGAGCGTGGAACAAGCTGCAGCACTGAGAAAAGACCACAAAGGTATTTCGACTAACAAAATTGTTAGACGTATCCCACAACAATAAGGTACATTTGGTAACTTTTCTTTTCATCTGTGACAACTGTCCAACATGCAGTGAAAATCTCTGTCAAAGAGCTTGGGGTTTGAGAGAAAAAAGGTGTTTGACGTAAAGACTGTCTGTTTGTCCGCCCATAACTCACGACACAAATCACTGATGGGTATATGTTTTATTCATTAAAAACTATTCAAGTAGAAGTAGAGTACCTTCTCCCAACTCATAGGTGGTATGTTCTAGTGTCTGAACCTGACCACTTTGCTCATATCTATTAATTTTTATCATTCATACGGCTAGATTTAGAGATTGGCTTTAGCCGTCAAAAGCAGCGTTAAGGGGTCCTAACACTGCTTTTTACCACCCGCTGGTATTTAGAGTCAGGCAGGAAAGGGTCTACTGATCACTTCCTTTCCGCGACTCCAGGCTACCGCGGATCCCCTTATGTCAATTGCGTATCCTATCTTTTCTATGGGATTTGCCTAAGGCTGGTATTTGGAGTCTTGGAACAAGTGAGCGGTAGAGCCTCTACCGACAAGACTCCTACTGCCAAAAAAAGTCTGTAGTTAAGAGCTTTATGGGCTAACGCCGGAACATAAAGCTCCTAACTACTGTGCTACAAAGTACACTGACACCCATAAACTACCTATGTACCCCTAAACCGAGCCACCCCCACATCGCCAACCCTCTAATACATTTTTTTAACCCCTAATCTGCCGACCAGACACCGCCGCCACCTACATTATAGCTATGAACCCCTAATCTGCTGCCCTTAACATCGCCGACACCTATATTATATTTATTACCCCCTGATCTGCCCCCCCCAACGTCGCCGCTACCTTACCTACACTTATTAACCCCTAATCTGCCAACCGGACATCGCTGCCACTATAATAAATGTATTAACCCCTAAACCGCTGCACTCCCGCCTCGCAAACACTATAATAAATTGTATTAACCCCTAATCTGCCCTCCCTAACATCGCCGCCACCTACCTACAATTATTAACCCTTAATCTCCCGCCTGCAACGTCGCCGCTACTATAATAAAGTTGTTAACCCCTAAGCTGAAGTCTAACCCTAACCCTAACACCCCCTAGCTTAAATATAATTTAAATTAAACGAAATAATATTCCTATAATTAAATAAATTATTCCTATTTAAAACTAAATACTTACCTATAAAATAAACCCTAATATAGCTACAATATAACTAATAATTACATTGTAGCTATTTTAGGATTTATATTTATTTTACAGGCAACATTGTATTTATTTTAACTAGGTACAATAGCTATTAAATAGTTAATAACTATTTAATAGCTACCTAGTTAAAATAAGTACAAAATTACCTGTAAAATAAATCCTAACCTAAGTTACAAATACACCTAACACTACACAATCATTAAATTAATTAAATAAATTAACTACAATTAGCTAAGCTACAATACAATTAATTAAACTATTCTATAATACAAAAAAAACACACTAAATTACAAAAAATAACTAAAAATTACAAGAAGTTTAAACTAATTACACCTAATCTAAGCCCCCTAATAAAATTAAAAATCCCCCAAAATAAAAAAATGCCCTACCCTATTCTAAATTACAAAAGTAATCAGCTCTTTTACCAGCCCTTAAAAGGGCTTTTTGCGGGGCATTGCCCCAAAGTAATCAGCTCTTTTACCTGTAAAAAAAAATACAACCCCCCCAACATTAAAACCCACCACCCACATACCCCTACTCTAACCCACCCAAACCTCCCTTAAAAAAACCTAACGCTATCCCCCTGAAGATCTCCCTACCTTGAGTCGTCTTCACCCAACCGTGGCGGCGAGGTCCGGTCGGCAGATTAGGGGTTAATAAGTGTAGGTAAGTTAGCGGCAACGTTGGGGGGGGCAGATTAGGGGGTAATAAATATAATATAGGTGTCGGCGATGTTAGGGGCAGCAGATTAGGGGTTCATAGCTATAATGTAGGTGGCGGTGGTGTCTGGTCGGCAGATTAGGGGTTAAAAAATTTTATTAGAGGGTTGGCGATGTGGGGGTGGCTCGGTTTAGGGGTACATAGGTAGTTTATGGGTCCGGTCGGCAGATTAGGGGTTAATAAGTGTAGGTAAGGTAGCGGCGACGTTAGGGGGGGGCAGATTAGGGGGTAATAAATATAATATAGGTGTTGGCGATGTTAGGAGCAGCAGATTAGGGGTTCATAGGGATAATGTAGGTTGCGGCGGTGTCCGGAGCGGAAGATTAGGGGTTAATAATATAATGCAGGTGTCAGCGATAGCGTGGGCGGCAGATTAAGGGTTAATAAGTGTGAGGTTAGGGTTGTTTAGACTCGGGGTTCATGTTAGGGTGTTAGGTGCAGACTTAGAGAGTGTTTCCCCATAGGAAACAATGGGGCTGCGCTAGGAGCTGAACGCTGCTTTTTTGCAGGTGTTAGGTTTTTTTCCTGCCAGCTCAGCCCCATTGTATTCTATGGGGATATCGTGCACGAGCATGTTTTTCCAGCTTACCGCTACCGTAGGCAACGCTGGTATTGAGAGTTGAAGGGAAGGTAAATCATGCTCAATGCTCCCTTTTCTGAGCCTAACGCAGCCACTCAGACAACTCTAAATACCAGCGTTGTCTTAAGGGTACGCTGGGAAAAAAATCAGCGTTACCTACGCGGGTCTTTACCGACAAAACTCTAAATTTAGGCAAATGTATATAATAATGTTTTAATCAGATGTATTTTCTATTATATGCCTAAGTGTCTTATTAAATCAAGTATTTTAAGGGAGACGTCCTCTTTTTTTTTTATATGTTTCAATACTGTGAATAAATGTAACATTGTACTATACATTTGAAACGTTTATTAAATTACTTATTTTTTTAAAAAGATACCTTTGAAATGTTTATTTATGAATTATTTTTTAAAAAAGATATATTTGGGTATCTTAAGCTTTTGGTAGCGTCCTCTGAATATATATATATTAAAATTTTTTAAGCATTAAATACTTACATTTAGCGCGCTGGAGAGCTGTGCTAATTCCAATCTTTTTTTCCCAGAGCCCGGGGGGGGAATTAATAGGAAGCTTAGCACAGTGGATCCAAGGGCTCGCGCTAAAAGACCTTTGCCTTTAGTTCCTGCCCAGGGATTCACTGCACTAAGCCTCCTATTAGCGCACCCTTGTGCTCTGTGAAAAAAGATCAGAATTAGCTTGACTCTAAAGCACACTACAGGTAAGTATTTTCATGAATAGTCTTGAAAAAGGCCTCTTTTGTGGGCCGAAACGCGTTGACAAGTATATGGTGAGCAATATTCCTTTTAACTATTGAATATCTTAACAGTATCACACTATTATTTGCATTATTCTCTAGCACAATTGTATCATTAACTACATTACCCACTCCATGGGCTTGTGTTTTTATGTGATATTTGTAGCAGGCTAAACCTGTTAGCGTTCATTTGACAGCGTGCTCACGCTCCTACTGTCATCCTCATTTACATATGTAAGGCTCCTGTTTTAACGTTATAGCTAATAGTAATATTTATTTTAGACATAGGGAATTGTTTTAGGTAACACTAATTTTAATGTTCATATGGATCCATATTTATTAATGTAATTTGTATTAAATTTTTGTGATATTTTTGTGAAGACTACTTTAGAATCTTTTCTGTGCCATATATTTATTTTGCACGTTGTTCATATACTCAGATAGTGCCACCACCACTTTTTGGTAGCATTGACCTTAGTAGTAAGGTAATTTGTATTAAGTTCTGTGATACATTTGCTTAGTATTTTAGAGTTTATTTGTGCTATACATATCCCGATTTCATCCACGCATTTAGATAGTGCCATCACCACATCTGTGGTTCATCAATAGTACTATACCAAGCATATAGTATAACTCCTACTTGTGGTCTAGCATTATACCTAATTCTTTACCCCTCCAGACCTCGCCTACTTTTGGCGCTCCTATCTAATTATTTCCTAAACCTAAGTATTTTCATCCCCTAAAGTAATTTAAAGGAAACAAATGAATACTGACATTTGTCAGTATTTATTAATTTTCTTTAAATATCGTGCATTTGTTTGGTCATACGTTTTGTAAAAACAACTTTAATAAGTGTTTCATTAAAAGGGACATAAAACAAGTTGGGATAGAAACAAAATATAATATGTACTTTAATTACTTTACCTGCAAATTTATACTTCAGTGTCTCGCCATTAACCCCTTCTTTTTATTCATTTCTGAATTGCAAAGTTCTAACTCCCCCCACACATTTCCTTCTATGGCTGTATGTATATCTATTGTTGTTTTGGTAGAATGCAAAAGTGCATAGGGATTATCTGCTGGAGCATGCCTAGAAGCTATCTGCTGGAGCATGCCTAGAAGCTGTGAACTCAGTTGAAATACAATGCCTGTGTCTAAATACTGGGGGGTGAAGTTGGCTTCTCCAGGCAGCCTAGTTATGTAATTCATTTTGTTTATTTTTAAAAATTATTTTAAAATACTTGCCAGCAATTTAAAAAAAAAGAAAAACATGTATGCAAACTATTTTAAATTAATTAGCCCTTTAAGGATATGCACAGATCCCAAACTGTTTATGTCCCTTTAATAAATTTGCATTTCTAACAATACAAATGCACATGTTGACACTATCCGTTGTTGAAAAGCATACCTGGGTAGGCTCAGGAGCACAGGGCCGGACTGGGAAATCAGACCGGCCCTGGAAATTTGTATAGATCGGCCCAGCCCCGCCCCTCTCCTGCCCAGCTCCCTCCAGCCCAGCCCAGTCCAGCCCCCTCCAAAACACACAACTTCTTTAGTTCTCTGGTAGATACTAAGTTAATATAACAAAGCTCAACAATGTTATAATGGCTGACTGTGTACACGGCAGATAATAACAGTAGTAGAATGTAGATCTCACTTTGTACTTCATGTTTGCAGGCTCTTCTTTTATATGAGTTTTCTTTATGTATCCAGCATTGAAAAACAGAATTTATGCTTACCTGATAAATTACTTTCTCCAACGGTGTGTCCGGTCCACGGCGTCATCCTTACTTGTGGGATATTCTCTTCCCCAACAGGAAATGGCAAAGAGCCCAGCAAAGCTGGTCACATGATCCCTCCTAGGCTCCGCCTACCCCAGTCATTCGACCGACGTAAAGGAGGAATATGCATAGGAGAAATCATATGATACCGTGGTGACTGTAGTTAGAGAAAATAATTCATCAGACCTGATTAAAAAACCAGGGCGGGCCGTGGACCGGACACACCGTTGGAGAAAGTAATTTATCAGGTAAGCATAAATTCTGTTTTCTCCAACATAGGTGTGTCCGGTCCACGGCGTCATCCTTACTTGTGGGAACCAATACCAAAGCTTTAGGACACGGATGAAGGGAGGGAGCAAATCAGGTCACCTAGATGGAAGGCACCACGGCTTGCAAAACCTTTCTCCCAAAAATAGCCTCAGAAGAAGCAAAAGTATCAAATTTGTAAAATTTGGCAAAAGTGTGCAGTGAAGACCAAGTCGCTGCCTTACATATCTGGTCAACAGAAGCCTCGTTCTTGAAGGCCCATGTGGAAGCCACAGCCCTAGTGGAGTGAGCTGTGATTCTTTCAGGAGGCTGCCGTCCGGCAGTCTCATAAGCCAATCGGATGATGCTTTTAAGCCAAAAAGAGAGAGAGGTAGAAGTTGCTTTTTGACCTCTCCTTTTACCAGAATAAACAACAAACAAAGAAGATGTTTGTCTGAAATCCTTTGTAGCCTCTAAATAGAATTTTAGAGCACGAACTACATCCAAATTGTGTAACAAACGTTCCTTCTTTGAAACTGGATTCGGACACAAAGAAGGCACAACTATCTCCTGGTTAATATTTTTGTTAGAAACAACTTTCGGAAGAAAACCAGGCTTAGTACGCAAAACCACCTTATCTGCATGGAACACCAGATAGGGAGGAGAACACTGCAGAGCAGATAACTCTGAAACTCTTCTAGCAGAAGAAATTGCAACCAAAAACAAAACTTTCCAAGATAGTAACTTAATATCTACGGAATGTAAGGGTTCAAACGGAACCCTTTGAAGAACTGAAAGAACTAAATTTAGACTCCAAGGAGGAGTTAAAGGTCTGTAAACAGGCTTGATTCTAACCAGAGCCTGAACAAAAGCTTGAACATCTTGAATCTTAGGAATTTTTATCTTGTTCCATGGGAATCCTTTAGATTCACACCAACAGATATATTTTTTCCATATTTTATGGTAAATTTTCCTAGTTACAGGCTTTCTAGCCTGAATAAGAGTATCTATGACAGAATCTGAAAACCCACGCTTTGATAAAATCAAGCGTTCAATCTCCAAGCAGTCAGTTGGAGGGAAACCAGATTCGGATGTTCGAATGGACCTTGAACAAGAAGGTCCTGTCTCAAAGGTAGCTTCCATGGTGGAGCCGATGACATATTCACCAGGTCTGCATACCAAGTTCTGCGTGGCCACGCAGGAGCTATCAAGATCACCGAAGCCCTCTCCTGATTGATCCTGGCTACCAGCCTGGGAATGAGAGGAAACGGTGGGAATACGTAAGCTAGGTTGAAAGTCCAAGGTGCTACTAGTGCATCTACTAGAGTCGCCTTGGGATCCCTGGATCTGGACCCGTAGCAAGGAACCTTGAAGTTCTGACGAGACGCCATCAGATCCATGTCTGGAATGCCCCATAATTGAGTTATTTGGGCAAAGATTTCCGGATGGAGTTCCCACTCCCCCGGATGGAAAGTCTGACGACTCAGAAAATCCGCTTCCCAATTTTCCACTCCTGGGATGTGGATTGCAGACAAGTGGCAGGAGTGATTCTCCGCCCATTGAATTATTTTGGTCACTTCTTCCATCGCCAGGGAACTCCTTGTTCCCCCCTGATGGTTGATATATGCAACAGTCGTCATGTTGTCTGATTGAAACCTTATGAATTTGGCCTTTGCTAGTTGAGGCCAAGCTTTGAGAGCATTGAATATCGCTCTCAGTTCCAGAATGTTTATCGGGAGAAGAGATTCTTCCCGAGACCATAGACCCTGAGCTTTCAGGGGTTCCCAGACCGCGCCCCAGCCCACCAGACTGGCGTCGGTCGTGACAATGACCCACTCTGGTCTGCGGAAGCTCATTCCCTGTGACAGGTTGTCCAGGGTCAGCCACCAACGGAGTGAATCTCTGGTCCTTTGATCTACTTGGATCGTCGGAGACAAGTCTGTATAATCCCCATTCCACTGTCTGAGCATGCACAGTTGTAATGGTCTTAGATGAATTCGTGCAAAAGGAACTATGTCCATTGCCGCAACCATCAAACCTATTACTTCCATGCACTGCGCTATGGAAGGAAGAAGAACAGAATGAAGTACTTGACAAGAGCTTAGAAGTTTTGATTTTCTGGCCTCTGTCAGAAAAATCTTCATTTCTAAGGAATCTATTATTGTTCCCAAGAAGGGAACTCTTGTTGACGGGGACAGAGATCTTTTTCCTATGTTCACTTTCCACCCGTGAGATCTGAGAAAGGCTAGGACAATGTCCGTATGAGCCTTTGCTTTCGACAGAGACGACGCTTGAATCAGGATGTCGTCCAAGTAAGGTACTACTGCAATGCCCCTTGGTCTTAGCACAGCTAGAAGGGACCCTAGTACCTTTGTGAAAATCCTTGGAGCAGTGGCTAATCCGAATGGAAGTGCCACAAACTGGTAATGCTTGTCCAGAAAGGCGAACCTTAGGAACCGATGATGTTCCTTGTGGATAGGAATATGTAGGTACGCATCCTTTAAATCCACCGTGGTCATGAATTGACCTTCCTGGATGGTAGGAAGAATCGTTCGAATGGTTTCCATTTTGAACGATGGAACCCTGAGAAATTTGTTTAGAATCTTGAGATCTAAAATTGGTCTGAATGTTCCCTCTTTTTTGGGAACTATGAACAGATTGGAGTAAAACCCCATCCCTTGTTCTCCTAATGGAACTGGATGAATCACTCCCATTCTTAACAGGTCTTCTACACAATGTAAGAATGCCTGTCTTTTTATTTGGTTTGAAGATAATTGAGACCTGTGGAACCTTCCCCTTGGGGGTAGTTCCTTGAATTCCAGGAGATAACCTTGAGAAACTATTTCTAGCGCCCAAGGATCCTGAACATCTCTTGCCCAAGCCTGAGCAAAGAGAGAGAGTCTGCCCCCCACCAGATCCGGTCCCGGATTGGGGGCCAACAGTTCATGCTGTTTTGGTAGCAGTGGCAGGTTTCTTGGCCTGCTTACCCTTGTTCCAGCCTTGCATTGGTCTCCAGGCCGGCTTGGTTTGAGAAGTATTACCCTCTTGCTTAGAGGGTGTAGAATTTGAGGCTGGTCCGTTTCTGCGAAAGGGACGAAAATTTGGTTTATTTTTAGCCTTAAAAGACCTATCCTGAGGAAGGGCGTGGCCCTTTCCCCCAGTGATGTCTGAAATAATCTCTTTCAAGTCAGGGCCAAACAGAATTTTACCCTTGAAAGGGATGTTAAGCAATTTTGTCTTGGAAGACACATCCGCTGACCAAGACTTTAGCCAAAGCGCTCTGCGCGCCACGACAGCAAACCCTGAATTCTTCGCCGCTAATCTAGCTATTTGCAAAGCGGCATCTAAAATAAAAGAGTTAGCCAATTTAAGTGCCTGAACTCTGTCCATAACCTCCTCATACGAAGATTCTTTATTGAGCGACTTTTCTAGTTCTTCGAACCAGAAACACGCTGCTGTAGTGACAGGAACAATGCATGAAATTGGTTGTAGAAGGTAACCTTGCTGAACAAACATCTTTTTAAGCAAACCCTCTAATTTTTATCCATAGGATCTTTGAAAGCACAACTATCTTCTATAGGGATAGTAGTGCGCTTGTTTAGAGTAGAAACCGCCCCCTCGACCTTGGGGACTGTCTGCCATAAGTCCTTTCTGGGGTCGACCATAGGAAATAATTTCTTAAATATAGGGGGAGGAACAAAAGGTATGCCTGGCCTTTCCCATTCCTTATTTACAATGTCCGCCACCCGCTTGGGTATAGGAAAAGCATCGGGGGGCACCGGGACCTCTAGGAACTTGTCCATCTTACATAATTTCTCTGGAATGACCAAATTGTCACAATCATCCAGAGTAGATAATACCTCCTTAAGCAGAGCGCGGAGATGTTCTAATTTAAATTTAAACACCAAAAAACTCTTAACCATCTCCGTGGAGATGTTGCCTGTGCAACGGCAAAGAGAATGACTGGGGTAGGCGGAGCCTAGGAGGGATCATGTGACCAGCTTTGCTGGGCTCTTTGCCATTTCCTGTTGGGGAAGAGAATATCCCACAAGTAAGGATGACGCCGTGGACCGGACACACCTATGTTGGAGAAAGTACTGTTTGTTCAAACTGCTTTAGAATGGTCAGAGATAAGTCTCCCAGTAAAATAAATGAGAACAAGAGCTGAGCCTCCAGCAGGAGACTGAGGTTCTGCCCACAGGAGACAACACTGGAATCCACAGTGCACACATTCATTTTCTTTGTCACTGCTATTTATTGCAGCTACCCTCCTCCCAGAGCAGTTAAGCAGAACATAACTTCTCATGCCCCATGGACCCTCCTTGGCACCTCCTGATCATATGCTATAATTGAATATTGTGGTTGTTTCCCTGACAGCTGTTGCTGCCCTCGGCGCTTCTAATCATGGAGAGACTGAGCAAGCTGGGTTACACACTGACACTACAGGGAAAGTCAGTCACAAGGAGGACCGGGTGCAGTAAAAAGTAATTTATGAATGAGCCACACCGCTACCACTACCCGGACAGAACTTAAGTTAGCACCCACCTAAGAGTAGAGAGAGTTCCAAAGCTAGCCGCATACATACTTAGCAGAGCGGCCACATGATCAAGTGCACCAAATCCCGTGCAAACAAACTGCAGGAATGTGAATGGGTGAAAATGCCAGTGATATAAGCAATAAGCAGGAACCAATAGGAAGTCGGATTTTTTTTTAAAAACTTCACACTGCAGCGGTGCGCCCTTGTCCCTTGAGGCAATGCGGGACAGACAGCACTCTCAGTGGGACATATAGACAGTGATGTGAATTTGGCAAATACCTATGCCTGAATGAGTTGCTACACTGTCGCAGCTGCCCGGCCCCAGCCTCTGCCGGGCCCTTTGGCCCACCGGGAATTTTCCTGGTATCCCGGCGGCCCAATCCGGCCCTGCAGGAGCAGCAATGCACTACAGGGAGCTAGCTGCTGATTTGTAACAGCATATATTTGCTTCTTGTCATTGACTCATCTGATGTGTTCAGCTAGTTCCCAGTAGCACTTTGCTGTTCCTTCAGTAAAGAATACAAAAAAAAATTAAGCAGTTATGATAATAGAAATATACTGGAAAGTTTTTTTAGGTGTTGTAGCAGAATCATGAAATTCAAATTTCGGGATTCCTGTCCCTTTAAGTTGATTTCTGATAGTGATGGTGAAGTCTAAAGTCTTTAAAAAGAGTATTTTTGGTTTAGAAAAACTTACCTAAACAGAAATAGCTAAAAAATAATACTTGCCTAAAACAAAGTTCACATAAACGTATATATATATATATATATATATAATTAGGTATGTATTTTAATTAAAATGTTAATAAACAAGGGGCTAGATTACATATATGGCGTCGGTTTCAGCACAACTGCTGAAATTCCGCCCATAAATTCACCTCGCACATTAGGTGTTGTTTAATTGCCCGTATAAGTCTAACCCACCTCCCAAATATTAAACCGACGCGTCAAAACCCCTATATCTGCCATCCCCCCACACCGCAACTAATAATAAAATGTATTAACCTCTAAACTGCCATCCCCCACAAAGCAGTCTACCTATTTAAACTATTAACCCCTAATCCGCCAACCCCCACATTGCAAACTACCTAATAAATGTATTAACCCCTAATCCGCCATTCCCCCACATCGCAAACTACCTAATAAATGTATTTAGTGCTGCGGAATCTGTTGGCGCTCTACAAATAACCGATAATAATAATATTAACCCCTAATCTGCCATCCCCCCACAACACAAAGTACCTATCAACACTATTAACCCCTAAACTGCCATCCTTCACAAGGGAAACTACCAATTAACACTATTAACCTCTAATCCACCAACCCCCCACAATGCAATCTACCTATTAACACTATTTACCCCAATCCATCAACCCCCAAAATGCAAACTACCTATTAAAACCATTAGCCCCTGATCCGCCAACCCCCCACAACGCAATCTATCTAATTAATCTTTTTTTTTTTTGAGATTTGTAGCAAAAGCAATACAAAGAATATGTTCAATCACAGTAACATTAGGGTACACATATAGACATCTTAAACAGACCACACTAAATAGATTAGAAGTACACTGGGATGCATACATATCTGCAAACGTGATGAACATAAGTAAATGAAACCTCAATTTTCTATTATAAATACTCCGAATGTGTACCTCAAATAAACTAAGATATCAAAGGAAGGAGATTTAAAATAATAAATAGCAATGATATAGGTATGTTAAAATATATATCAGGGTGGGTCCAGTTGTGGGCCCTAGCATATGATTGTAGTGTAAAAACTTATAGAATATAACAGCGGGTAAACACTGCTTGACATTGAAATGGGGGGGGGGGGGAGGAAGGGTTCAAATTAGAGCAAAACCTCATTATGTACAGATTTAAAGTGATAATGATATAATAGGCCACTAATCGATGTGAAAAGCCTCATAGCTCTAGGAGACATAACACTTAGACATAATTGTTCTTAAGCTATAGGTGAGCTAGTGTAACCTCTTAATTCTTATTTGTGCCTCAGAAGCAGTACCAAATCAGGATCAGAAAGGGGAGAGTAAGGGTTCTAATGGAACATATATTTTACAATGAGAGCTTCTGCTTTAGGGTATAAATAATAGGCTTTCCTTAGGAGAATATGGTCCATAAAGTGTGTTAACTCCCAAATTGACTGCACAATCACTAACATAGCCAGCAGGACTCCCAAATAAAGATGTAATGTATATCTCTTGATTAAGAGACCCAGAGTATGTAATTTACACCAAATATAAAAAATAGCAAAATACCTTATTGCCTCGGCCGCGGGCAATAATATTAATTATACATAGAGCTATGAGTACATATGAACCACTTAATGGTAGAAAGTATGTATATAGCAGAGAAGTTTATATAACGCCTAATAGTTTTATCAGTCATATCAATAATGATATATGTCATAAATTTAATAGCAACAGTAATGCAACTGATTGATATTAGGGTTAGAGTGTGGGGTCTACTAGCATAAAGACACGCTTATCATAAAGAACATTTCCAAAGGCGGTTAGAGCATCACATGAAGTTATAGGAGGCAAATCAGTTTTAAAAAAATATAAGTGGATGGTTTCAAATTGTGAAGTAACATGAGATCGGGAGTAACAACATATAAGGATGCAGAGATATTGTTAGGGCTCATGTTCCACTAGAGAACCAACTAATGAACCAACTTAATTTCTAATATTAGAACATAGATACAACAATATAGTGTAATGTATTATCCCTTTTTAGACAATTATAGAAATGTGTGAGCTTGCAGGGACATGTAACAATATGTACAGCAAAATCCCATAAATATTATTAGTGGTGTTATAATCTGGCCCTTCAGTAAGGCATCAAGCTGCTCCCACTACAACCTATGACACTTTAAAGTATATAACAAACCTCCAAAGGCTTAAAATTGCTACATAAACATTAATAGTAGAAATAGCTGAAATAGAGATTATTCTAGTTATTGAAGAAACAGTAATGTAATAATTGATCTTTATCAACCAACATATTTTGTGCACAGAGAGCTACATCTTTCCTATAGTGAGTATTAGCGTTAGCCACCCGGATCAAAAGGGTCCTTCAGTACATCAGTATGAAATATAGTGTCTCTCTTGTAAGACTCAAATAGTATCCCACTTTGTGCATCCGACCCTGGCATAGAGAGATAGGTAGTTGGTTCACCATTTTGTAGGGGAGGGTAATCAGTCAGTCCGCAATTGCCTAAAGTAGGTAATGTGAGATATATTATGTGGCTGTACCTCTGCGAGGCCTCCATTGCACTAAATGACTCAGTGAGGGTTTCTCTCACAGGCTTAAGTGTAGGATCCTGTGCCTGGACTTATGATTGAGAAATTGGGAATTTTAAAATGTAACTTTTATTGAATTTTATTAAAATACAACACTCAATTAAAAACAACCGTATAGTGGTAAGCCACTTCCTTTATCCTTTGTAAGCCTTTGATGTGTAAAGGGTGCTTAGAAGGAAGTTGTTTAGGTGGGGAGTTATAAATGAGACCTCTTGATTCAGTAATATTCCTGATAACCAAAAGTAAATCTTTCTGTATCAAATACACATAAGTTTGGCTATTACAATAAATTGTTGGTTTCTACTTGTTGAATTGAGGTAACTGTAAATGATATTCAAAGACCTCAGATATATATCTACAAAGTGTAGTTGTAAAATACCATCTGAATAGTAAGTATCACTTCTATTCAATTGTATTGTAGAATATAATTGGTGTAGATATTCAGAATAGATGTAGTTTCTTAAAGCAGAGTATTGATCTATATTGTTCTAGATATATCTTAAAGTATACAAAATGCTAATATGCATCTGCTCAGATTGCCTTAATTCCCCAATTTTGTGGGTATATTATCACCATAAGTTGTTATAAGTTCTCTGGGGGTTTATATGCAGAGTAAGTAAAGCCGTATACTTTAGATTTATTTATACTAGCTAGTCATATATCTATTATTCATTGCTAGACTAGTATAATTATTGAGATACTGACTGGAAGGTATTTTTTAATAATGTGTACTTCTGAGTAGCTTAGTACATTTCTTACATCATATGTCTTAGCCAGTATACAATGTGCTGAATATTTATAGCGTTTTAATTAATGAACTACATCATCTGTTACAATTGGCCATTTGTTTTACAGGGATAGGGGGACAAACTTATATTGTCAATATGTGGCTGCAGAATAATGCCACTATTAGCGATATTGTCTTATGTTTGCCCTTCTTACTGCAATATTTATTGTGTCTTGTCTTACTCATACACTAGTTTGATCTTTTCGTATGATCCAGTGTCAGAATAGAAATGTAGTATTGTGCTTTGTGTACATCATTTTTAGCACCGGATACTTATTTTCTTTTAATATTAACCAAAAGTGTGCTGATTTTGGCAGATTAGGTAAATATACTCCTTAAGCTATTGTAACTATGGTGCTGTTAAGGTACAGACTGAGAGGTCTTTTGTGTAGTGGCAAACGTTCGGTAATAAACCAGTACACTATAGTTATCTGGCTCTATGTATAACTACGTTCCCCCACTATAATATTATCCTTTAAAGGCAGCTAACTGAATATTTAGATTGCGAGTAACGTTCGAAAATAAACCAGTACACTATGGTTATCTGGCTCTATGTATAACTACGTTCCCCCACTGTAATATTGTCTTTTGAAAACAGTTAGCTGAATATTTGGATTACGAGTAACCTTCTATTGATTCCAAGTAGTTTTTGGGTCTAAAGTTATCACTAGAGTAAACAGTCCTGATAGTGACTGTCATATATTTAGGCTGTAAGCGTAATAACTATTATTTTCCCGCCTAAACAGGCTAACCACTATAGGTATAGTTTTTTAAAAAATGAATAGAGCTCCCATTAGCTCTATAACCCCCTATATAGCTAATGGGAGCTCTATTCATTTTTTGTAAGAAATGTACTAAGCTACTCAGAAGTACACATTATTAAAAAATACCTTCCAGTCAGTATCTCAATAATTATACTAGTCTAGCAATGAATAATAGATATATGACTAGCTAGTATAAATAAATCTAAAGTATACGGCTTTACTTACTCTGCATATAAACCCCCAGAGAACTTATAACAACTTATGGTGATAATATACCCACAAAATTGGGGAATTAAGGCAATCTGAGCAGATGCATATTAGCATTTTGTATACTTTAAGATATATCTAGAACAATATAGATCAATACTCTGCTTTAAGAAACTACATCTATTCTGAATATCTACACCAATTATATTCTACAATACAATTGAATAGAAGTGATACTTACTATTCAGATGGTATTTTACAACTACACTTTGTAGATATATATCTGAGGTCTTTGAATATCATTTACAGTTACCTCAATTCAACAAGTAGAAACCAACAATTTATTGTAATAGCCAAACTTATGTGTATTTGATACAGAAAGATTTACTTTTGGTTATCAGGAATATTACTGAATCAAGAGGTCTCATTTATAACTCCCCACCTAAACAACTTCCTTCTAAGCACCCTTTACACATCAAAGGCTTACAAAGGATAAAGGAAGTGGCTTACCACTATACGGTTGTTTTTAATTGAGTGTTGTATTTTAATAAAATTCAATAAAAGTTACATTTTAAAATTCCCAATTTCTCAATCATAAGTCCAGGCACAGAGTGCTATATGTGCAGTCTTTTAGAGGGGTCTCTTCCTCTCTGTTGGTTGAATAAATTATTTAACTGCACAGCACCACCTTTTCTGCCATCATAAATATAGAAACATTAACTATATGTTAGCAACGCACGGCAATTATTGAAAAGGCTGCCGTAGTGGTGCCACTGTATATCAGTTGTGGTAAAGATTAAGTGTAGGATCGCCTGTTGCATTGCTGCAGTCTGGCGGCAAAGATTTTTTCTGGCTCCAAATTTCAGAAGGTATGTTCGCATGTCTGGCATTTACAAGGAGCTCCCTCTGTGCAAACAAGTATATGGAGTTCTGTTCTGAGGGACTAGCCGCATCTCCCAGAACCGGGCTATTGCAGGTCAGGATATGTCCGTTAGAGATACCCGGTGATCCAGTAAGGTCTAGTATAGAACCCCTGAGCTGTTCCCTTTGTAGAAAGGATCGTTCTTTGTAAGTTGGTGGAGTGACATTTTTCAGCTTATCCTGCTCTATGGACTCATACTGTGTCACAATAAATCTTAGGTGGATTGATAGGTCAGCAAACCCAACCGGCATTTGTATACTTAAGTCCTGCAAAGCTGTGTATATATCTGACAAGGTTTCCCCTTCCTTTGGTGCCATGACTTTTGTAGGCCGCAAAAGCCTGGGCGTTTCCAAGCTGGTGAAGGTGATCAAGCGAGGAGTCTGCTACAGTGATAGATCGCTGGGTTCTACTAGTAATGTAGAAAGTATCCTGCAGGTGCTAGGCTAGTTTTTGGGGAAAATTACAGAGGATTAATCCCAATTCACTGTTATATTAAATAAATTGCAGCAGGAGCTCTCTCAGACACGTCTTCCCTGTTTGGCTGCTGGCTCCGCACCCCTAATTAATCTTTTAACCCCAAAACCACCATCCCCCCACAATGCAAAGTATTAATCTAATCCCTAAATCCACTAACCTAAGACCCTCTAAATTAACTCCAATTAACAACAATAACATACAATAATAAAGACTAACTTTAAAAAAAAAAAAAAATTACCAAAAAAAATCTTTACATAAAAAAACTGTTTACATAAAAAAAAGATTAATTAAAATAAAAAAATCTAATATTACAAAAAATAGAAAAATCTAAGATTACAAAAAAATAAAAAATGAAATTATCCAAAATAAAAAAATGGAAACCTAATCTAATACCCCTATAAAAACAAAACCACCACCCCAAAATAAAAACACCCCTAGTCTAACACTAAACTACCAAAAGCCCTTAAAAGGGCCTTTTTGTAGGGCATTGCCCTGAAATCAGCTCTTTTACATAAAAAAATACAAATTAACCCCTTACAGTAAACCCCCCACCCACCCAAATGCCCAAAATAAGAAAGACCTAACTCTCAAAAAATCTAATCTACCCATTGCCCCTAAAGGGGCATTTGTATGGGCATTGCCCTTAAAAGGGCAATCAGCTCTTTTGCTGCCTTTAAAAAAATAAAAAAGCCCTTCATCCAGGCGACGAAGATCTTCTTCCAGGGCGGCACCAACTTCCATCTTCATCCCGGTGGCGCGGAGGCGGAGTGGAGCAGGAACTGCGGTCGCGCAGACATCCTATGTGGAGGGTCCTCTTCATGCAATTGTCCGCCGCACACTGAAGATTGAATGCAAGGTACCCGTTTTATATTGGTTTACCTTGCATTCATATTGGATGAGAATTTCAAATCAGCCAATAGGATGAGAGCTACTTAAATCCTATTGGCTGATTTGAACAATATAAAAGGGGTACCTTGCATTCAATCTTCAGTGTGCAGTGGATGATCGCATGAAGAGGACCCTCTACGTTGGATGTTTGGGCGGCCCCCGTTCCTGCTCCCCGCAGCTTTCGCTCAAATCACTAAGTCCCCTAACCTAACACCCCCTAAATTAACCCAAATTAACTACAATTACATACAATAAAAAAGATTAACTTTAAAAATTAATAAAAATTACCACAAAAAAAAAATCCTATCTTTACTTATTTTATTTTTTTTACATTAGGTTTTTTATTTTGGGGTGTTATATATACAATATACAGCAAAAAAATCTGGTCTCCACAACACCTAAGGGCCAATTCATCAGACTTCGTAGGAATACGAAGTCTGATGACATCTTTGAGGAACAGTCATTAGAACTTAAAGACAGGCTTGTTAAGAGAGGATATGATCCGTCCCTTTTGGAAAAATGTAGACAATATGTAAAAACACAAAACTATAGGCCTGGTGGGGCGAAGAAGTCAGGAACAAATATATCAGAAGAGTCTGTTGTTTTTTCCACAGAGTATACATCACAATTTACTAGTATAGTGCAGATCCTTAAAAAACATCTTCATTTGTTAACGGGTGACCCTGTCCTTAAACCACTTGTTGATAAATGTAGATTCGTCTCTAGAAAGCCTAAAACTTTAGCTAGATCATTATCCCCTAGCACAATTACATCAAAAGATGACCAAGGTAGTCAATGTTGGCTTTCTAAAAAAGGCAATTTCAAATGTGGGGGCAGGCAATGTACCACTTGCGACAACATAATAATTGGAAATACTTTTAAATCTCCCTTTGATGATAAAACCTATAACATAGACTTTTATGCTAACTGTAGGACCACATATGTGGTATATTTACTTACTTGTAACTTATGCAAAAGTCAGTATGTAGGTAAAACGTCACGAGAGGCTAGAACTAGATATGGAGAACACACCAGAGACGTAAAAAATTATTTTGTTGATTCAGCTGTGACAAATCACTTTAATTATTATCATTTTAGCCATATAGCAGATATGTCGATGCAAATTATAGACAGAGCTGTACTCCCCCCAAGAGGTGGTAATAAAAACAAAATTCTGGACAAAAAAGAACTTTATTGGATTTTAAAATTGCACACCAAAATACCAAATGGTATGAATAAGGAATGCGATATTAATTTCTTTATTGATAACTAGTTCTCTGCCTACATTTATACATATTCCTTTATTTCTTAGTCTGTTAAAATTGGCTTTATTAAATCCATCATTCTATATATCATGTTCTGAAATATTAGGTTAATGACCATTCTGCTTATGTTTAAATTTATGTAATGAATTATCTGCAGAATTATATATTAAATACGTGATATTTGTATGTCTCTAAGTTTTTAGTTATTTCTGTGTATATAATAATTTTTATTATTATCCTCGTATCATTGATTTTGCTTTTGTTTCCTTTTTGGGTTTAAGATGTTATTAGTTTATTCTTTCCCCCTGGGCTCATTTGTTCAGAGTTTAATTGCCTTAAATGTATAAGTATACCTTATGTTTTACATTCTTTATTGTTGGTGGGGAAGGGGTTAACTTTTATGTGTATATAAGGTTGATCAGGCCTCTTCCAACTATGCCTATGATTAAGCGCCACTAGGGGGCGCAAAACGCATCAGGCCTTCTGTCCCTCTGTTTGTCTGTTAGTCTGCATCTTGTTGGAGTTATTTTTAAAGCCTCCAGTACTTTATTTTGGAGGTTTTTTGAATAAATATTTCATGATATTTTACTCCCCGAGTAGTGCCTGCCTCATTTCTCTAGCGGCTAATTTATCTCATACGGATTTAAGTAACTAAAAGTAAGTGATTTGATATAGCGGTGTACCCCCCGCAACATAACGATTGGAGTACCTGGTTCTAAGCTTGTGTGGCGCTAGGAGTATATATACAGTGGATATAAAAAGTCTACACACCCCTGTTAAAATGTCAGGTTTCTGTGATGTAAAAAAATGAGACAAAGATAAATCATTTCAGAACTTTTTCCACCTTTAATGTGAGCTATAAACTTTACAACTCAATTGAAAAACAAACTGAAATATTTTAGGTAAAGGGAAATAAAAATAAAAAACTAAAATAATATGGTTGCATAAGTGTGAACACCCTTAAACTAATACTTTATTGAAGCACCTTTTGATTTTGTTACAGCACTCAGTCTTTTTGGGTACGAGTTTTTCATCATGGCACATCTTGACTTGGCAAGATTTGCCCACTCTTCTTTGCAAAAACACTCTAAATCTGTCAGAATGCGAGGGCATCTCCTGTGCACAGCCCTCTTCAGATCACCCCACAGATTTTGAATTGGATTCAGGTCTGGGCTCTGGCTGGGCCATCCCAAAACTTTAATCTTCTTCTGGTGAAGCTATTCCTTTGTTGATTTGGATGTATGCTTTGGGTCGTTGTCATGCTGAAAGATGAAATTCCTCTTCATGTTCAGCTTTCTAACAGAAGCCTGAAGGTTTTGTGCCAATATTGTCTGGTATTTGGAAGTGTTCATTATTCCCTCTACCTTGACTAAGACCCCAGTTCCAGCTGAAAAAAACAGCCCCAAAGCATGATGCTGACACCACCATTCTTCACTGTGGGTATGGTGTTCTTTTGGTGATATGCAGTGTTGTTTTTGCGCCAAACATATCTTTTGGAATTATGGCCAAAAAGTTCAACTTTGGTTTCATCAGACCATAACACCTTTTGCAACATGCTTTTAGGAAACTTCAGATGTGTTTTTGCAAAATTTAGCCGGGCTTGGATGTTTTTCTTGTAAGAAAAGGCTTCCATCTTGCCACTCTACCCCATAGCCCAGACAAATGAAGAATACGGGCGATTGTTGTCACATGTACCACACAGCCAGTACTTGCCAGATATTCCTGCAGCTCCTTTAATGTTGGTGTAGGCCTCTTGGCAGCCTCCCAGACCAGTTTTCTTCTCATCTTTTCATCAATTTTGGAGGGACATCCAGTTCTTGGTAATGTCCCTGTTGCACCATATTTTCTTCACTTGAGGATGACTGTCTTCACTGTGTTCCATGGTATATATAATGCCTTGGAAATTCTTTTGTACCCTTCTCCTGACTGATACCTTTTAACAATGAGATCCCTCTGATGCTTTAGAAGCTCTCTGCGGACCATGGCTTTTGCTGTAGGATGCGACTAACAAAATGTCAGGAAAGACCTACTAGAACAGCTGAACTTTATTTGGGGTTAATCAGAGGCACTTTAAATAATGACAGGTGTGTACTGACTCCTATTTAACATGATTGTGAATGTGATTGCTTAATTCTGAACACAGCTACATCCCCAGTTATAAAAGGGTGTTCACACTTATGCAACCATATTATTTAATTTTTTTTATTTTTATTTCCCTTTACCTAAAAGATTTCAGTTTGTTTTTCAATTGAGTTGTACAGTTTATAGGTCACATTAAAGGTGGAAAAAGTTCTGAAATGATTTATCTTTGTCTCATTTTTTTACATCACAGAAACCTGACATTTTAACAGGGGTGTGTAGACTTTTTATATCCACTGTATATGTCTATATGTGTGTACATATGTATTTCTATATTTATATGTGTATATATGTATTTACAGACATATATACACATATAAGTGAAAAGTAGCTGACTTAAAAGCATATGTATGCAATATTCATATTTAACAAAGTGTTTAACTGTGTATTTACTGTAAAAACTTCACATTCCAATTTTCTTCACATAGGGGAATATGTTCTAAGCATTTTTAAATATATATATATATATATATATATATATATATATAGTATATCTGTATATACCTATATATAATTGTATTTATATATATATATATATATATATATATATACAATTTCAGAAAAGTTAAGCACTCACTGGACTTCAGTCATCTGTGTATTAAACAATTTTATTGGTGACGTTTCGGGACAAAAACAGTCCCTTCCTCTGACAAACAACAACACAAAATGTCAAACTTTTAAAGGTGAATAAAACCCTCCCCTCTTTGAGAAACCAATCAATGTGATCTGCGTGTAGAGTCTGGAGAGCTAAGTCTCCTGATAGGTTAAGGACCAAAGGTCAATTGGATTGATAGGATAAAAAACTGTCCATCAACAGTGTGTGTTCATCTATAAACTTAAAAGTGTATTAAAGTGTGTTAAGTGTCTTAAAAATAGAATGCTGGGTCAGCAACCAGTGATTGAACATGTATAGACAACTATAGATAACTATAGATATCACTAGATATCACAGTTTTTTATCCTATCAATCCAATTGACCTTTGGTCCTTAACCTATCAGGAGACTTAGCTCTCCAGACTCTACACGCAGATCACATTGATTGGTTTCTCAAAGAGGGGAGGGTTTTATTCACCTTTAAAAGTTTGACATTTTGTGTTGTTGTTTGTCAGAGGAAGGGACTGTTTTTGTCCCGAAACGTCACCAATAAAATTGTTTAATACACAGATGACTGAAGTCCAGTGAGTGCTTAACTTTTCTGAAATTGTCACAATACTTCACAGCACCCTGGCGGTTGAGAACAGATGGTGAGAGTGCACACACTCACAACAGAAAAATATATATATATATATATATATATATATATATATATATATATATTAGAGCACATGAAAAAATGTGATCAGGTTTGCGTGATTGGAAGGGTGCTAGGTTCCCCCCCCCCCCACTTTTATGCTCTATTGAAGTCTATGGGGGGAATACGTTAACACTGTCGGACTTCAGCTTTTAGCACACATCTGATTAGTGTGCAAGCAAACATTTCTTGGTTTCAACTTTTAATATGCGTGCAAAAAGCCTAAGTTTTTTGGAGTTAAAGAAGGAGCGGGAGCGATAAATATTAATTTAAATATTAATATATAATATTAGTAATTGAGCCCTTAGTGCTGAAATAAACATAGGGCTCCATGTACTAAGAGGCGGGCGGACAGCTTCTTAACTCGCGAAGCTGTCCGCCCGCCTCCGCTACACACGGGCAGCGGATCTATTGATCCGCTTGCCCGTATGTATCATTACACACTCAGTGGAGTGTGTAATGCCCGCCCCTTCAGTCGCGCGACCAATCACGCGACTGAAGGGGCTGTCAATCACCGAGAGCGAGCGAGCTCTCGGTGATTTTGCTTCGCCACCTAAGAGGTGGCGTAGGGTGTAGGAAGCAGCGGTCTAATGACCGCTGCTTCTTACATTGCGGGAAGCAGGCTCGCATATGCGAACCTGCCCCGCAAAGGCTCCGGAGCAGCTTACGCTGCTTCGTACATGGAGCCCATAATGTTTTAATTCTTGGGCATGCTTTTCATAAAATCTACATATGTTTTCAAATTACTGCAATATTGAAATTGTCAGCAATAATTTCAAATGGCAAAGTAAATAAGCTATTTTTAACATTTTAATACACTCCAGCAGGTAGAATGGCTCATTGGGAATGTATTCAAAGGGTAATAATTTTACATTAAATGTCCCTTTAAGTGTAATGCATTTTCCATAACCATGCAGTATGCTGCACAGTTATTATTCAGTTACTGCATACGCTCATTTTAAAGGGATATTTGGTTGAAACAACTATGTTAAATCAAAGTAAATATAGCAATAAACAGATTGTGTAAAAAACAGCAAACAACTTACTTGTTATCTTGCAAAATTAGCACTTAGAATGTCTCACTGTAGCCCCATGTGATAAGAGTGGAACATTAAGTTTTATTTAGCTAGTTCTGAGCAAGAGCAAATCTGACTCCCTGTTTATATATCCTATTCACTTAAAACTAAACCAACTCTATAAGGTAAGTTTTATGACATCATGCTATATACGCTTCATGTAGAGACCACAGTCTCCTTGTAGGAAGTAATGGACATTGCACAAATCAAGTTTAAAAATAAAAATAAAAGGTCAAATCTATTTAAGTAGATGAATAATACATATAAAATATATATATATATATATATATATATATATATATATATATACCACTGCTTAGTGATTTTTTATTACAAAGAAACAGACTGTGTAACATCCATTTAATAGACCACAGTAAAAGATAAGATTTTCAATCAGTGGGGGGGGTGCGTGTTCGAACAGCGTACCTGATAGGACGCATTTACTTCAAGCTCTAAAAGAATCCTCTTCAATCCGCCGATTTAAGAGCATTTAACAGCCAAACTGAATATATAACTCAACAAACAATAGTCACTGAGATAACGGTGGCTATATTACAACTCTTGATTGCTGTTTTCATGACATCAGGGCTACAGTTCAGAAGATCAAGACCTAAGGCGATGGCCTGAAAATTACCGCTCTCAAGATAATTTCCATGATCACTGGCACAAATTTGGCATACTCTGTCAGCAACTCATGGAGAAAGTTCCGTTTGATGCGCTAATGAGGTGCTTCACACTTACAACACTCAGGGGATCTCCCCAAACACAGGCCCCAAACTAGCAGAGTCATTAGAAAACATTTTACCCTGCGAGCGCAAGCATGTCATGCTGACCCAAAAGCGACAAGCTTAATAAAACTAGGGATTCTGGATCTTTCCGGTATGTTAAGCGGGCTCCAGCGAATGAAGAGACACAATTTGTTGGCCCTGTCCTTGCCGGGGTTCAGGGGGGGGCCTGGGGGACCACAGCTGAAAATCAAGCACTTCCCATACTTGTAGCACCGCATGGCACCCACGATCTATGCAGTTGCCTGTCAGGGACTTTCCATACCACACAGCACTATCTACAAACCATGGATGATTGTGTGGACAGACAAGAAACCTTTCTTCTCAAGAACCATCCTACTAACTATATGCCCAAAGATCCACGTGATCCATACCGGCAAACAAAGTCCTGGGGATAAAAAGCTACCAGAACTCTAACACCACGGTATCCCGTAAAATATACAGTTATTCACAGTAGTAACAGGACCTTTAATAATAAGTTGTATTGCTGTTTATGTGTGTTCTCTTTAAACCTGCATGTGTGTTGATGCTAGTGCATACGTTACCATTATGAGTGTTAAAATATAGTTTCCATACACATGGACAATGATAATTCAACATTTAATGATACAATTAGTCACTGGTTGGATTTAATAGTTAAATGTTTGTGATGATAGGTATGTGCAAATATATATGGAAAAGATTCATCCTTATGTAATAACTTACCACAGAATTACCACAATACAGTCTTAGATCTAGGGACATTTGCATTACTTAACAAACTGTAAGGCTTGCACAGTAAAATAGTTTCCTAGACTATATACCTTATATAGGCTATGGGATAAAAGGTAGCTTGCAGTATTACCAACAAAGATGACAAACAGCATTTTAGCCTCTTACTTGCGGCTAGCGGATGGAGCGGCGAGAAGGTATAAATAATATATCCCGATTATACAGTTATCGTATCTCTAAATATAAAAGAAATTTTCTGCTTCCAGTACAATGATTATTCTCTCCCTAGCTTGCTAGATAGCAGCATTGCCACATAAACTCTTTATAACTTATAGTCCCTGGTGCTTTGATATCGACTGATTAGACTATGAAACAACTTATACATACACACATCCTGCACCTAAGCTAACGTTCGTAGAAGCCAACTCCATCTCTTCATTGGGTCTCCTCCCTATACTTACAACTTAATTATTAGCGCCTTTATACTACAGTTCAAGCAGTAACAACACTAATTATTCCACAAATGACAAAAACCTTTGCAGACCATATTTAATTATTTGGTTGACAAACTGATAACTTAATTGTTAGGTTGTGGCTCCTATTTAGCCTTCTTTATAATATGCAAGTTCAATAATTGTTTTCCCTGATATTCCCCATTCTTTTTATTTTTCTTTGCTTTCTTTCTATATATCCCCTACTATAAGATATTGTATTAACACAGTAGACTCAAGAGTGGTCAACAATGTTTTCATTTGGGATCAAAATGAGGACAGATTTTTGTGGAGTACAAATATGCTGTATTTACATTTACATTGTAACCCCATGTACACTTTTTATTTGTATTGAACAATTACTCAATAAAAAAATATATAAAAAGATTTTCAATCAGTGTGTCATTGGATTGCTTTTACATAGTAAAACCATTCAAATTGGGCTGTGAAAATTATGGTAATCAAGTTCAGTAAATACATTTTACATTATCTATATCCAAGAAAATAACACAGGAGAAGTGTTGGTCTGTTTGAAACTCTGAAGGATTTGAATTTAATTGCTCCTCACTGACAATTCAAGCGAAAAAATGATACACTGCATTTTCAATGAAATCATATTCAAACTCAGTAAAAAATACATCTGTTATTCATAATGTTTCAATGTTATGAAAATGTTCTGTCAAATTTTAAGATGAACATAACTGTCTGAGAGGTTATTTCTCTGATCACTTAAAACAATATCAAATATATTTTTGCAGTTTCAGCATGATGAAAAATAAAGAAATGGGTAATATTACACCATTATATGTGACCTTTTCAAAATGAAATAGTATAATGCATCATTTTAAGTATTTTTTTACATTGCAGTTCTATTTTTCTTTGCCATTATTTTTAAAATAACAGAAGAAAGTTTTGTTACCTGTTAAACCAGTCATCTGTATATCGGGGATATGGGTACGGATCATTGCTGCTAAAGTCATAACTTGCCTCTGCATTCTGGAAAACAATTTTGTAATATTAGTCTTTAATATTGATGCAGTATAAATATTCTCAACATTTTGATCCAATGTTGCCCTAGCAAGAAAAGGGGCATGCAAATCGAAATTCAACTTTCATGACTGTGACAAAGAATGAAATTTAAAGGGATAGTAAAGTCCAAATAAAACTTTCATGATTCAGATAGGGCATGTAATTTTAAACAACTTTCTAATTTACTTTTATCATCAAATTTGCTTTGTTCTTTTGGTATTCCTCGTTGAAAGCTAAACCTAGGTAGGCTCATATGCTAATTTCTAAGCCCTTGAAGGCAACTTCTTATCTGAATCCATTTGACAGTTATTTACAGCTAGAGGGCGTTAGTTTACGTGTTTCATATAAATATCATTGTGCTCATGCACATGCAATTATTTAAGAATCAGCACTAATTGCTTGAAATGCAAGCTGTCAAAAGATCTGAGATAAGGAGGCAGTCTGCAGAAGCTTAGATACAAGGTAATTACAGAGGTAAAAAGTATATTTCTATAACAGTGTTGGTTATGCAAAGCTGGGGAATGTTAAATAAAGGGATTATCTTTATATCCTTCATTGTCTATTATGTTGAAGGACATACCTAAGGACACTTGGCTATATGGCAGTTGAATTTGCAATTATGCTTGTAACAATGTTATACATTGTTGTAAACACTGCTATTATATCACGCTCCTGAGCCTTGATATTCAACAAAAGATACCAAGCAAATGAACCAAGTTTGATAACTGAAGTAAATTGGAAAGGTTTTTATTTTTTTATTTTTTTTATTGCATTCTCTGTCTTAATCATAAAAATGTCTCTTTAAAATGTGACAAGTTTTGTGTCCTAAAAATATTAATAATCAAAAACAATAACTTTGTTACTGTTTTATTTTATTTTTTTAAGAAAACAAATTAAATAAATTAATTTGTAAAATAAGTCTCTATACTAAACATATAATCCATAAAATGTATAAAATATGATAGTATTTTTTATTTGCAACTAGTTGGCTGCAAATAAGTATGTAAATTGAAATTTGTAATTAAATCAATATTACACAAAAAATGTTTAACATTAATATAGGTAATTAATATGTTCCCAGTGATCCATTTTTTCTTGTTGGAATTATATTAAATAGTTTAAAAATAACTCCTTTACCCTAATTTTGTCATTTGAAATCAACACCTGTACTGATAATATAAATACAGCTGTATTCTATATAGAAAGGTTATGCATGTAGAAAACAATAGCACTAATTAACCTCCAAGTGGAGGATGGGAGAGTGAGATTTTTAGATCTAAAATAGCATGTTTTGCTCATTGAACCTCCCAGACATAATTTGTTTTCCAGTGCATAACTATAAGGATTTGTGTAAAGAGAGTGACAACATGGAAGGTCTGCTTATCCTGCAAGCTCATCCAATTTAAATGGGCATGTCCTTTAGAACAATAGGCGATGGTTTAAATGAGTGAAACCAACTATTTCAAATACAAAAATAAACATAAACGGGGGATTTCCTATAAATGTCATAATATGCAGCAGGAATAACAAGTAATTTGAAACACATTAAGGGGAAACTATGTTTACATTACATTGCCCCTTTTAAGTATTCATATTCATTAAACAATGTAATACAGGACATTAAACACCTCTTACATGTGTGTAAACATTATGCTTGTTCCAACCTCACTAGATATTTTAAAAAAGTAAATTTTGCAACCTAGTTTTTTTCAGAATGCTGCAAATTAATTATACCCTAAATGACGTCTAACAAACCCTGTACATTGATTATCTGTATTGCTCTCATGGCTGTAAGATCACAGATCTCGCCAAAAGTGGCAAGACCGCCTTATGTGTGCATGCCTCAGGCATCTTTAAGGGGTTAAAAACTAGCTGATTTGCAGCATTGTGAAGAAAACCAATTTACATAATTTGCTTTTTGGCCTCTCTGGTGAGTATAAAACAAGCACATTTTTTTCACATAAAAGCAAGCTTTTTAAAATACCGTCCTTCAATAATGTCATATTTATTTAGAATAATGGGCAGTGGCCTAATAAAACTGACAATTTAACTGACAACATTTGTATTACATAAGTAATATATTGCTGTGGTATATTTATAACATTTATTGGACATTTTAATTTTTATTTTGCCATCATGGTTTATTCATAAAACATTTAGATCATGCGTATTATTTTACAATACAAAAAGTATATAATTAAAAAGGCACAAATTGGTTTGAATGATTAAGCTGCTTGCTAAGCATCTAACCAATGAAGATAACACAGTCCGGGTTTGCAACACCCCCCCGGAGGCGCATCACATGACCAATAGTAAGGTAATGTCATTAGGAAACGCCCAAAGTAGAGGTGTATTGGATTTAGAGATAGATGATTTGAGGGATATACAATAAATAGCACAATGAATGGTGCAGCCCACGCCTTTGCTAAAGCTTAGGTGAAATGCACGTCAGGCATTTGCCTGTATGTGAGTACTCTGGAAAACTAATAGTATGCTGTATGCTTAATATATGTGTTGTTTCAATGATTTTGTAAAATGAGGATTATGTCTGGACCTTTTTGACAATAATTGAGAATGGACACCTAGTGAGAGATAATAAGCCCAGTAATATCCAACATTTGTGTGGCTCATGTAAACATAGTCTGTAGTTGATCAGGGATCTTTTTAACTCATTAGGTGCTTTACAATGGGCCACTGAATTTATTACTACTCCAAAATTTGGTTAATTATTGAATCCATCATTTGCTGCTAATTTGAAAAATAGTCATAGATACGCTTGTCCTACTAGTGTATCTATCTCCAGACACTCCAGCAGTGCTACTTGTGTTCATTTTTAAGTGATTTTATTTAGGCATCCAAGCTGATGATTTTTTAACAATTAGAATAAAAGTTTAAATAAACTTTTAACGCAAGGATTAGTGTACGTATTATAAGTTGAAAGTAAAAAGAACATTTTCTTCAGCGAATGCTGCTTCGGGGGCCCATCATTTCAGGCTTGCCTGAAACAAAAGTTAAGAAGCAGTGGTCATAAGACCACTGCTCCTTAACCTCTCCACCAACTTTTAGGTGGCAGATTGAATCCCGATCCGATCTGGATGATTGACAGCATCTGCTAGCGGCCGATTGGCTGCCAGTGAGCAGGGGGCGGCATTCACCAGAAATGATTATGCAATGTTAAATGTGGAATCTGAATGTTTTCTGCATTTAACTATTTCGAGCGGACATGATTCGCTATACCGAATCATGTCCCCTCGACATATAATAAATCTTCCCTTACGGTGAGAAGACGTTAGAACAGTTACAATTGTCGAAGTCCTGAAGTTAGTGTGCTTCAGTCTTTGGCTTGCATGCTAACTTTTTACTTTCAATTTTTAATATGCAAGCTAACTCAACCGCAATACATTTTTACTTTAGGTTAGAGTGTGAGCGAAAAATAATTTAACATGCTACTAGTAATCTTGCCCTATGTATTGGAAGAATCCATTGTGCTACCCCTGAGGCGTTAATGACAACCGTAACTAATTTAGCCCTTCCAGAGTAGCATCATGTAATTATGAGAACATTTATTATGCTTATCACAGTATGTGCAACTGCTGGAGAATAGCAATAGTGAAATAAACAACATGAATATCTAAATAACAAAATAACAAGGCAATTCATGGGCATTAGCAAAAGGAGATACAGCAGAGTGACCACAAACATGACATTCCATGAAATAATCTAAAACTTCCCTGTTTATGTGTTTGGGGTTATGAAAGAACCTACTGAGCATTTACTATTAAACAGATTGTAAAGTAAACATTTAAAGGACATGATTCATATAGATGGTGCAATTTTAAACAACTTTCCAATGGCTCCTTAAAGACTCTACTGTTCAGGGATGCAAATAATATACACTAACATTGTCCTATCTTAGTTTCTTTCCTCCTTTAGTTATCACCTTGAACCCACTTAGCATGTAAGCCTATGAGTCCAGCTGCTTTGTAGATCACCTTCATGAGACCCAATTTACAACAGTGAAACTCTTGGCAGGGCTCTCTATCCTTTTGTCTCCCATAATTGTTACCTTGCATATTAGACCCATGTTTTAGCATTGCAGAATCTGTTGGCGCTCTACAAATAACTGATAATAATAATAATAATAATAATAAAAATTAAGAGTGTGTGCGTGACTTTAAAGTGAATGTAAATTTTGATGATAAAGTATCCGTTTTTTTAAAGATTTGGTTAAAAACAGGGGCACTTTAATTCATCAAAATTTACATTTCACTCGTGTTTTGAAAATACTTAACTTTTAATCTTGACAGTCGCTGCATCGCTTCCTCCGCCCGTCGCAAGCCTCTTCCTGTGTCTAAAATTAGAAATTGGGCTTCCTTCAATCACGGCGTTGAATCAGACACTGATTCCCCGGGGGGAAGCCGTGATTGGAGGATGACCGATCCATCATATCTGACGTTGGAAGAGTCTTGCAGCGACCGGGGGAAGCTAGAGCGGTTGTCAAGATTAAAAGGTAAGTATTTTCACAACACGAGTGAAATGTAAATTTGGATGAATTAAATTGCCCCTGTTTATAACCAAATATTTAAAAACCGGGCACTTTATCATCAAAATTTACATTCACTTTAACATTCTATGGCAGCAGTGTTTGCTACTATGTATAACATTGCTATAAACATTGTAGCAAACATTGCTACCAGATGGGTAAAGACGGGTGCACACTCCTGAGTTCACCTATGATTACTCTTTAACAAAGGATATCAAGAGAGCTAATCACAACTGAAAATAGAATTACATTGGAAAATTGTTTAATTTCCATACTCTATCCAATCTCTTTAAAGGGACATAATACTAATATACTAAATCAATTGGAAGCGATGCAGCATCTTTAAAAAGCTGACAAGTAAATACCACCTGAGCATTTCTATTAAAAAAGGAAGATATTTTACCTAAAAAAATAATCAGCTTACAAGAAAGAGTAAGTGCTCTGGTAACTGTTATACTTCAGCTACTTTCCAACTGCAAGTTAAAAAAAAATCCAATAGCCAATCTACATCATCAGTGCTGATGTCATGCTATGCTTTGCTGTGATCTCATGAGATTTTACTGAAATTTTGTAAAATGTCATAGTAAACTTCTTTAAACTGAATAGGGAAATAACATGACTGTGCTTGCACATGCCAGATGCACACTCCCTTGCAAGTCCTGGGACTAGTATCCTGATTGGCTGCTTAAAGTCCCTTTAAGATGGGGCATGAATTCTTGGGACATTTTGAGGTAAATATCTTCCTTTTTTACATAGAGATGTTCAGGTGATATTTTCTAGTCAGCTTTTTACAGCTATGCTGCATTACTTTCAAGTGCTTTAACATTTGAGTAACATGCACCTTTAAGTTTAATTTTTAAAAAGAGACTAAAAGAAATATATGATACATATTTAATAATTTCTGCCCAAGAACACATCTCAAACTCAATGATTTCTTTGAAAGATATACTGGAGAGACTGGAAAAACTGAAAAGGCCTTTCTAATCTATTTGTTTCCATTGAGCCATAGAAAAATGGAGCTGTATGCTACCGAAGTTGCTGAGAGCTAAAAGTAGTTTATGGCTCCATTTTAGTACCAAGTTGCCATTGAAATATTTTGTGTATTGTGTGCAGTCTCTCTTTTCTTGTAGACAGGGCTGTCTTTAACACAGGGCAAAAGGGGCAGCTGCCCAGGACCTAGTCTTTGTTGAGGGGCCCAAGAGTCCTAAAAAAATAATTTATTTTTTATATTTTTTTGCTTTTGCAAGTTAATTCTGTATTAACGCTTCCATCTGACATCGGATATCTTTAAAATTAAGTTATTTGCTATGGTAATCCGACAATACATTATAAAATGTACGTTTAACATCTGTGCTCCTTATCTGTGATCAACTCTAAAGAGAAAAAACAACAACAAAGATACACTTATTTATACTACATTCTTTTAACTATAAGCAAATACTGTTTTTTTATTATAATTATATTTTCCACTGTATTAATATATGTAATATGTATTGCTTCCCTAGGCATAGGTCTAGTTTAAATTTGTAGAAAACAGAATTTATGCTTACCTGATAAATTACTTTCTCCAACGGTGTGTCCGGTCCACGGCGTCATCCTTACTTGTGGGAATATCTCTTCCCCAACAGGAAATGGCAAAGAGTCCCAGCAAAAGCTGTCCATATAGTCCCTCCTAGGCTCCGCCCACCCCAGTCATTCGACCGACGGACAGGAGGAAAAAACAGGAGAAACTATAGGGTGCCGTGGTGACTGTAGTTAGAGAAAATAATTCATCAAACCTGATTAAAAAACCAGGGCGGGCCGTGGACCGGACACACCGTTGGAGAAAGTAATTTATCAGGTAAGCATAAATTCTGTTTTCTCCAACATTGGTGTGTCCGGTCCACGGCGTCATCCTTACTTGTGGGAACCAATACCAAAGCTTTAGGACACGGATGATGGGAGGGAGCAAATCAGGTTACCTAAACAGAAGGCACCACGGCTTGCAAAACCTTTCTCCCAAAAATAGCCTCCGAAGAAGCAAAAGTATCAAATTTGTAAAATTTGGCAAAAGTGTGCAGTGAAGACCAAGCCGCTGCCTTACATATCTGATCAACAGAAGCCTCGTTCTTGAAGGCCCATGTGGAAGCCACAGCCCTAGTAGAGTGAGCTTTGATTCTTTCAGGAGGCTGCCGTCCGGCAGTCTCGTAAGCCAATCGGATGATGCTTTTAAGCCAAAAGGAAAGAGAGGTAGAAGTCGCTTTTTGACCTCTCCTTTTACCAGAATAGACGACAAACAGAGAAGATGTTTGTCTGAACTCTTTTGTAGCTTCTAAATAGAATTTTAGAGCACGGACTACGTCTAAATTGTGTAACAAACGTTCCTTCTTTGAAACTGGATTCGGACACAAAGAAGGTACAACTATCTCCTGGTTAATATTTTTGTTGGAAACAACCTTTGGAAGAAAACCAGGCTTAGTACGCAAAACAACCTTATCTGAATGGAACACCAGATAGGGCGGAGAACACTGCAAAGCAGATAACTCAGAAACTCTTCTAGCAGAAGAAATAGCAACCAAAAACAAAACTTTCCAAGATAACAACTTAATATCTATGGAATGTAAAGGTTCAAACGGAACCCCTTGGAGAACTGAAAGAACTAGATTTAAACTCCAGGGAGGAGTCAAAGGTCTGTAAACCGGCTTGATCCTAACCAGAGCCTGAACAAATGCTTGAACATCTGGTACAGCTGCCAGTCGTTTGTGTAATAAGACAGATAAAGCAGAAATCTGTCCCTTTAGAGAACTCGCTGATAATCCTTTATCCAAACCTTCTTGTAGAAAAGAAAGGATCTTAGGAATTTTGATCTTATTCCATAGGAATCCCTTGGATTCACACCAGCAGATATATATTTTCCATATTTTATGATAAATTTTTCTAGTTACCGGTTTTCTGGCTTGAACCAGAGTATCTATCACAGAATCTGAAAACCCACGCTTTGATAGAATCAAGCGTTCAATTTCCAAGCCGTCAGCTGGAGGGAGACCAGATTTGGATGTTCGAATGGACCCTGTACAAGAAGATCCTGTCTCAAAGGTAGCTTCCATGGTGGAACCGATGACATATTCACCAGGTCTGCATACCAAGTCCTGCGTGGCCACGCAGGAGCTATCAAGATCACCAAGGCCCTCTCCTGCTTGATCCTGGCTACCAGCCTGGGAATGAGAGGAAACGGTGGAAACACATAGGCTAGGTTGAAGCTCCAAGGCGCTACTAGTGCATCCACTAGAGTCGTCTTGGGATCCCTGGATCGGGACCCGTAACAAGGAACCTTGAAGTTCTGACGAGACGCCATCAGATCCATGTCTGGAATGCCCCATAATTGAGTCAATTGGGCAAAGATCTCCGGGTGAAGTTCCCACTCCCCCGGATGGAATGTCTGACGACTCAGATAATCCGCCTCCCAGTTTTCCACTCCTGGGATGTGGATCGCAGATAGGTGGCAGGAGTGATCCTCCGCCCATTCTATTATTTTGGTCACTTCTCTCATCGCCAGGGAACTCCTTGTTCCCCCCTGATGATTGATATAAGCAACAGTCGTCATGTTGTCTGATTGGAATCTTATAAATCTGGCCTTTGCTAGTTAAGGCCAAGCCCTGAGAGCATTGAATATCGCTCTCAGTTCCAGAATGTTTATCGGGAGAAGAGACTCCTCCCGAGACCATAGTCCCTGAGCTTTCAGGGATTCCCAGACCGCGCCCCAGCCTGCTAGACTGGCGTCGGTTGTGACGATGACCCACTCTGGTCTGCGGAAGCTCATTCCCTGGGACAGGTGGTCCAGGGTTAGCCACCAACGGAGTGAGTCTCTGGTCTTCTGATCTACTTGAATCACTGGAGACAAGTCTGTATAGTCCCCATTCCACTGTTTCAGCATGCACAGTTGTAATGGTCTTAGATGAATTCGCACAAAAGGAACTATGTCCATTGCTGCAACCATCAACCCTACTACTTCCATGCACTGAGCTACGGAAGGACGTGGAATAGAATGAAGAACTTGACAAGCGTTTAGAAGTTTTGACTTTCTGACTTCTGTAAGGAAAATCCTCATTTCTAAAGAATTATTAATTATTATTGTTCCCAAGAAAGGAACTCTTGTCGACGGAGACAGGGAACTTTTTTCTATGTTCACCTTCCATCCGTGAGATCTGAGAAAGGCCAGAACGATGTCTGTGTGAGCCTTTGCCTTTGAGAGAGACGACGCTTGTATCAGAATGTCGTCCAAGTAAGGTACTACTGCAATGCCCCTTGGTCTTAGAACCGCTAGAAGGGACCCGAGTACCTTTGTGAAAATCCTTGGAGCAGTGGCTAACCCGAATGGGAGGGCCACAAACTGGTAATGTTTGTCCAGAAAGGAGAACCTTAGGAACTGATGATGATCCTTGTGGATAGGAATATGTAGATACGCATCCTTTAGATCCACGGTAGTCATAAATTGACCTTCCTGGATTGTAGGTAGAATCGTTCGAATGGTCTACATTTTGAACGATGGAACCCTGAGAAATTTGTTTAGGATCTTTAAATCCAGAATTGGTCTGAAAGTTCCCTCTTTTTTGGGAACTACAAACAGATTTGAGTAAAATCCCATTCCCTGTTCCGCCGTTGGAACTGGGTGTATCACTCCCATTTTTAACAGGTCTTCTACACAATGTAAGAATGCCTGTTTCTTTATTTGGTTTGAGGATAAGTGAGACATGTGGAACCTTCCCCTTGGGGGTAGTTCCTTGAATTCCAGAAGATAACCCTGAGAGACTATTTCTAGTGCCCAGGGATCCTGAACATCTCTTGCCCAAGCCTGAGCAAAGAGAGAGAGTCTGCCCCCTACTAGATCCGGTCCCGGATCGGGGGCTACTCCTTCATGCTGTTTTGTTAGCAGCAGCAGGCTTCTTGGCCTGCTTACCCTTGTTCCAGCCTTGCATCGGTTTCCAGGCTGGTTTGGTTTGTGAAGCATTACCCTCTTGTTTAGAGGATGCGGAATTAGAGGCCGGTCCATTCCTGAAATTGCGAAAGGAACGAAAATTAGACTTATTCTTGGCTTTGAAAGGCCTATCTTGTGGGAGGGCGTGGCCCTTTCCCCCAGTGATGTCTGAGATAATCTCTTTCAATTCTGGCCTAAAGAGAGTTTTACCCTTGAAGGGGATATTAAGCAATTTTGTCTTGGAAGATACATCCGCTGACCAAGACTTTAGCCAAAGCGCTCTGCGCGCCACAATTGCAAACCCTGAATTTTTCGCCGCTAATCTAGCTAATTGCAAAGCGGCATCTAAAATAAAAGAATTAGCCAACTTGAGTGCGTGAACTCTGTCCATAACCTCCTCATACAGAGTCTCTCTACTGAGCGACTTTTCTAGTTCCTCGAACCAGAACCACGCTGCTGTAGTGACAGGAACAATGCACGAAATGGGTTGCAGGAGGTAACCTTGCTGTACAAAAATCTTTTTAAGCAAACCCTCCAATTTTTTATCCATAGGATCTTTGAAAGCACAATTATCCTCGATAGGAATAGTAGTGCGCTTGTTTAGAGTAGAAACTGCCCCCTCGACCTTAGGGACTGTCTGCCATAAGTCCTTTCTGGGGTCGACCATAGAAAATAATTTCTTAAATATAGGAGGGGGCACAAAAGGTATGCCGGGCTTCTCCCACTCCTTATTCACTATGTCCGCCACCCGCTTGGGTATAGGAAAAGCGTTGGGGTGCACCGGAACCTCTAGGAACTTGTCCATCTTGCATAATTTTTCTGGAATGACCAGGTTGTCACAATCATCCAGAGTAGATAACACCTCCTTAAGCAGTGCGCGGAGATGCTCTAATTTAAATTTAAATGTCACAACATCAGGTTCAGCCTGTTGAGAATTTTTTCCTGTTGCAACTATACCTATAAATAGTACAACAATAAATATTACAATTTTTTTTCTCTACATTGAAACACTTGAATTATTTGCAAGTTTTAAAATTTCAAAGGGAAATAGATCTCAAAAAGCTCCTTTTTCCTTTTTTACACCTAGTTGAGCTGGTTGTCATTTTTCTCAATCTATCAACAGCCTCCGACAGTATATAAACAGTTTGCGCTTTCATTTGAAACCTGGTATAAGTTAACGCTTAGCGTCTGCTAATAATTTCTATGTGAACCTGACTGCTGATATTGATCTATAATGCGCCACTGAAAGCAGTCGAACAAAATTTCTTCCAACAGCATATTAACGGTAACATAATTACAGCTCAATGGAAACAAGCCCATACTTTGTTGATGTCTCTTTTGGAGCAACTTAATGGCTTCAGAATTGCGGTTAACCCTTTAAGGACACAGCTTTCAGTTTGCGCAATTGTTTTATGACGGAAAAATTCCGTCATATGTCCTTAAGAGGTAAATGCAATGTCCCACGTTATTGTTATAGTCAGTTAAAATTCCCAGACCTTTTTTTATTATCTTACAATGTAGATTTCTCCTGGCTCCTTCATTTCAAATATAATGTTGAATTTTTATTTTTAAACTCGCCTGTTTAATTTATCAGTATACTGGTATTTTTATTAAAAACAGTTTGTGACCACGTTATATAATGATTAAGCTCCATTTGAGTCACAGTATTTTCAAATCACAGCATCTCCACGGATCTTATTTATGTCTCCATGGTTACCCTTGTTGAATATGAATCTGTATATGTGAAGAAATGTAATGTAGGCAATAAATAATTCATGGTATCATTTTACATTTATGTGACCTAAATTTTAAATACTATTCTTTTAGTTTTTCTGGGTTTTTTTTGTTTTGTTTGAAGCAGCAATCAATATCATACTTGAACACCTATGACTGATATTGGATTTCAATTTATGATTCACTTAAAAAGGAGATAAGAAACATTTATTTCTCAGATTGTGTTGAGCTAAGAAAAAGACAAAAATATATCCAAACTACACAGTATGGTTATGTGTAGTTATAAAACATTCACTATATCTTAAATATATATTTTTTTATATATTTGAGCAAAAATATAGATTCAACTGAAATCAAGAGGATAGCTCAACAGGATAGCTAACAATACTATTCGCAAGTGCATAGCTTATTGCTGCTGTTTATTCTAAGTTATTTGGTTTGTCCAACTTAAAGGGATATGAAACAGTACAACTTTAGTAAAATAAATTTGTGTTATAGCAAAGTAAAGATAAAAAGAAACAGATTTTGTTATAACAGCAAATAAATTACTTGTTTTCTTGTAATATGAGCACTTTGACATTCTTAGTGTAGCCATTGCACACAGCTAAATAAGGAATTAGACATGCTGAAAACTTAAGTTGCTTTATGCCTCTTATGAGCATTTCTCTACCGTTCTCTGAATAACAAACCAGCTCATGTTACTCTAGGAGATTTTATACATTAATCTAGATATGCCTTCCTATGGAGATCTCAGCCCCCTTGTGGGGCTATAACAGGAAGTGATGTGCCCTGCACAAATGAAGTTAAAAATAAATAAAAGGTAAAATCCTTTTAAAATAATTAATAATACATATCGCAATAACTTATATCAAGTATAAGCCACTGCTTAGTGCCTTTTTATAGAACAATGAAACAGACTGTTTCATATCTCTTTAAGAATCAGTGGCCATATTGCTGATTTCTATTGTATTCTATGCAGGCCCTTTATCCCTGTCCAATGCTTAATTTATACTTTTCCCCCTTTTCAACACACAATTCTCCATTTGTTTTACTTATCTGATTGTTGGTGTATATACATGCTTATACATACTATGTAACATCTCATTTCAAGTTTGCTTAGAAACAGGGGAAGACTGGCAACCTTTGGTCCAGGTGACCCACCACTCTACTCTATTTGATATCATTAAAATACTCTATCTGATATCATAAATATATATATATATATATATATATATATATATATATATATATATATATATATATATTTATAAACAAAATCTGTAAAATTTTATATTCTGCAACGTAAGGCTTTTCTAAGTCATTCATGAAAAGCCTTACCATATATGCCCTTCTTTTTAAAAAGTATGGACATTACAAAATTGAACTCTCAAACAAATAATGCATTGCATTATTAGATCATATTTTAGAATTCTCTGGGGGTGGAGGAGTTTTTGAAATTTCTTGTTTTTAACATTTGATTGTGAACATGCTGTATTGTTAGCTAATCATTTTCAGTGTTAAAAAATAGGGGAAAATACCTTATTTTCAACATTTAATAAATCCAAAAATATTCACACAATTCTTCATAGCCTGTTTTTGTAAAAGCTGCTCAATTTTGTGCCTGCACTTCAAATTGCTTAACAGCAGGAATATATGTCAGCAGCAGATGGACTGCAAGCTAGATTACAGCAGGATGGATCTGAAACAGTGGTGTCAGCAGAACAATTTACATATAGTTAATACTATTGATAATACTCAAATGATATTTAGGGAAGATGGTTGTAGCATGCAATGTCTGTATTCAATTGCCCCAAATATTACAACTAATAAGCCTGGAGGGTAATTTTGAACTGTTATATAAGATTGACTGTCCTTCAAATTTTTTGACTTGCATATTTATCAGTATGGGCCCAATATACTAAGCAGCGTACCCTGCTTTTCAGCCCTTGCAGTTCAGGCTCACATATGTAAGTCTGTTTTCCGCAATCTAAGAGGCAGTGGTCCTCATTTGTCAATGTTCTACCCTCTCCAACACCTCTGAGTTGGTGTATATAAATTTATCTGAATAAGTTAATATGGTGTGATTGGCAGGCCAAGTCAGGAACCTCTTCAATACTAGACTTTGAATATGGGCCTCAATGCATCCTCAATAATCTTATGTGCCTAGCAATGGACTGCAGCTAATTGCTGTTTGAAGGGACAGTAAACACTACTGGCTAGATTACAAGTAGTGGGTTATTTAGAACGACTTGTGAAACCCCATGCATGCTAACCAAAGGACTTCGAATATTGCGATTGTCCTAACTTCTTCTCCCCAAAGACTCCAAAGGAGAGCAAAGAAGAAAACGGCTCTAGTGGGGATTTGTTAGAAGATTATTTCTAAATTAGGCACATACTATCAAAAAATGTTTTCTACCCCTGGGGCATAGCAAAGCTTATTTGTGACTAAAACCATTGTAAATCATGTGTATCATTTTCAAGAACAGATTTTTTTCTAATAGCAGATTCTCTGATGACCAAAAGTTTGGTGGTAGACATTAATGAATTACAATTTCAGACCACACAATAATGAGAAGTGAACATGTTTTTCTTCCCTAATTATATGATAAATAATAACTATTTTTTCTCTATGCTAAAGGATAAATGGTCTGAATATATGAGATTTAAAGGGACAGTCTAGGCCAAAATAAACTTTCATGATTCAGAGCATGTAATTTTAAACAATTTTCCAATTTACTTTTATCACCAATTTTGCTTTGTTCTCTTGGTATTCTTAGTTGAAAGCTTAACCTAGGAGGTTCATATGCTAATTTCTTAGACCTTGAAGGCCACCTCTTTTCAGAATGCATTTTAACAGTTTTTCACAACTAGAGGGTGTTATCTGGGAGCAGGCACTGATTGGCTAAACTGCAAGTCTGTCAAAAGAACTGAAATAAAGGGGCAGTTTACAGAGGCTTAGATACAAGATAATCACAGAGGTTAAAATTATATTAATATAACTGTGTTGGTTATGCAAAACTGGGGAAAGCGTAATAAAGGGATTAGCTATCTTTTAAAACAATAAAAAAATATGGTGTAGACTATCCCTTTAATGAATGGTATTTAGGTAAAATTTACACTTTTTGGGAATCAGCAAAGGGGGTACTTAGAGGTGAGGTTATAGCATATGAGCAAATTTTAGAAAAACAAACAAAAAGAAAAGGAAACTTAGCTGACGAATCAATTAGTAAAAAGGTAAAATATTTTTCTTCAAAAATCTTTAAAAAATTACTGGATAAGATATGAGCAAGCAAAACAAGAAAGGGGTGCTTTAATTTTACAATAGGCTTGCAGGGATAATATTACATGGAAGGCAAAGTTTTGTGAAATGTGGTAACAAAACCAGAAAGAATCTAGTGAGAATTGTAGAAGCTGTAAGAAAATCTACTTGTTAAAGTCATCAGACCATTATCCACATAAGAAAAATTAAATAGTTTGTCAGAATATGTGCTACCTCATTGCTCAAAACTTTATATAATTTAGCTGGAAGATGATCTGGACAAATGGGAAGCTGTATCATATTCAGCTTTATTAACAGCCTTGATTACTTCTGCTTTTAAAATAGGGGAATACATTTTTGTCCATTTTCCAGCCTCCAAAAAAAGCAATAGATACGTTTTTCCAAAAATATTTTTAGTTTCTTCATCTGTCCTACTTGCACTTTACATTTTCTAGTACTTTTTAAAAATACTTTACGAATATCTTCATTCGTTGTAAGGGGCATATTTATCAAAGTGCGAGCAGACATGATACAATGTAGCATATCATGTCCGCTGCACATAGATAAATGCCGACAGCATTCGCTGTCGGCATTTATTATTGCACAAACAGTTCATAAGAACTGCTTGTACAATACCGTATTTGATCGGGTTGATTTCTGTCCGCAGCCTCAGAGCAGACGGACAAGTTATGGAGCAGCAGTCTTTAGACCGCTGCCTCATAAATTCTGGTTCCAGGGAGCAAGGGGCATCAAGCTCCATTCAGAGCTTGATAATTCGTCCCCTAAATCTTAATTGTTCATCAGAGATAGATCCTATATAATTAGATTCATCCCGAACAAACTCTTTACTGAATTTGGATTATAAATTCTTAGTGTCCCTCACAAGTAGGATTTATGAATAGGAAGTCATCAACAACAAATATAAGAAAGATTTGCTCAGTATTAGAGTATTTTTGGAATTTAAAAGATCAAATGAGGAATAGAAATATGGTTGATACCACTATGATAACTATAGATGCAGAAAAAGCCTTTGCTGCTATACAATTAAAGCACCTTTTTTTAAATATATATGTATAAGAATATATACATATATATTTATGCGTTAGTATGTGTATATACACACCCAGTTCCCATAGACCTAAATGTAAAGGCACTTTTCAGGGCCGTTTTTTTTTTTTTCTAACACCCCATTCCCACCAAATTTAAACCCCCCAAACTGCCTATTTTGAGGCCATTTGTGGCACTTTTAGAAAATTAACCAGAGATGTAATCTCTGGTTAATATTCAGAGTGCTAATTGCTACCTCAAGCTCACAGTAGCAATAACCAGCGACTTGCAATGGCTGGTTAATTATCGAGCTCCCGCAAATGGGCAAATTTGCCTGTTTGCAGGAGCATGATAATTTAGCGCTCCACTTGTAATCTAGCCCTATGTTGTTAGGATAGCAATAGAATGGTTACAAGATCTATAATATTACTCGACAAAAGATTTAGAAGGAACTTTGGCCAAGCCTTTCTCTCTTAAAGCGGTTTTACATATAGAAGATAACAACTTACTCCTAGAGATTAAAAAATATAAGATATTTAGCAGTGTGATTAAGGCATAGATTAATTTAAGGATTTGATTTCAAGGTATTGGAAAATCTGGTAATTAATGGTAACTCCATTTTTTAAGAAGGGTTAAAAGCGGTTAAAATATCAAACGAGTCTTGAATTAAACGGTTAACATGGTTATTTTCAAGTCTTTTGATGAATTAAGAAAATCATTTTATTTATTCCACAAAAGACTTCTATGCTTGTTTGCAACTTTCTTCAATAAATTATTGATGGATAATGGGGAGGATTGGGATTACCTATGCTTCGATAAGTACTTGCAGTCTTTTAAATTAGGAGATAATTCGATTAGTAGTTGGTATAAATTATTAATGGAGAAAGAAGGAAATAGAAAAATTAAAAATCTAGTTCTTAAAAGGACACTGAACCCAATTTTTTTTTCTTTCGTGATTCAGATAGAGCATGCAATTTTAAGCAACTTTCTAATGTACTCCTATTATCAATTTTTCTTCTTTATTTGAGAAAGAAGGCATCTAAGCTAAGGAGACAGTCAATTTTTGGTTCAGGCCCTTGACAGCACTTGTTTATAGGTGTGTGATTTTATCCACCAATCAGCAAGAACAACCCAGGTTGTTTACCAAAAATGAGCTGGCATCTAAACTTACATTCTTGCTTTTCAAATAACTATAACAAGAGCATGAAGAAAATTTGATAATAGGAATAAATTAGAAAGTTGCTTAAAATTGCATGCTCTATCTGAATCACAAAAGAAAAAAAAAATGGGTTCAGTGTCCCTTTAAATGGCATTTAAAGGGATGACTAGAACAGATGAAAATCCAAAAAATAACCAAGTCGGCTAGTATAAGGGAATCCCATTTGAATTATACTCCTTCTATTTTTCATAGATGGAATAAAAATACTTGGATAAGTGTATAAAATGTAACAGTGCAATGGCGGCTCTAACACATGATTTTTGGGGCTTTCCCTTTATTAACCAGTTTTGGGAGAAAATTAATTATTGGTTATCTAAGATCATAAAGGAAAAGTGGTTTTGAATATAGAAACAATCATATTTCTGCTCCTCAAGAAATAATATAAAAATAATATATAGAAATAAAGAATGTATTGATTTTGTCATTTTGGAAGGCAGACAATTGATTGAATCAAATGGATCTCTAGAAAGCTCCCTCTGTGGTTAAGCTTAAAAATAAGATCTATAATTGTTTTAATACTTGAGCAATGTACAGCAGAGATTAAACAGGAAAATTAGTTAAAATTGTTTCTGAAAACCAGGGAAGACGGGAGACTCCCCAGGGCACTATAGACCCATCTCCCTAATTAACTCAGACATGAAGATTTTAGCAAAAATGCTCGCTACTCGTCTTAACAAATTCTTACCGAATCTGATTCATAAAGACCAGGTGGGTTTTGTCCCGGGCCGTGAGGCTAGGGACAATACCGTCAAAGTTACACAACTGATTTCACATGCCCGGGCTTCACACACCCCATTAGTGCTCTTTGCTACCGACGCGGAGAAGGCCTTCGATAGGGTGGGCTGGCCTTTTCTGCGCGGTGTACTAGAGAAAATGTCCTTCGGTAAGGCCTTTATAGACACTGTCTTCGCATTATATTCACACCCCAACGCCAAAATCAGAATTAATGGAATTCTATCGAAACCTCTAGATATAAGCAACGGAACTAGGCAGGGGTGTCCCTTGTCCCCATTACTATTCGCTCTATCAATCGAGGTTCTAGCACAAAAGATAAGATCGAACAACAAGGTATCAGGTATTGAAGTAGATGGCACGGAGTACAAACAAGCGTTATACGCAGACGATATCCTCTACACGATAACTAACCCTCTAGATTCGATCCCTGAATTATTGTCAGAAATTAGAGCCTATGGTGAAGTCTCGAACTTTCTCCTCAATTTAAGTAAATCCGAAATCCTGAACGTTAATTCCGACCCAGTCACTATACACAATATACAGAGAAACTATGGCCTCACTATAGCAAAAAACACACTTAAGTACCTCGGTATTCAGTTAACATCTGACCCCGCAGATCTCTATAAATATAACTATTTACCTATCAAAAACGACATTGCAGCAGACCTGTCTTCCTGGAAGAAGGAGTATATTTCCTGGGTAGGAAGAATAGGCGTCATTAAGATGAATATTATGCCCCGTATACTGTATCTCTTCCAGACATTGCCTATCGCACTTCCAAAAGGATACATAGCTCAATTACAGACCATATTGGACCAATTTATCTGGTCCAACTCTAAACCTAGAGTGTCAAGGCGGACCATGCACCTCCCAAGAGAGAGGGGGGGGGCTGGGATTGCCGGATATCTCTCTATATAGACAGGCTGTAGGGCTGCAAAGAATAGTGGAATGGGCACAAAATCATGAGCACAAAGCTTGGATTCTTTTGGATAGACAGATTCTTAAGGTGCACAATGTAGGGTCACTAGCGTGGTTGCCTTCCAGGTCCCGTCCTAGGGCTTTACACAACTATCACCTACTAGAGGAAACTTTTAATATTTGGGATTCAACTGTAGCGACTTCAACACATATCTCCTCTAGACACTCACCTCTAACACCGGTGTTTGAAAATCCTGAACTACCGGCTCATCAATTAGGCAATCGAAAGGTTTTACCTTATAACTTGAAGGTGGGTTCAGTGTGTGGAGTAATAGATAAAGGCAAAATAATCTCACAGAATGAGTTAAAAAACCAACAACCCTTACTATTCAACTCATGGTTACACCATAATCAACTAATAAATTACATATCTAGACATAAACATAAACAGGAGTTGGGAAGAGAGCTTACCCCTTTTGAAAAGCTCTGTGTTAGTGAGGGAGCTTTGAGACATTTGGTTTCCTTGCTATACAGAATATTACTAATCCGCGAGACCAATTCACTTCCAACTTACATAAAGAGCTGGATGACAGATTTAGGCTTCGAGATAGACTTTCAGGCCTGGTCAACAGCCTTTAGACTCACAAGGAGATCATCTGTGTCCTCAAACATACAGGAAACACATATAAAATTTCTCAGCAGATGGTACATGACACCCATTAGACTGCACAGGATATTTCCCACACTGAGTCCCATGTGCTGGAGGGGTTGCGGGGAACAAGGATCACTTTTGCACATCTGGTGGTACTGTCCCACTTTGAGGCCCTTTTGGGCAGGGGTACTGGATAAAATCAACGAGATATTAAATATTTCTATCCCTAACTCTCCAGAAATATTATTATTCTTGTCACTACCAAAGCTGCAAAGTCAGGCGCACCTAGCACTACTGTTAATCCTACTCACGAGCGCTAAAAAATTGATACCTAAAAGATGGAAAACACAAGACCCACCTACGGTAGGGGAATGGCAATCCCAGGTAGAAATTGTCCTTCTCCTTGAGAGATATCATTATCTAAAGACACATAGATTGAATACTTATGAGATGATAAGAGCGATCTGGCTTGGCACAATCTAGATTAAACACCGTTTTTTTTTTTGTTTTGTTTTTTTTTCTTTTTCTTTCCCTTCCCCCCTCAGGATTCAGCTTTCCTCCCCCTTCCCACTATCTTTCACTCTCTTTCCCCTCCTAGTTACTACCATATCCCCTTCCCCGGCTTCCTTAGGTAACACTCCTGGATCAAAGTGTATTGCAACTATCTGTAAAGTTCATAAAATTTATGGAAAATTACAAATATACTGATTTCTCGCTCTTGACGTGGGTCATTTGAGCGGGAATATGAACATTTAGAAGTGTATAACATTTTTTTTTTTTCTTTTGTGCTTATTTCTGTATTGCTGTTCGATGATTTTGATGAGCAGTATAATGTGAATACTTTCAGCAAGACTCTGTATATCTATTTCACTTCAATAAAGTTGTTTGAAAAAAAAAAAAATTGTTTCTGAAAAACTGTCACTATTCTGTTGAGACACAAAAATATATATTAAAGGGACATTAAACACTAAATAAATGCTAGATAGAATGATACATTCAAAGAAAATATAAGTCTCTAACAATAACATGCTTATTTTTTTAAAATTTGATTAGTTGTTTAAATAGTGACAAAATAAGTGTAAAGTTGTAATGTTTATAAAACAATGGGAGCTGCCATGTTGTAACTTAGGTTACCTTCTCTGCTGTAGAAAATCAGAGAAAGTTATAAATAGGTCACTAGAGTGTGCAGCCAATGGCTGAGAGAAATATAACAGTGTTCTGCACTTCCATTTCTAACAGGAACTGAAATGCTCAAAATTTCAGAATGGAATTACAGGAAAAGGGGACAAAATAAATAATGAAAGCATATTGTAGAGTTGTTATATATAAATGATTTATCATTTTATACTACTATCTCAAAGTGTTTAATGTCCCTTTAAGTCCTTTTTGTTCTACAAATATCATCACATATGCTATATTAAGAGGGGAATATGAAAATATGTTTTGATGTCTCAATGCAAGGATCATTTATTTTATTCTTCTCTTTTTGTCTGGTAAGGATATGAGAGGCTTTTTTCAAGAGAGTAAAATTGTGAGATAAAATTATAAAGACCACAATTGTTGTACATTTACTCAGGTTATAGTTGTATGAAGACAAAAAAATTATATGTTAGTGGATACTTGAAATATATATTTGACCTTGCTGGAGTTTTGCTTGAAGATGTATCTGGACTTACAAGGATCTTATGGACTTAACCACAATGGCTTTTTATATGTAAAACATGTAATTATTGAATTTTGTGAATAATGTTATGTTGGAGAATATTCTTGTTTTTTTTTCTACTAAGCTTCTGAGTTAGCTGATTATAGGCTAAATTACAAGTGGAGCGCTATTTAGCGCTTTCGCTATAGCGCTAATGGTGCTAGAAGTAAACTTTTTGTGCGATGCGAGCGACATAACTTTTTACTTTCAAATTGTAATACCAGTGCAACGCTGGTATTACAATTTGAAAATAAAAAGTTATGTCGTTCGCGCTAACCCAATGCGCGCAAAAAGTCAAACTTAGAATATCGAACGCACAATAAATGGAGAGAAAAAAAAGTGGAAAAAAATAGCGACATGAAAATATGAATATTTCACATTCCAATGTTCTTCACATTGCAGAATATGTTCTATTTAGTCATAAATACATATTTCTACATATATCTGTTGGTATTTTGGTACAATATATATCTATATCTATTAAATATACAGTATATATATAGATGAATATATTTAGGTATAGATATATACAGATATATATAGGAATATATATTTATAAATACTTAGAACATATTCTGCTATGTACAAAACATAGGAATGTGAAATATGTACAGTACATACACACAATACACTTTATTAAAAATGAATATTGCATAAATATGATTTTTCATGTTTTTATCTACTTAACTGCAAAGGGCTCTAATGCACTTCTATATATGTCTATATGTGTGTACATATGTATTTGTTTATCGTGGTTGTAAAATAAAAATAATATTAATGTTCTTTTAATATCCATTTGAAGTAAAAAAAAGCATGTCACAGTCTCTAAAGAGAAAGTGTTAGAAGAGCTTTTCTATTTTAGGCATTATCAAAAAAGGTTTGCCATCCCTGGCATAGAGAAGCTTATTTGTGACATAAACCATTGTAAATCATAAACTATTGTACTCCTTGCCAACAATGAATTTCTGCAATTGTGAATCAGTTCTTATTTTAGGAACACATCCCTTTTACATAGTTATAGAAAGCATTTTTCATTCCATTGCTATATGCTTGAACTTAATGATATTTTGTTCTGTTCCTTAATTATTTATATTTTATTTTCTATAATTGCCTGTATATTAATTGTTCATTACATGATACAATTCTTTATTTATTTAAATTCTTTCTCAATTTAACCTTTTACTTCATATTCTCCATCAGCCTTAAGTTGCTCATTAAATAGTCTTATTGTATTTATTTCTATCTATCTATCTATCTATCTATCTATCTATCTATTGGGTACTTATAGAGTGTGAACAAATCAGGATGGGCGTTCAGTCGAAGAGCCAGGTTTTGAGGTCCTTTCTGAACTTTGTAAGGGAGATGGATTGTCTGAGGTGCAGCGGGAGGGTGTTCCATGTCTTTGCTGCTATGTGGGAGAAGGATCTTCCGCCCACTGTGGATTTGCTGATGCGGGGGATGACTGCGAGTGCTTGGTCGGTGGGGGTGTAGAAATTTATGTGCTGGTTTATGTATTCAGGTCCGATGTTGTGTAGGGCCTTGAATGCATGGGTAAGGAGCTTGAAGGTGATTCTCTTGTTGATGGGGAGCCAGTGAAGGTTCCTTAGGTGTTCGGTGATGTGGCATTGGAGAGGGATGTTGAGGATGAGTCTGGCTGAGGCATTCTGGAGACGTTGGAGTCTCTTTTGGAGTTTGATGGTGGAGCCGGTGGAGCCGGCATAGAGTGCATTGCCGTAGTCCAACCGGCTGCTGACAAGGGCGTGGGGGTTTTCCTGGTTTTGGTAGGGATCCACTTGAAGATTTTTCGTAGCAGGTGGAGGATGTGGAAGCATGTTGAGGTGATGGTTGATTTGTCGGTTCATGGAGAGTGATGAGTCCAGGATGAAGCCTAGATTTCGTGCGTGGTCGGTTGGGGTTGGAGGGTGACCGAGGGCTGTGGGCCACCAGGAGTCATCCCATGCGGATTTATTGAGTTCGAGGAGGAGGACTTCAGTTTTGTCTGTGTTCAGTTTGAGCCGGTTGTCATTCATACAGGTGACGACTGCTGTCAGGCCTTTGTGGGTGTTCTTTTTGGTGGTGGTGGGATCTCGGGTGAGTGAGATGATTAACTGGGTGTCGTCGGCATAGGAGACGATGTTGAGGTCATGGCGTCGGACGATGGCTGCGAAAGGGGCCATGTAGATGTTGAAGAGGGTGGGGCTCAGTGAATAGCCTTGCGGTACACCACAGTTGACTGGTGTGGGTTTGGAGGAGAAGGGAGGGAGTCTGACTTTCTGGGTCCTGCCCGTGAGGAAGGAGGTGATCCATTCCAGGGCTTTGCTGCGTATGCCAGCATCATGTAGGTGGGTGCAGAGGGTGTTGTGGTCGACAGTGTCAAAGGCTGCTGAGAGGTCTAGGAGGATGAGGGTGGCAGTTTCTCCTCGATCGAGCATGGTGCGGATGTCATCTGTGGCGGTGAGGAGGGCGGTCTCGGTGCTGTGGTTGCTTCTGAAACCGGATTGGGAGTGGTCCAGGGTGTGGTTGGCCTCAATGTGGTCAATAAGTTGCGAGTTGATGGACTTCTCTATGACTTTGTCCGGGAAGGGAAGTAGCGAGATGGAGCAGTAGTTATTCAGGTCTGTGGGGTCTGCCGAGGGTTCCTTCAGCAGGGGTTTCAGTTCTGCATGCTTCCAGACATCCGGGAAGGTGCCGGTTTTGATGGAGCAGTTGATGGTGCGGAAGAGTTCAGGGGTGATAGTGTTGCTTGCTTTGTTAAATATGTGATGAGGGCATGGGTCTGAGGGTGCGCCGGAGTGGATGGATTTCATGACTCTGAGGGTGTCCTCTGTGGTGAGGGGGCTCCAGATAGTCCGTGTGCGGTGTGGGGGGGGCAAATTTGGGAGGGGTGTCGGGTGTAGGGGAACGGGTGGTGGAGGTTGAGTTGTGAGGTGTGAAACTGTCATAGATGTCAAGGATCTTGCAGTGGAAGTGGGCAGTGAGGGTATTGCAGAGGTCCTGGGAGGGTGAGATGTTGGTGGTGTCGCTGTTGGGTTTAGAGAATTCCTTGATGACTGAGAACAACTCCTTGATGTTGTGTGCGTTAGAGTTGATTCTGTCTTGGATGGCTGTTTTTTTGGCAGTTTTTATGAGGTGGTGGAGGGTGGTGATTGCTTTCTTAAAGGCAGCTTTTTCCAGAAGGTTCTTTCTGGATCTCCAGGCTCTTTCCAATTGTCTGCAGTGGCGTTTGGAGTCCTAAAGGGCCGGGGTGAACCACATAATTTTCCAAACTTTCCAAAACGTCTGTGCTAACTTTGTATTTCTTTTTAAAATGCCAAATTTTATTTTATACTAGCACCATGAAAGCAGCACAAAAAAGTAAAGCTATGTTACATATTTTTTTTAAAATAGCCATCAGCTTTAAAAACACACTGTCCTTTACAAATATGCTAAATACTCAGTTTTATGAACTAATTAAATAAGAAGGCTTTCTATGTAATTCAGTGTCAGTTATATATTGTACGGTGCTAAAATATAGGGCCCTATTTATTATACTGTGGACAGACACTTGTGCCACCCACCCCCCTGCTTTCACACAGCCAATTGCACACAAGCAGTCATCCCAGATAAATAAGATGGTGGAGAGGTTAGGAAATAGCAATTTAAAGATGTTGCTTCTTAATTTAAGCAAATGAACCTGCATCAAAAGGTCTTCAAAGCTGCATTTGTAGCATTATAAATGGAGCCCATAGAGATTTCAATAAATGGGATCCATCTAATCCACTAGAAAATAAATATATTTATTTCTGCATATCTTATTGCCTTTATGATGCCAAATTTGGCATATTATAAGAAATGTTATAGAAGGAGTATCCTAATATGCTATTGTGATGGTAGTTTGTCTTTACCAGTATGAATGTATGTAAAAAATATATTAATTTAGCTTTAGTTTAAATATTTAGGTACAGATAAGCTCTCTGCTTTTGAAGTAGAGAAATGATTCATTCGATTAATTATTGCTTGTGTTCTTTCGCTAAGATTGCATTATTTACTCTAACTTCAATTACTCACTTTATAATTATAGATTAGGTTTTAGATTGTATGCCCAAAACACTATATACAAGTATTGTATTGCAGTCTACCAGTAAGGCTGTAAGACTAAACTGAATTCGGAATGTTGTTAATTTATGTTGTCTAAACAGTTTATTTCAATTTACATATTATCCTTGTTTGTCCATATAATGCAATCCTAATATGTTTCAGTAATCAATAATGTCTTCAAAATGTAATCTATTTCCTATAGATAAACCTGTCTATGACAAGGGCACAGTTGGTACATGCTGCCCAAAAGGAGTTGAGCAATTTTATTATGTATTTAACATATTTCAAAATTCATGTCTCTGTGTCATTTGCCTGGATATAACCAATTTATTTAAATCTAGCCTTCAACAAATGTTCTATGCATGTGTCTCCTGTTTTCTACACTATTCAAGCAATTTACCTATAGTCATATCTCTCAAAACATGCTTGAGATGATAACTTTCCAGTGCCAATGTTGTACTGTTTACTATGGGCTTCCTAAATGTCTGTCAATTTACCTCCATTTTTCGAATTAGTCAACAAATCTAACACACTATTTATCACAGATGCATGTGTTGTAATGCAATTGCTGCATGCACTTTCGCAGTTGATCTTCAATTCCTCCCCTTAGCATAGTCTTATCATCTGTGGAATAGACATGATGACATCTGTTACTGAAATTTGATACTCTCCTTTACTTCCCAAAATCCTACATAAGTGGCTTCATTTTCCTACCAGGGTGCAAGCAAATATCCATCCAAAAATCAGAGTGATAGTTTTTTAATTTTTGTTTGAAAGACGCACGCACAGAGATGTGTATCCGACGGCGGCCGGGAGGTGACACTTGTGTGTGTTAGATGTGACCGTGCGTTACTGATGAGACTCGTGGCCGACGCGCGCACAGAGATGTGTATCTGACTGCGGCCGAGAGGTGACACTTGTGTGGCTAGACATGACCACCCGTTACTGATGAGACAGGTGGCCGGACATGTTGTCTTGAAAAAGGCCTGATTTAAGGCCGAAACGTCGACCCTTTAAACATTATCTACAATAAAACTTGTATTATATGTTAAATCATGTGAGTGCCCATATCTATTACATTTCTATATAAACTGTAACTTTGGACTGCACCCAGGTCACTTGTGGATTACATAAGGTGGAGTGCTTTGTATACAATACTGTACTATATATATATATATATATATATATATATACACACAGTGAGAGGATCCAATCAGAGGGGTATAATTTAACCTGGCCAACCCTGAATTGAAATGCATAGTGGTACATAGGTGGCTAAGACCAATATATATGATATATGATGACAACAGTGCTATGAAAAACAAAAAAATGTTTTTTTTGGAAGAGGTACATAGATGATGTGCTTATCATCTGGGATGGAGATAACAATGAATGGTCCACGTTCATATTGTGGCTTAATCAAAACAATACGAATCTCAAATTTACTCAAATTATTGATGTAAGTCAGATCAACTTCCTAGACATTATATTATTTTTTTCGGATGAAAAAGTATGCAGTAAGCAATACAGAAAAGATACTGGTACAAACTGATATCTGGATGCAAGAAGCGCACATCATCCCAAGTTGATAGGCAATATCCCGTAAGGCAGTTTCAAAGAATCAAGCATAACTGAACGAAAAAAACAAAAGACTACAAAAAAGAGTCTAAAAACTGAAGGAACGTTTCCCAGAGAAATAGTTTCCAATACAAATACTGGAAACGGCATATAATAAAGTAAAAGATATAGACATACAAGACCTGGTCTATAATAGCAGAGGAGAAACACAAAACACTGATGGAAATACCAATGAGGGGACCACACACAAGGTCAAAATGAACAAATTCAAATAGAGGAATGAGCTTTCTTATAACATACAACAAGGGGTTTAGACAAATAAAAAACATTATGAAGAAACACTGGGGTCTGATAAAGAAAGATCCTTTCCTAAAAAATGTTGTTGATGAATATCCTGAAGTGATCTTTAAAAAAAATATATTTTTTTTTAAAAATGCTAGCAGAAGAAGAAGAAATAAGAATAGAACAAGTTCAGGAATACAAGGTACACCGATGCTAAATTTGTTCTACAAATGCTTCAGGAAAAACTGTGTTTGCTGTGCGCACTTACACAAATCAAGGGAGTACAATAAGATAATACTGTATTTACGGATAAGAAAAAAAAAAGATCACGTTATTAAGGGCAAATTAAATTGCAGATCTGAATATGTGGTCTATATGATAGAATGCACCTGTCAAAAGCCAATGAGGTACAGTATATTGAAAGGACCAAAGAAAGTTTGAAAATAAGATGTCTGGAACACATGAAAAACATTGTGATAGGCACTTTAAAGAACCCTCTGATTAGACACTTTAAGAATGTTCACAATCAAAATGCTTCTGATTTCTATATCAAAGCCATAGAGCAAGTTCAAATTGGTTCTAGGAGTGGAAGTAGGTTACTGATTCTAAGAAAAAAAAAAATTGGATTCATACACTTTACACACTAGAACCCTTGGGACTGAACAAAGATATAGATCTGTCAACCTTTCTGTGAGCTTCAGGTATATCAGACTTGATAATACTTAGTGATACAAATTTGGAGATCCATATTTTAATCAAAGACACTAGGGGCAAATAATAATTCAGCATATGGGAATAAGAATGTACTCTCAATCCCTCACACATGTGAGTATTGCCTTATCCCTTGACAAAGCTCAAGCTGTTTTTTCCTAGATTTAACACAGTGTTACTAATATGAAAGGGACTTGCACACTAGTCCTCCTCCATATTTTCTTTCCAACTCTAGAGATTAATTTTAGGGAATCCTCCTATAAATGATCATTTTTAAAATATGAATATCACTACATCCCCAAACAGGGACATGTGGCAGTGCTTTTGACAGAAAGATAAACAGTATCAGAGACATTCAACTGACAAATGTATCAGTGTATAAGATTCCTTTGCAGTATGTTTAAATTTAAGGTATCTGTACATCCAAGAAAAGAACGAAAGATAGTTTGAGACAGACAGTAGGGGCATTTTGCCAGTAAACAAGATGGCAGCCCTTATGTGTGTTACAACTACATGTAATGATATAAATAAGAGAGGGGGCATTCCTAACCTTTGATGAAGTGACCAATAGCATTGTGAAATGCATCAGGCTCCACCACCACTTCGTGTCAGTGTTGTTCTGATTTTGGTTTTGCTAAACGCTGAGAGTTACTTTTTATAGATGAACATTTTATACCATGCATATTAACTTATTTTATTTTTTATCATTTCAACCATTTTTATGACGATTTTTATGATCGGTTTTGGGATGTCAAAAAAACCTTACCACTGTATTTTCTACAGTAAATTTTGCTACACTAAAACCGGAGAGTGCCTTCCTTACTTTGGATTACTTATGTGCATTTTTTGAGGTGCACCCCGGGTGTTGTTGGAGTTGTGAGAGTGCTGGGTTCACCTGGAAGTATATATATATATATATATATATAGGTATTACAGCTCTGGAAAAAATTAAAAGGCTGTGTCTGTTGAATACCAACACAGGCACACCTCATTTTACTTAAAGGGACAGTATACTATAAAATAGTTTTTCCCTTAATGTGTTTCCAATTACTTGTTTTTCCAGTTACAGAGTATAAAATGTATTAGATTTGCTTTTTAAGGCTTATTTGAGTATATGAATTAGCTGATTTTGTGTTTTGAAGCCACAACCTAATACAATGGGTTGAGCTTGTAGGTATAATCAGATTTCATTACTTTATCACATTGTGTACATACACATGCTTCTTTATCTTATACCTGTCCATAAACCAACACTTGGAGAGAACAATGGAAAATTAACATTGTATTACCTTATCTCTTCTATAACCCACTGGGAGTGTAATTTCTTATACTGGCTGTGTTCGAGACCAAAAACTTTCAGGATGGGTGGGAATACCACAGGCTAAACAAACTATTTTAAATGCTAATATAAGGCTAATGGAAATATTTGTAAACAATTTAATACACTCCAGCAGGTAAAGTGGGAACAAATTAAAGGGGAGACATTTTTTGAGTAAACTGTCCCTTTAATAAGGTACTGATTAGGGGATCACCTAAACCAAATCTTATTAAATGAGGAAAAGTATAAAAAAACACTGCTGTGGTCATTGCTATCCTCTTGCAATAGGACCAGCTGGATGTCAAAAACAGTGCTAGTAGTATCTCAACAGTGCTATTAGTATGTCTATGCCAAAAGAGATGAAACATTTTGAGTAAGGAAAAGAAGGATTCAATTCTGGCTTTACTGGCAGAGGGATACAATGAGCGTCAGTTTGCTTCCATCCTTAAAATTTCAAAGACGGCGATTCATAAGAACAAGGTCAAGCAGCAGACATTGGGGACAACAGAGCTATAGACCAACAGAGGGTGAAAAGGAGTCTACACTGCCCAGGATGACCACCAACTCATTTGAATGTGCGCACGCTTATGTTAGGGCTTTACTTGTAATCAAGACTTTTGTATGCATGTAAAAAAGATCTGACCATAGAAACTACAATATGACCAAAATAAAAAGGATACAAAAAAGTCCACACAGATAAAGCTTGTGGACATCCTCAACTTAGATTTCTTTAATTTATACTCCTGATGTACAGGAAACCTAAAAATAAACACATAGACACAGAAGGACAAACATATTCGGTACCAGAGATTACAAAAGCCCAAGCTCTCCCATAAATGCACTCACTGGGGTTCTTTGGTATGTGTGCTGTACAAAAACATAGGCGGTTCAGGTGTCATTATATGTCCACTGGTTAGGTGTTATTGTGTATCCACAAGTCTTTCTTCAGGATCATCAGCCATTATAGTATTGTTACATCTACAGGAGTCTTTCCCAATTGTAACAATAATAGTTGGTTATATTGATCTATTAAGGTGTTATGGAAACCCAACCAAAGGGAAAAGTTCCAAGTACTGATAGTACATAGAAGAGTAAATGAAAAAGTGCTAAAGTCAGGATATTTGTCTAAATATGTGTGGAAAATAAAAGATTGTATAAAATATAAAAAAGGTTAACTACGTTAAAACAATAAACATCAAAGTATTTCGGCCACACTCACTAACCTTTCTCAAGATGAAAGGACTAATTAGTATATAACAATTTAAACTGTCTGCAAACCAATCAGCACTATTGATCATTTTTATTGAAACTGTATCCATTTCTATGGTCAGATCTTTTGTATATGCATATATATATATATATTGAGAGCTTTTTTTAAATAAAAATTAAAGGAACTTTAGTGAATTATATTGTTATTAGATCTCTACTTTAATTTTTGGGATTTGAAGGGATGCTTTGAACCTGTTGCTTGGTCCATGAGTGAGCACAATTTCACCTTTTAATATTTGTTTTTTATTGGTACACATAAATGATTGCTGTGTTTTTTATAGACATATAACGTTATATTTTTATCCTAATAAACCTCCCAACATTTCCCTGAGACTTTAAGGGAAAGTGATGTAAGGGAACTTGAGGGTGTTTTGAAGGTGAGTCATAATGTTGTGGCTGTGAGATTACAGTAGGCAATGCTGAACTGTCTTATTGGCGGGACCAGCAGAGTTGGGGTAGTTGTGGTTTGAGCCAGGGCAGTCACTTTATAATAATACATTTGCTCTAACTAGGAAAGCTACAGATGGAATGTGGCAGGCCTCCAAACCCATGAAAATTCAGCAAGACAAAAAATTTGCACAAAACACATCAAAAATACATTACAAAATACAGTTACAATCATAAATATAGCTGCAAGCAGCAATAGAGGTGGCCAAGTGCATCGCCTGTGGGCAATGGCATACAAGCAGCTTAGTCACAATGTAAAGCTATACTGAAAGTTTTACAATTCTAACATAAGCAGTTGCAAAGAAAACATTTTTTTGAAATTTTTGCATTTTTCAAGATGGCTGCCACAACATATGACAATTACTTTTAAAACAAACAGATGTGACTCTAGACCACAATATATGGTTATACAGCAAATTTCACAGCTTTAACAAAAGCGGTTGCAATGAAAACACATTTTTGACATTTTCACGTAAACCAATATGGCTGCCACAGCTAGTGACCAATTCCTTAAACATGAACAACTGTGAGTCTAGGTCACAATATAAGGTTATACATCAAGTTTCACAATTCTAGCATAAGTGGTTGCAAAGAAAATACATTTTTGAAATTTTCGTGTAAAACAAGAAGGCGGCCAGATCATATGACATACCGCCTTCATATTATAAACAATAGTGCTCACCATAGATGTCAATAAACATGGCAAAAATAAAGCATTTTTGTCAAACGGTTTTTGTTTTATTATTGATAAATATTGTTAAGCATTTTTGAACAATTCAAAATGGCTGCCCAACCACATGACCTATCAACTTCTCATAAACAAATCTGAATGTTAGTCATAAGATAACTCTATAAACAAAATGGCCGCCAAGCTATGCAATGTATGGCTTTCAAATTGCACATACTAATGCTCCCTATAGACCTCTACAATTTGCAGAAGTTTCAGGAAAATTTGCAAATGTTTTATTTCAGGAAGGCGCCTGCGCAGTCCGAATTTAGACTGCAATATTGCCTTTAGGAGTCATGACTACGTGTAATCATGTGTCTACTACACTGTAATATAGTTAAATAGTGTAAACATAATGCATAAAGTGCCGATTTATGCAATTAAACCACAATAAAAAGGCGAATGGCTCATAGCAGCAATGTTGATTATGGAAAATTTGCAGTTTGAACAATATTGGTAGATGACCTTGCAAAGAGCACATGTGCAAAATTGTGCTTCATTGCACTTAGCGGTTTCAGAGAAGAAGATGTTTAATGATTTTCGCACTTTTCAAAATGGCACCTAGATCATGTGAATAAATCACTTTTCTTGAACACACTTTATTCTAGGTCAGCACAGCAGTACACACAGCAAGTTTCACAACTGTAACATAAGTAATTCCGGAGAAGAAGATTTTCAAGCGTTTGTCAAAATTTGTCGCAATATGGCTGCCTGATCACATGACCTATGAGATAGCATAGATCTCTAGCATTGTGTCAAGTTTCATGAGTTTTTGAGTTATGCTGTGGTTATTATAAGTATTTGGAAAAAAAACTGCGGAAAAATAATAATAAATATAGCTGCAAGCAGCAATAGAGTTGGCCAAGCGAATCACCTTTGCAATGGTATACAAGCAGCTAAGTCACAATGTAAAGCTATACAGCAAGTTTTACAGCTCTAGCATAAGTGGTTGCAAAGAAAAAACATTTCAAAATGTTCGCATAAACAAATATGGTTGCCACAGCATGTGACAACATTAACAATTCTGACTCTAGGCTACAATATAAGGTTATACTGTAAATTTCACAGTTGCACCATAAGCGGTAGGGAGAAAATAGATTTTCGCATGAAACAAATGACTGCCAGATCTTGTGACATACCGACTCCATATTATTCACAATAGTCCTCACCATATATGTCAATAAACATGGCAAAAATAAAGCATTTTTGTCATACAGTTTTTGTTTTTTTATAAATTAAAAAATATCGCTAAGCATTTTTGAACAATTCAAAATGGCTGCCAAACCACATGACCTATCAACTTCTCGAACAAATCTGAATATTGGTTATAAGATATCTCTATAAACAAAATTTCAAGTCTGTCTCATAAGCAGTTTCGGGGAAGATTTTAGAAATTTTTTAAAAACAGCGAATATGAAACAAAATGGCCGCCACACCATGTAATGTATAGTTTTGATATTGCACACTCTAATGCTCACCATAGACCTGTTTGAATCTGCATCTTTGTGTGTGTATATGTGTATCTGTGTGTGTGTGTGTGTGCGCGCATCTGTGTGTTTGTTTGAATGTGCATCTTTGTGTGTGTATATGTGCATCTGTGTGTGTGCGTGCATGTGTGTGTTTGTTTGAATGTGCATCTTTGTGTGTGTATATGTGCATCTGTGTGTGTGCGTGCATGTGTGTGTTTGTTTGAATGTGCATCTTTGTGTGTGTATATGTGCATCTGTGTGTGTGTGTGCGCACCTGTGGGTTTGTTTGAATGTGCATCTTTGTGTGTATATATGTGCATCTGTGTGTGTGTGCGCACCTGTGGGTTTGTTTGAATGTGCATCTTTGTGTGTGTATATGTGCATCTGTGTGTGTGCATGCATCTGTGCGTTTGTTTGAATTTGCCTCTTTGTGTGTGTGTTATGTGAATCTCTGTGTGTGTGTGTGAATGTGTACATGTGTTTGTGTGAATATGCCTCTTTGTGTGTGTGTGTGTGCCTCTGTGTGTGTGTGTGTGTGTTAATGTGCACATGTGTTTGTTTTAATGTGTATCTTTGTGTGTGAATGTGTATTTGGATGTGTGTGTGTGATTGTGCATCTGTTTGTGAATGTGCATTTGGATAGGTGTGTGTCTGAATGTGCATCTGTGTGTGTATGTGCTTGTGTGCGCAAATCTGCATGTGCTAATAGGAAAATCATTTTAAAAAGTAACAAGTACTAAAACACGATCCTACTCAATTACTGTTTTAAAATCTAATGTAAAAAGGTACTGATGAGGTGTTTTTTGTCATCTCATAGACTACATAAATTTATTGAAAACCGTGTGAAAATGTTGGAAAGGTAACAGTCAATTTGATCCTTTTGCACATGTGGTTATGTTCTGTAGAACCCTATGAGAACAAAGTTATTGCCACTATAGAACAGATAATTTTGCAAACATTTGATTTAGATTCTTGATATCCGCATGCAATTTTAAAGAACTTTCATAGACTCAGTAGCTGCTGATTGGATGATGCACATAAATGCCTTGAGTGATTTGCACACTCATGTTTATTGCTATTTTTTCAACACAGGATATCTAAAGACTGAAGCAAATTAGATAATAAAAGTAAATTGGAATGTTGTTTATCGAAACATTTCTTCAACATAATAATTAACCCCTTAACGACACGCGTCGTACAGGGTACGTCTTGCACAAACTGGTCTTTAAAGACCAGCGACGTACCCTGTACGACGTTGGGGTTGAAAGCGGCTGGAAGCGATCCTGATCGCTTCCAGCCGCTTTCCGGTTATTGTAGTGATGCCTCGATATCGAGGCATCACTGCAATAACATTTTTCCCCATCCGATGCAGAGAGAGCCACTCTGTGGCCCTCTCTGCACCGGACATCGATGCCGCGATCGTTGGTGGGTGGGAGCAGACGTGGGAGGTGGGTGGGCGGCGATCGATGGCTTACCGGTGGGCGGGATCGTGGGCGGGATTGCTGGGGGGCGCACACGGACGCGCGCGCGTGCACAGGGGAGGCGGGCGGGCGCGTGCACGGGGAGGGAGCGGGTGGGAACCGTTACACTATGGAACAGTGGTTTCTATTTAGAGGGAGAGAGGGGGGATAAATATGTTAATCGAAGGGATCTGGGAGGGGGGTGGGGGTTTAGTCTTGGGGGGGGGAAGCTACACTACAGAAAAGTGGGGAAAAAATAAAAAATATACATTTTTTTTGTAAACTGGGTACTGGCAGACAGCTGCCAGTACCCAAGATGGCTCCCAATAATGTAGAGGGGGAGGGTTAGAGAGCTGTTTGGGGGGGGATCAGGGAGGTTTGGGGCTAAGAGGGATCCTAGACAGCAGCATATGTAAATATGCTCCCAAAAAAAAAAAGATACCTTTTATTTTAGTACTGGCAGACTTTCTGCCAGTACTTAAGATGGCGGGGACAATTGTGGGGTGGGGGAGGGAAGAGAGCTGTTTGGGAGGGATCAGTGGGTCTGATGTGTCAGGTGGGAGGCTGATCTCTACACTAAAGCTAAAATTAACCCTGCAAGCTCCCTACAAGATCCCTAATTAACCCCTTCACTGCTAGCCATAATACACGTGTGATGTGCAGCGGCATTTAGCAGCCTTCTAATTACCAAAAAGCATTGCCAAAGCCATATATGTCTGCTATTTCTGAACAAAGGGGATACCAGAGAAGCATTTACAACCATTTGTGCCATAATTGCACAAGCTGTTTGTAAATAATTTCAGTGAGAAACCTAAAATTGCGAAAAAAATTACGTTTTTTTTTTATTTGATCGCATTTGGCGGTGAAATGGTGGCATTAAATTTACCAAAATGGGCCTAGATCAATACTTTGGGTTGTCTACTACACTACACTAAAGCTAAAATTAACTCTACAAGCTCCCTACATGCTCCCTAATTAACCCCTTCACTGCTGGGCATAAAACACGTGTGGCGCGCAGTGGCATTTAGCAGCCTTCTAATTACCAAAAAGCAACGCCAAAGCCATATAAGTCTGCTATTTCTGAACAAAGGGGATCCCAGAGAAGCACTTACAACCATTTATGCCATAATTGCACAAGTTGTTTGTAAATAATTTCTGTGAGAAACCTAAAGTTTGTGAAAAAGTGAACATTTTTTTTTATTTGATCGCATTTGGCGGTGAAATGGTGGCATGAAATATACCAAAATGGGCCTAGATCAATACTTTGGGATGTCTTCTAAAAAAAAATATATACATGTCAAGGGATATTTAGGTATTCCTGACAGATATCAGGGTTCCAATGTAACTAGCGCTCATTTTGAAAAAAAGTGGTTTTGAAATAGCAAAGTGCTACTTGTATTTATGGCCCTATAACTTGCAAAAAAAGCAAAGAATATGTAAACATTGGGTATTTCTAAACTCAGGACAAATTTTAGAAACTATTTAGCATGGTTGTTTTTTGGTGGTTGTAGATGTGTAACAGATTTTGGGGGTCAAAGTTAGAAAAAGTGTGTTTTTTTCCATTTTTTCCTCATATTTTATAATATTTTTAATAGTAAATTATAAGATATGATGAAAATAATGGTATCTTTAGAAAGTCCATTTAGTGGCGAGAAAAACGGTATATAATATGTGTGGGTACAGTAAACGAGTAAGAGGAAAATTACAGCTAAACACAAACACCGCAGAAATGTAAAAATAGCCCTGGTCCTTAAGGGAAAGAAATTTAAAAATGGCCGTGTCCTTAAGGGGTTAATGGTGCTTGAAAATTATTTAAAAAATAATGGAAGGCTACAAAAACTCTAGCCTTAAATAAATATTATTTTAAGATTAGGGGGTCAATGTAGTCAAGGTTGCAGCAATTGGAAGGGTTCTCAAGCCTGTATTTAGTAGTACGTACACAAAATATTTTTTTTAGTGTGAATAAAGGGTTTTTCTCTAATACAAAATATTACTGTATTTTACATAATGAAAGTATTTGTCATTTGTTGCAAACATTATGCAAGTGCATATTTAACCCCTTAAGGACTGGGCATTTCAGACAAAAACTTCCACAAAAGACCAGATCATTTTTAGCATTTTTGCCATCACTACATTTAAATGGAAATAGACCCTTTTTTTATATTTACCTATCAAAACTATATATATATATATATATATATATATATATACCTGTATATATATATATATATATATATATATATATATATATATCTTTTGTAGACAACCCAAAGTATTGATCTAGGCCCATTTTAGTATATTTCATGCCACCATTTCACCGCCAAATGCGATCAAATAAAAAAAAATTTGTTAACTTCTCACAACATATATGGCTTTGGCATTGATTTTTGGTAATTAAAAATTTGCTAAATGCAGCTACGCACCACACTTGTAATATGCCTAGCAGTGAAGGGGTTAACTAGGTAGCTTGTAGGGTCACTTTTAGCTTTAGTGTGTAGGTTACCCGCCCACCTGACACATCGCACCCAATTATTCCTTCCCTAATCCCTCTCAAATAACTATCTTCCCTTCCCCACCCCACAATGGTCACCCCCATCTTAAGTACTGGCAGGAAGTCTACCAGTACTAAAATAAAAGGCTTTATTTTTTTCCTTCTATTTTTTTATTTTAAATATATATATATATATATATTCTGCAGTGTATGATCCCTCCTTACCCCCCAACCTCCCTGATCCCCACAAGACAGCTGTCTAACCCTCCCCCTCTATTAGCCGCAATCTTAGGTACTGGCAGTTGTCTGCCAGTACCCAGTTTGCTATAATTTTATTTGGCAAAAAAAAACATTTTTTTCTGTAGTGTAGCTGCCCTCCCTCATGACCATACCCCTCCCAGATCACTTTCCCACCCTCAACCCCACTTTCCACTATAACACCCCCCTCTCCCTGCTTCCCCCTTCTTCCTCCCACTCACTGCGGCTCCACACTTTTTTCCTGTAGTGTAGCGGTCCCGCCCCTATCAACCACCCCCCTTGCCGCCCACCCACCTCCCTCCTTACCCTCCCAAAAACAATTGGCACCACCGCTGTCCAATGCAGAGAGGGCCATTATAGTTTATTCCTGGTTTTACAATCTCTGTACTAGCAAAACTCCTTAAAGTGTCCATATATTTTAGTGAAAACATAGGCTAGCCAGCAGTTACATATACAGTATATATATATATATATATATATATATATATATATATATATATATATATATCCTTCCCAAGAACGTAGGCACTCACTGGATCCATTTATTGATCCATAGAAACAAGTTACATTAACATGACGTTTCGGTACATCGTTGTACCTTTATCAAATGTAGCAAAAGATAGATATTAAAAACTTCCTAAGTAACTAAATTAGTACCCATAGAGTACACCACATGCCGCCAAATCTCCGTGAGTGAAGTCGGCGTCTGACGTCATCAAGGTGCGTTGGACTATGCGCCCTGTGAGATCATAGAGCCGAAGTTGCCATAGCAACATGTAAACATAACACGGTTCATGCAGTGACGCTGGAGTGACTCAGTGCAACTATGTCATCTCAAAGTTATATAGCGCTGCATATATATAACGTGAAACATATCTACACATATTACATCAGAGTACGAAATACCCAAAAATCTGTAATATTAGATCCAACATCTATATGACGGCGCAATATATCAGAGAGATGACAGACTAAAAACTAAACTATATACATATGTGTATCAATACAACATTACTATCAATCCTAAAAACTGTAATAGACCTGTATGTACTTTAATGCCATAGTGACAGTTAACAGTATCTAATTACATATAAAGGAAAAACTGCCGGTTTACATTCATGCCTAATTGTCATATGGTAGAAACATAGGAACAAATGTGAGGGCCATTATGAGACTTGTTAAAGTCCATATGGGCGCTTGCAGGTTGGATGTGATCACAAATATATTATTACACAGAAGTGTGTTGTTTCAATAGAAAGGATTAAAGTCCAGAGAGGTGTTAAGGCCATATGGAGAGATGGTATTCAGTCTGTAGATCCACTTGGTTTCACATTGTAGTAGAAGATTTCCTCTGTCACCGCCCCTTGGCAGGGGGGGTATGTGATCAATAAGCATCGTGCGTAAGCTAGAGACCGCATGTTTGTGCTGAAGGCAGTGCCTTGCTACTGGCTGATCAGATTTACCAGTGCGGAGGGCCTCACGTATCGCACATCGATGATTCGCCATGCGTTCACTAAAAGTTGTTACAGTTTTGCAGATATAGACACTGGAACATGGGCAAATGATCATATACACTACATATATGCTAGTGCATGTTAAACGATGCCTGATGTCGAACCTATGGTTGTTATGAGGGTGCTGGAAAGAGTTGCCCCTAAGCATACCATTGCAGGTAACCCATCCCAAACAGGGAAAGCAGCCCATCTTTGTAGGTTTGAGCCAGGTATCCTTCTTATAATTTCTCACCAGGTCTGATTTGACCAGTATATCCCTTAGGTTACTTGTTCTTCGGTATGCTATTCTGGGGGCAGAGACCCTCCCAAATGGTAGCGTAGGATCACAGCTTATAACTGGCCAGTGTCTCCGGACCGCCTCAGTAAGATGTCTGGAACTTGGTGTATATGTGGTAACCATGTTGATCTGTTCAGGGTCAGACTTTATTGTACGTTTCCTCATTCCTGACTTAGTAGGATCCATGAGGTCATCCCGTGCCATCTCCTTTGCATAGCCCCTCTCCACCAATTTGGCATCCATTTCATCAAGTTGTTGTTGCATCATAGGCAACTCACTGTTGTTCCTGATGACACGAGTGAGTTGGGAGGTGAGAATCCCCTTCTTTTGGTGCAGAGGGTGAAAGCTCCTCGCATCCAACAAGGAATTGCGGTCGGTTGGCTTGGTATAAAGAGAGGTGCCAAATCGAGTTACACCCTCTGCATCAACCTTGAAAATAGTGAGATCCAAGAAATGCACAGATGCTACGCTATATTCCAATTTAAATCTAATGGAACTGGCCATGGTGTTTAAATGTGACACCCACTCAAGGAATGCAGATTCGCCTCCTCTCCACACCAAAAACACATCATCTATGTAGCGCGTGTAGTACATGATGTTACTATTCTCGTGTGGCCGCATCAGTTCACGTTCGTACCACGCCATGTAGAGGTTTGCATAAGTGGGTGCCACATTCGAACCCATGGCCGTACCAGCTATCTGTAAAAAGTAGTCACATTCAAATTTGAAATAGTTTTTCTCAAGGCAATATGTCAGCATCTCACAAAGAAATTCAATGGGTGGACCATTGTAAAATACATTACCGGTCACCATGGACCTGACAGCCTCCACACCCTCATGATGAGGTATAACCGTGTAGAGGCTGTCCACATCCATGGTGACCAGCATGTCATCCTCACGTAAGTCAGCATATCCCTTGAGAATACGAATCATGTCTGGAGAGTCCTTTAGATAGGATTCAGTATGCTTAACAACCTCCTGGAGGTGCGAGTCAATGTATATGGCCAAACTGGATAATATCGATCCCCTGGCAGACACAATAGGTCTGCCAGGTGGATTTTGCAAAGTTTTGTGCACCTTTGGTAGTAAATAGAGCACAGGTACCTTTGGATGATCAGTGATAAGAAATGTGAGTTCTTGTTCACTGAGTATGCCTGCCTCAAAGCCATTCTGTAAAAATCTGTCAATAACCTTTTTATATATTGTCGTGGGGTTAATGGATAATTTTTTGTAGGTATGACTATCATTTAGCTGTCTGAGTGCTTCATTTCTGTAATCAGTATAATCCAAAATGACAACTGATCTGCCCTTATCTGCCCGGCAGATGATGATAGATGTGTCATTTTTTAAATCTATCAGTGACTGTGATTCAGATTTACTCATATTGGAATATATTTTTTGTCGTGGTATCTGCTTAATGTCGTGACTCAAAGCCCGTGTATATCCCCTGATAGAGTTATGTGTATTTGCTGGTTCAAAAGTAGATCTTTTCTTGAACGGAGCAGGGACATATGTATCATTTCTAAAATGATCTCTGAGTTTCAACTGCCTCTGTAATTTGTGTACATCAACCAGCATATCAAAAGAGTCCATTTTAGGTGTCGGTATGAACGATAGATCCCGATTTAATAAAGATATTTCTGTTTCACTAAGGTGTCTATTGCTTAGATTGAATATAATGTCTACTTTTTCCTTGCTGGTTGTTTTTTTGTGGCCCCCCCTTCTGATCTTTCTTCCCTCTCTTCTCTTCTTATACTGGGAATGGATGGGGGTTTTGCTGCTGAACGTGTCACCACTCCTAAAAAAGATTGTGGATGTTCTGTAGAGTCTGTATTAATTTGGCTAGAAATGGTGCCTTCTGGGCCTGAGGAATCTCCTCCACTGCTGTCTACTATGCTTAGGGTATTCCTAGGGCGCAAATTACGGCGCCGTCTATTATGTGAAGGATCATCTTTCCCATGCAGCCATTTATATACACGTTTTTCCCTATAATCAGTTTCTACACTGTTAAGCTTTTTGTTCATAAATGCAATGAGATCACTACGGTACTTACTGACTAAACCATCCAGTTTGGTAACCCAATCCTGACTCTTATCCTCCAGCAGGATGTGCATGCTATTCTGTTTAATAATCTCAGTTTCAATTTTGATTTTATTCTCCAACCTAGTGACTTCCTCTATCACCAATAGTATAAGGTCATAGGAGCACTTGTTTAACACTTGTTTAACACAGAGCACCACCTCCTGCAGAACTCTACATTGTTACGGCCATTGTTACTGGCCAGTTATAAGCTGTGATCCTACGCTACCATTTACGAGGGTCTCTGCCCCCAGAATAGCATACCGAAGAACAAGTAACCTAAGGGATATACTGGTCAAATCAGACCTGGTGAGAAATTATAAGAAGGATACCTGGCTCAAACCTACAAAGATGGGCTGCTTTCCCTGTTCGGGATGGGTTACCTGTAATGGTATGCTTAGGGGCAACTCTTTCCAGCACCCTCATAACAACCATAGGTTCGACATCAGGCATCGTTTAACATGCACTAGCATATATGTAGTGTATATGATCATTTGCCCATGTTCCAGTGTTTGGCAAAACTGTAACAACTTTTCGTGAACGCATGGCGAATCATCGATGTGCGATACGTGAGGCCCTCCGCACTGGTGAATCTGATCAGCCAAACATGCGGTCTCTAGCTTACGCACAATGCTTATTGATCACATACCCCCCCCGCCAAGGGGCGGTGACAGAGGAAATCTTCTACTACAATGTGAAACCAAGTGGATCTACAGACTGAATACCATCTCTCCATATGGCCTTAACACCTCTCTGGACTTTAGTCCTTTCTATTGAAACATCAAACATCTGTGTAATAATATATCTGTGATCACATCCAACCTGCAAGCGCCCATATGGACTTTAACAAGGCTCATAATGGCCCTCACATTTGTTCCTATGTTTCTACCATATGACAATTAGGCATGAATGTAAACCGGCAGTTTTTCCTTTATATGTAATTAGATACTGTTAACTGTTACTATGGCATTAAAGTACATACAGGTCTATTACAGTTTTTAGGATTGATAGTAATGTTGTATTGATACACATATGTATATAGTTTAGTTTTTAGTCTGTCATCTCTCTGATAAATTGTGCCGTCATATAGATGTTGGATCTAATATTACAGATTTTTGAGTATTTCGTACTCTGATGTAATATGTGTAGATATGTTTCACATTATATATATGCAGCGTTATATAACTTTGAGATGACATAGTTGCACTGAGTCACTCCAGCGTCACCGCATGAACCGTGTTATGTTTACATGTTGCTATGGCAACTTCGGCTCTACGATCTCACAGGGCGCATAGTCCAACGCACCTTGATGACGTCAGACGCCGACTTCACTCACGGAGATTTGGCGGCATGTGGTGTACTCTATGGGTATTTAGGTGGTGGATTGGGGTAAGTTATTTAAGTTTTTAATATCTATCTTTTGCTACATTTGATAAAGGTACAATGATGTACCGAAACGTCATGTTAATGTAACTTGTTTCTATGGATCAATAAAGGGATTATGTCTAAAGACCAGTGAGTGCCTACGTTCTTGGGAAGGTTACAGATTTGGTTTGTAGTGCACCTTGGCAGCTGGATTGTGTAAGATAGTGCTGTCCTTAACTTGGACTGTATATATATATATATATATATATATATATACACACACACACACACATCCACAAGAAGTTTTCTAGTATATGGGGGTAAATCAAAATTAAATGGATGATTATCAACAGCACTATATATAAGTGTTGTAGATATTCATCAAATTAATTTTGGTATGCCCTCATTTACTAGAAAACATCCTGGATGCTCCTTGTGTGAGTCTTTGTGTATATATATATATATATATATATATATTTTTATTGGACTAACATTACATATTAAAAGACAAGGTTTTGAGAGTTACCTTGTTTCCTCAGGTCTGAAGCAATACTATTGAGAAAGAGAGGTAACTTTTGAAAGCTTGTCATTTACTATGTAATTATAAGCCAATAAAAAATGTATTACTGCATACTACAATACTCTTGAGATTTAGATATTCAGCTACTGGACAAATATGGCTACTACAATCTATATATATATATATATATATATATATATATATATATATATATATATATATATATATACAATATATATATATATACCCCTTATTGTTTGCACACAACAGTTAGTAGTGATGTGCGGTGAGATCAGAGGCTGGTGAGGCAATGGGTATGATACGCCTGAGAAACACATATATGAACCCGACAGAGGCAGCTTAAATTTACGATAAAATTAGCAGGTTGCAGGTCCAATTTATTGCCATTAATAAATTTGCTTCATTCTCTTGTTATCCTTTGTTGAAGGATATGCAGCAATGCACAACTGGGTGTTAAATGAACATATTAAATGAGCCAATGACAAGAGGCATATATGTGCAACCACTAATCACCAGCTGCTCCCAGTAGTGCATTGCTGCTCCTTAGCCTACCTAGGTATGCTTTTCAAAGGATACTAAAAGAAAAAAACAAATGAAATAACAGAAGTAAAATGTAAAAGTATTTAATATTGTATGTTCTGAGACATGAAAGGAAAGATGCACACTCTCATACAGATGCACACACAATCCCTGTAGGTCAGCTGCATGCCCAAACATCAGAACAGATGCAAGTGTCTAGCAATCCCTGTATACCAGCTGCATGCTCTAACATCAGTCCACATGAATGTCTAGCAATCCCTGTATACCAGCTGCATGCCCAAACATCAGAATTCATGCTGGCATCTAGCAATCCCTATACCAGCTGCATGCCCAAACATCAGACCACATGCACGTGTCTAGTAGTCCCTGTATACCAGCTGCATGCTCAAACATCAGACCACATGCTGGCACCTTGCAATACCTGTATACCAGCTGTATGACTAAACATCAGAACAGATGACTATCTCGAACAATCCATGTATGCCAGCTGCATGTTTAAACTTCAAACCAGATGAATATCTCTAACAATCCCTGTATGCCAGCTGCATGTCTAAACTTCAAGCCAAATACATGTCTGTAATTCCTGTATACAAGCTGTGTGATAAAATGTCAGAGGCCAGATTAGATGGATGCACCACTCTTCTTGCTAGCTGTATGCTCAGAGCAGATGTATGTCTATTGGAACACTTTGTCAGCAGTATGCACAAATATTACCTCCCAGACCATATACTCATCCTCTAACCTTCCAATGTTGTAAAATTATTACCCGTGACTGAGTGTATAGGGTGAGGACTGGGAGCAGTATTTTAATGGTTCATGGCAGCAGCAGGGTGCTTAAGAGCAGTGGTTGGGTGATCTGAGTCTGGCATTTCTGGTTAGGGTTTATCTTTTATGCACAGGGTTTGGGCAGGCCCAGGTATCTTCAATAAAACCAGGAAAAAATATATAAGTAAATTAGCCACCATTGGATATCAAAGGTTCATGCTGTGATGGCATGGATTATGTGAGATATTCTAACATCACAGCATGAACCTTGATATCCATAGTGTCTGAGCCTGATAAAGGATAAATAATTATATACATTTTATCATCTTAATAATGCTAACACAGCTATGAGTGCTTAAAAAGGCAATGGGCATACTAATACTTTGCTCAAAATCAAATAAATTGCTGATAACAGGCACAGCTATTATTAGAAACCATTCTTTAATGTTAGAATATCTCACATCACAGAAAGAACCTTTGATATCAAAATGGTGGCTGAGCCTGATGTCTATAATTTTATGAAGCAATCTGCATTCTGCTAATGTTAACAGCTATTATTAAAGACCATAATTTAAATGTTAGAATATCTCACATGATGTAATAATAATAGCTGTTAGCATTAACAGATTGCTTAATACAATTATAGAAATCAGGCTCAGCCACCATTGGATATCAAAGTTCATGCTGTGATGAGTGTGATGTGAGATATTTTAACAATTAATTATGGTCTCTAACTCTCTAATAATAGCTGTTGCATTAGCAGATAGATTGCTTAATAAAATTATATAAGTAACTCAGCCACCAATGGATATCAAAAGTTCATGCTGTGATGGCATGGATTATGTGAGATATTCTAACATCTCAGCATGAACTTTGATATCCATAGCGGATAAATAATTACATATAATTGTTATAATTCTTCTTAATCAATCTGCTAAGGTGCTAACACAGCTATGAGGGCTTCTGCTTAAAAAGGCATTGAGGCAATAAGGCAATGGGCATAGTCATACTAATATTTTGCTGATTGCTCAAGACAAAATCAAACAAATTGGTACCGTAATGGGATTCATGCCATGGGCACCCGGCACTGGTAGGCAGTAGTGGGCACAACAGCTGAGCTCCGGAGTCACTCTGCTCTGCGCCGCAAGTGTGGTCCAACTCTTCAATTGACACCCCACCATCTCGCTCTCAGTCACTCTGTCAGTGTCAGTCTGAGCCTGGCTGCTGCTAAAAATGGTGATGGCTGACCCGGGACTGAAAGTCTGTCTGAGACTCTGAGAACTGAGTGACTCTCACGAGTCTGACACTCCGACTGACGACAACACAGTTAGTGACAGCACACATGGATATGTGTTACGTGAGGACTCAGCAGGCAGCAGCTCCATACGGCTTCAGTGTGTTCCCGCCAATATCAGTCCGACATCACTCGCCAGCACTCCTCCCCGGCAGCATTGATAGCTGATTGGCTGTTATGATTAGCTGATCATAGAGGCAGTTTAGAGAACTGCCTCTATTGGAGAGTGGTATGGGCCCGTTGAGATACCACTTGGTGGCGCTAGCTCATAGTGAGCTAGTAACACTATGAAGCATCCATGCTGCACAATCAATTGAGGGCAGCGGAAAGGCTCACTGCCTCTCAATTGCGCAACATAGATGATTAATTCATGGGAATGGGATGATTTTTGGGATTGCATCAAGGAGGAAGGGGGGTGGGGGTACCTGCTGGGGGGGCGTGGTCATAAAAATGTTAATGCACAAAAACACTCTACTTTTTTTTTAATTAATCATTAAAAACTTTTCTTTTATGATTTGACAGGGTAGGCACTGCCTCCCCTGCCTCCTATTACTGCACGTCACTGACAGTTAGCGCTCCACCCATAATGTAGCCTTTAATCAGCACACACTGGTTGATAAGTGAGCTCAGTACATATTCTAGTCTAAATGACAAGCGCTGGCTTAATCTGATCTCACAAAAGTCAAAGTAGTTATCATGAGGGGTACAGCTGGCACAACTATTAACTATATGAAGGGTAGGTGCAGAACTGTGTTTGAATGCACACACTGGGAGATCAGGACAACCATTGTTTTATAATTATTCATAAGTAATGAGGAGCTAAACTTCATTAGACTTTATAAACAATAACATAAATCAACAATTGAAGAAAATAAATTTTCTTACCACGAGATTATAAAGATTATTGATATTATAATAATCACTCGTAGTAGAAAAAAATCTTAAGTAAAAAGTAAACAGAACTGCCACTAAACAGTCACAATAACTATTGCTAGTTGTAGGAACTGATGCTGGTCCGTCTACAATAAATATCCCCTGCATTTCTAGCTGAGGCAAAAAAAAAACATGTGCAATTTGAAATGCTAACTGAAAAATATTAAATGTTCACTACTAAACTGACACACAAGGAATCTGCTAACTGGAGAAGAAGAAAGCTGTGGGCGGAGATTGCCGGCCATGATTACTTAAAACGATGATTACTTAAAAGTTTAATGTACTTCTTACAATCTTATAGATGTGGAACCCATTGCAAGATGCTTGTCTGGTATGTAACAGTATGTAATAAAAAATAAGTATTGGGTCTAGACTGTACCTTTAAATAAATGATTTCCTTATTATTTTACATTTTTTACTAAAAACAATTATTGTGTTTATTAAGTTGTGAACTGAGCATGGGCAAAAAACATTTACACTGATAAAATGATTGCAGGTAAAATGTGTTTTAGGAGACCACGACTGATTAATTTGAAAAGCTTAAAAATCAGGAGCTTATGGATTATTGTTTTCTGATAGATAAGAATTATGTTATCCCTGACCAATAGAGCAATCATGATCCTTTATCAAATTATGTATCTACAATAATCACCATAGTCTTTACTGGTGAAATTTCAAAAAATGTATTAGATATTTTTTTTTTCTAAAGGATTGTGATGGGCTTCTAAAATATATTGAATATTGTTGAACCACAGGGCTTGTGATAACGGTGTCATTACTAGGTCTATATATACATTTAAATGGCTTTAAATTTGAATACAGTGTTTATATGGGAATTCTGATTGATTAGAATGTGCCAAGTGATTTATGGCTCACTGTTTAATAAGCCCCAGAGGTGAAATTAGATATTGCAAAAAATAAATACCTTTAAACAATACATGTTCCACATTGACATTTGTTACATGTTAGTATTTTACAAGATATAGAAAATACAACCACATCAAACAATAGGTTGCCACCATTTTTGGAAAAACAAAACAAAAATAAATTAAACAAATTAGCATAAAATAACATACATTCTTTATTTAATTCAAATTAAGGGGTTGATCACAATCGTTTGCTTGTAATTATCTGCATGTTAACGGCTGCAGATAAGCCCTTTTTGATTTTCATTTTGTGAAAATAGGCCTCTACATAACATGTGCTTGTCCAGTTTTACTGATCACAATCCACATTCTTGATCACTAAAAACACATTTACACGTATCAAATTCCACAGCTATAAGGACTTGATAAACCCTAGACAACAATTTTCCACTTATTACTGAGTACCTCAAAACATTTTAGAATGTAACTTTAGTTTTGTGCTTGGGCAGAACACACTACCATTGCTGGCACTATACTGATTGACATTGGAAAGTAATGTCACCAAACAGAGACAAACTATACCAGCTCAACTAATTACAATTGCAAAATTAATAATAATAAACACCTTTACACTAATAAAACTTAGCTACATCCATAACCCAACATGTACAATATACTAAAAATGGCCGTATTCAAATCCCATAGAGAGAAGAACACACATATCTTTACAGTTTTAGAACACATCAGGTTAATTGCACATGTCGTCACTACACACTATTAAAAGGAATGAAGAAACATACAGGACCTTCAAATGTGACGTAATTGCTTTAAATAACTTTCTATTGTATTTCTATCATCTAATTTGTTTCATTCTCTTTGTATCCCTTGTTGAAAAGTATACCTGGGTAGGCTCAGAAGCTGCTGATTGGTGGCTGCACATATTTTCCTCATGTCATTGACGTTTAGCTATCTCCCAGTAGAGCATCACTGCTCCTTCAACAAAGTACCAAGAGAATGAAGCAAACTAGATAATAGAAATTAATTAGAAAGTTGTTTAAAATTGCACAATCTATCTGAATCACGAAATACATTTTTGGGGTTTCATGTCCCTTTAATTGTGCACATGTGATTTTTGAATTACAAAATCAGGAGACTAATGTGGCAGTTAATAATTTCCTGTAGTTTTAGGAGTTATCAATTCAAAACTTGAGGAGTATATTGCGGTTTACATAGGTAAAAATGTTCTTTATGAGCCCATTTATGTAGAATGTGACCCTCAAGCCAGATTTATTATCATGGTATGTAAACTTAACAAACAATTAGTCACACTATTTAATATATATGCGCCTAATTCTAAACAAACAAAATTTCTCCGATCACTCCTTAGGTCGGTGTCGGCGGTGAAACAAGGGGAATTAATCATGGGGGGAGATTATAACCTAATTTCGGATATAAACCTTGACAGAGCGGGTCCCAAAACTTCCCTTCATGATAGATCTGCACATTCCCTTTCCAAAGCTTTTCAGACGCTCATGGCCCAATATGATTTATATGATGCATACAGATCATTTCACCCACAGGAAAAGGATTATACATTCTACTCTTCCCCACATAAGTCACACTCGTGCATAGACTACTTCTTTACCGGCTCTAAACTTCTAGATAAGATATCCTACATCAAAATCACCCCAGTCTCTTGGTCTGATCACGACGCCTTACATTTACGACTAGGCCCCCACTTCGCATCCATCTCACCTCCAATATGGCGCTTACAGGGTTGGACCATCACAGACCCTATTTTGAAGATAGAACTTCAAACTAAGATTCTTGACTTTCTTAGTTTAAATGAAGACAACCAAACCACGGCAAGGGACATGAAACCCCAAAAATGTATTTCGTGATTCAGATAGATTGTGCAATTTTAAACAACTTTCTAATTAATTTCTATTATCTAGTTTGCTTCATTCTCTTGGTACTTTGTTGAAGGAGCAGTGATGCTCTACTGGGAGATAGCTAAACGTCAATGACATGAGGAAAATATGTGCAGCCACCAATCAGCAGCTTCTGAGCCTACCCAGGTATACTTTTCAACAAGGGATACAAAGAGAATGAAACAAATTAGATGATAGAAATACAATAGAAAGTTATTTAAAGCAATTACGTCACATTTGAAGGTCCTGTATGTTTCTTCATTCCTTTTAATAGTGTGTAGTGACGACATGTGCAGTTAACCTGATGTGTTCTAAAACTGTAAAGATATGTGTGTTCTTCTCTCTATGGGATTTGAAACTTCCCTTCATGATAGATCTGCACATTCCCTTTCCAAAGCTTTTCAGATGCTCATGGCCCAATATGATTTATATGATGCATACAGATCATTTCACCCACAGGAAAAGGATTATACATTCTACTCTTCCCCACATAAGTCACACTCGTGCATAGACTACTTCTTTACCGGCTCTAAACTTCTAGATAAGATATCCTACATCAAAATCACCCCAGTCTCTTGGTCTGATCACGACGCCTTACATTTACGACTAGGCCCCCACTTCGCATCCATCTCACCTCCAATATGGCGCTTACAGGGTTGGACCATCACAGACCCTATTTTGAAGATAGAACTCCAAACTAAGATTCTTGACTTTCTTAGTTTAAATGAAGACAACCAAACCACGGCACAAAACTTATGGGCCACACTCAAGGCTGTCATGAGAGGACACCTTATGCAAATTGAATCAGCTGCACGCTCAAATCTTAATCTTTCATACTCCTCCTCAGTAAATGACAAAATTGTAGAAATTACTAGACAAACTCTTGAGAAACCTATCGCACAGGGCGGTCTAGCCTTACCAAATCTCATTTACAATTACAATGCTTGCAGACTCTCATACTTACTGGGATGGAACAACACTGAGAGACACATGGGATGGCGCGCAGTGGAATCCGCTCTGTTACCCCTCGCTATATCCCTTCCAGACCTTCTCTGGATCCCTACCCATCATAGACAACGCCTGAATAGTATACATCCAATATTCAAACACGCTTTCCAGTTCTGGGATCAAATAAGACACAACCCGTCCATATCCCCTCACCCGTCACCTGCCCTTACCGTTCCAGGCTCTCTATTCTGTTTACCGGACTCCCATCCTGAAGCATGGCGTAACAGACAGATCCTACTAGTAACAGATTGATTTATGGCTTTCTCACCCTAACTTATGCACAAAATACCAAATTGCCCCGAATCTCAGCTCTGAGACATATCGGTTGAGCACACGACTTCGCACATGGGGCTATCCCAAAACAGCCCTTAGGCCACTGTCGCCCTGGGAAAATGTGTGGAGACAAGCCTGCAATGTCACACACCCCCTCTCCCTTCACTACAATCTTCTTACTAACTCACAGACCCCTCATAAAATTTCACAACACTCCGCTTGGGAGAGGGAATTGGGTTTCACTGCTAATTCCAACATTTGGCACTCTTGGATCATAGTAACCAAAAAACTATTACATTGTACCACTTTTTGGGAACTACACTACAAAATCCTAATTCGTTGGCATCTAGGTCTGTCTACTTTACACAGAATATACAATACACACACCTCTGAGTGCTGAAGAAAATGCGGGCTCACAGGCACAGCATTACACATCTGGTGGCCATTGCACGGTGTTGGAAAAAAGAGAAGCCACCACCCTTCTCTCAAGTTTTATCCATTGCTCAGTATATCGGACAAATGGAACAATACTCATACAAAGTCCTAGATAAAGTTGATTCCTTCTGTGAGATCTGGTCCCCCTGGCTCTCGGAATTCCCGAGATTGGAAATAACCTGCACCTCCACCCCACCCACTTAGACCCCCCCCACTGATGAGATCTCTCTACACTTTTCCAATCTGCATGTTACCCTAAATTCTTCACTTTGCAAAAGGAGAAAAGAGAGAAAAATATTTTTTTTCTCTCCCCTTCCTGGATCATGTCACATACACACTCACCTACCAGCTTTGCGGATCTACTACTAATATCTTCTCACACTCATGCATATCATAGATATAACTACCCATTACGTCTACACTCTATACAACCCTACCTAAAAAAAAATGAGACTCTTCAGACTTATCTTATAGACCACTGTCTTTACTCCATGATGTCAGACTGACGCGGAAATCTGCCTCCGAACTGATCTGAACATACTCTGCATGTTTCTCCTATAAAGTTATAGATGTATCGTTTATGCTCACCACACTTGTTCAGTGGTTTTGTTATGATGTATCTGCATAAGTCTCAATAAAAAAATTTAATAAAAAAAAAACAAAAACAAAAAAACTTGAGGGGTATTAACAGCAAAAGCATTTTAGGACGTGAGATAACTTGAAAAACACACTGATAATGGATGATGATCAGAAATCGTTATCTATAGAAAGTGCAAGACTGTGATCCACACCTTAACTCTCAATTAGAAAACATGTCATACTAACAGTCCTTTTAAAAATACTGGCCAAGCTGGTAAGATACTTGCTGGGGGTAACCCTATATTAAAGGGACATAATACTCATATGCTAAATCATTTCAAAATGACGCAGTGTAACTGTAAAAAGCTGAAAAGAAAATATCACCTGAAAAGCTCTATGTAAAAAAGAAAGATATATTTACCTCAAAATGTATTTGGTTAACAATAATATGTGCATTGTGAACAGTTATGCTATAGCTACTGTCAGCTGCATGTTGAAAAGAGAAAAAATAAGCCAATCAGCTTTATTAGTGCTGATTTCACACTTTGTTTTACTGTGATCTCATGATATGCCACTGAAATCTCATGAGACTTCATAGTAAATTTCATTAAACTGAGGGGGGAATTAACATGACTGTTAAGTGAACAGATAAACAATGGCACTATACAGTACTAGGCAATCTCCCTATTAATTAAAAATATAAAGGTACAGGTAGTGATTAATACCTATAATCCTATTATATAAAAGGCCAAGTGTGTTTGTCAGAAGCTGTCATACGCAGTAGAGACAGCACGAGGACAAACACACCTGGCCTTGCCTGACAATCCATGCTGTTTGCAGTGAAACTGGGTGTGGCCGGGTGGGAGTGTGGGTGTGACGGGGGCGTGGTCGGGCACGGTCAGCGCGACAGAGAGAAATAGAAATAGAGGGGGAGAGACAAAAAGATATAGGAAAGAGCTAAAGAGAGGGGGGAGAGCAGAAGGGAGGGGGCAGTACAGAAGAGAGGGGGGAGAGAGCAAAATAGAAGGGAAAGAGCAAAAGAGAGGGGAAAGAGCAGAATAGAGGGAAGAGAGAGAAAAAGAGAGGGGGATAGAGAGCAAAAGAGAGGGGGAGAGGGAGAAAAAGAGAGGGGGGGAGAGAGAGCAAAAGAGGGGGAGAGAGAGCAAAAGAAAGGGATGAAGAGAGAGCAAAAGAGAGGGGAGAGAGACAGAGCAAAAGAGAGGGGAGGAGAGAGAGCAAAAGAGAGGGATGGAGAGAAAGAGCAAAAGAGAGGGATGGAGAGAGAGAGCAAAAAAAGGAGAGAGAGACAGAGCAAAAGAGAGGGGGAGAGAGAGAGCGCAAAAGAGAGGGGGGAAGAGAGAGTGCAAAAGAGAGGGGGGAAAGAGAGCGCAAAAGAGAGGGGGGGAGAGGGAGAGTGCAAAAGAGAGGGGGAGATAGCATGCGCAAAAGAGGGGGGAGAGCTCAAAATAGAGAGAGAGAACACAAAAGAGAGGGGGGAGAGAGAGAGCGTAAAAGAGAGGGGGAGAGAGAGCAAAAGAGGGGGGATAGAGAGCAAAAGAGAGAGGGGGAGAGCAAAAGAGAGGGGTAAGAGAGCAAAAGAGAGGAGGGAGAGAAAGCAAAAGAGATGGGGAGAGAGGGAGCAAAAGAGAGGGGGAGAGAGCAAAAGAGAGGTGGAGCGAGAGAGAGCGCAAAAGAGAGGGGGAGAGAGCGCAAAAGAGAGGGGGAGAGAGCACAAAAGAGAGGGGGAGAGAGAGCAAAAGAGAGGGGGGAGAGAGAGCAAAAAGAGAGGGGGAGAGAGAGAGAGCGCAAAAGAGAGGGGCAGGAGAGCCCAAAAGAGTGGGGGAGAGAGCACAAAAGAGTGGGGGAGAGAGAGCAAAAGAGAGGGGGGAGAGAGAGCAAAAAGAGAGGGGGGAGAGAGAGAGCAAAAGAGAGGTGGAGCAAGAGAGAGTGCGAAAGATAGGGGGAGAGAGCGCAAAAGAGAGGGGAAGAGAGCACAAAAGAGAGGGGGGAGAGAGAGCAAAAGAGAGGGGGGAGAGAAAGCAAAAGAGAGAGGGAGCAAAAGAGGGGGGAGAGAGAGAGCAAAAGAGAGGTGGAGCGAGAGAGAGCACAAAAGAGAGAGGGAGAGAGAGCACAAAAGAGAGGAGGAGAGAGAACAAAAGAGAAGGGAGAGAGATAGAGCAAAAAGAGAGGGGGGAGAGAGAGAGCAAAAAGATAGATGAGTGAAAGAGAGACCAAAAGAGAGGGGGAGAGAGTGCAAAAGAGAGGGGGAGAGAGCTCAAAAGAGTGGGGGAGAGAGATCAAAAGAGAGGGGGGAGAGAGAGAGAGCAAAAAGAGAGGGGGAGAGAGAGCAAAAGAGAGGTAGAGTGAGAGATAGAGCAAAAGAGAGGGGGAACGAGAGACAGCGCAAAAGAGAGGGGGAGAGAGCGCAAAAGAGAGGGGAAGAGAGCACAAAAGAGAGGGGAGAGAGATAGCAAGGGGTGGGACCGCTGTACTGCAAAAAATGACCCGTGTGAACTGGCTTTAGGACTAGTTATCTATATTTGGGGTCGGTGCATAGCATCTGCATTAAATTAGACTCTACTAGAGTGTAGAGAGAGGAAGAAAATTCCACAAAAGAATGCAAATTCTTTTGTGGAATTTTCTTCCTCTTTCCACACTATAGTAATAATTAACATGACTATGTCTGCACATGCCAGATGCACTCCCCCTTGCAGGTCCTGGGACTAGCATCCTGATTGGCTGCTTAAAGTCCCTGTACAATGGAATGTGAGGAAATTTTGAGATAAAATATCTTAATTTGTAACATAGATATGTTCATCTGATATTGTCTAGTCAGCTTTTTACAGCTATTCTGCCTCACTTTCAAGTACTTCATCATTTAGGTATCATGTGCCTTTAAAAAACATAAATATGAAAAGATTTAGTGATATTTCCTTATGCCAGGTAAAATATCACAGTCAAAGTCTGATATTTGTACTGTAGTTCATTTGCAAAGGGAATGTAAGACTCAGAGAAAATAATTCATTTATGGAAGAAGTCAGTTTTACTAATCAACTTAATATGTTTAGGCTCCTGAACAAAATGTCACATCAAAGTGATGAATGTACAGTTCTACTTGGCTGAAGTCTCCTTGCCTCTAAGCTTTATAAAGACACTTAAAAATATCCTAGCATTAGCAGTGCTTTCAAAACAATCTTGTAAAGAACAGATGTGAAAGATAAGAAACTAATAAATATCTTCTAGCAGATGAAAAAATATACCTAAATTCACCTCAGAGCTTCTTTATTATTCCCTTGTAAAGTCAATTTGCATTCATGAAGAAAATATTTTCTTAAAGAACTGAATCACTGATCCTTATACTGGACAGGGGGAAAAAATGCAAATATAATCACAGCGCTCAATGGATTAAAGATATGCAGGCGGTGAAGCTGGGCATTTGTTTTGTTTTTGGTCGTATGAATTTAATTAAAGGGATAGGGAGGCAAAATTAAACTTGCATGATTCAGATAGAGCATGCAAAATAAAAGGGACAGTCAAGTCCAAAAAAACCTTTCATGATTTAAATAGCGCATGTAATTTTAAACAACTTTCCAATTTACTTTAATCACCAATTTTGCTGTGTTCTCTTGGTATTTTTAGTTAAAAGCTAAACCTAGGAGGTTCATATGCTAATTTCTTAGACCTTGAAGACCGCCTCTGCATTTGACAGTTTTTTACCACTAGAGGGCTTTAGTTCATGTATTTCATATAGATAACATTGAGCTCATGCACGTGAATTTACAGAGGAGTGAGCGAGCACTGATTGGCTAAAATGCAAGTCTATCACGATATTTCTATATGACATTCAAAACATAACTATTATTAGATGTAACTTGTTCTATACAGGTTTTGAAGGCAAAAATCAGACAACAATTTTTTAATTTGCTATTTTTATCTATATATATTTTTTCACATATTTCTGATACATGATACGATTTGATAGTATCCTCTGTTTAATACAATATATTTTCATTGATGAAATGAATATCTTTATTCTGGGGCAACCGATGCGTATTAGATACATCGTGACACATGTTCAAGATTGATCAGCTTTTAAACAATGTTGTGTTTTTACTCTGTTTATGTTTTCATATTTATTTTCACTTCGTTTATTGTTTTGTGTACATAACAACAATTGATTGCTGTTTTTAATTTGTAACAGCTGGGAGCCCAAATCGGCTCGCCAGTTGAATTTTTTTTAGATGTTCTTCCATTGGATCAAAACTATAGTGACAACTTCCGTTTTAATTGATATAATGTGTATATATTGTTACTAATTGTAACCAACCGCATCCGCTTTTTATCTGAAGAAACGACCCGTTTGGGGTTGAGAAACGCGTCATAAAATAAAGCTGTATATATTGAGAAGATGTTCACATCATTGTATTTCATTGCTTTTTAGCAGTACAGAAAGCTGACCTGTATTGTTATAACAAAGGGCATCACGGCTACAGCAGGAGGTGCTCACCAAGCAAGAACCGGGAGGAGATCTTTACAGTGTACTAGCCGCTGTTTAAGTGCTAGCAAGCGATTTTGCACTGGTCACAGTACAGTGCTACACCCTCTGGTAAGCATATTACCTACCAACACACTAATTCATCTGACGAAACTATATCACGCTATGTGGCGCCCTCTCTCCATCTTTGTTTCCTAACAGTCTTCTCCACTCTCCGGGACCAAGAGGAGCTGCCCATTACTTTCAAGAAGACCACTATCGACAACTATCTTTCACAGACACTGACTGTCACGGCTGCACTCAAAAGCCAAGTACGGTAGATCCGTCTTTTGACTTTTTCCAGACTTTTTCCAGAGATAAAATTCTAATTTGTTTGTTCCCTCACAGCGCGCCTTTTCATATCCCCTTCTGGGATATCACACATTATTATAACTGTGTTGGTTATGAAAAACTAAGGAATGGGTAATTAAGGGATTATCTATCTTTTAAAACAACTAAAATTCTGGTGTTTACTGTCCCTTTAAGACACTTTTAAATTCACTTCTATTTTCAAATGTGCAGCACATATCCTACACTAGGGTGTACCCTAGGGTACACTAGGGTGTGCTAGCGGCTGATTTGTCTCTTGTGATTGGCTAACTAGATGTGTTCAGCTGGCTACCAATATTCCTTCAGCAAAGGATAACAAGTGAATGAAGCAAAATTGATAATAGAAGTAAATTGGAAAGTTGATTACAATTGTATATTCTATTTGAATCAGAAAACAAAATGTTGGGGGTTCCTGTCCTTTTAACTAGTACAAAAAAATGAAATAACTCTAATTGCATTTTTTATATAGAGGAGCTAAAATACAGAAAACTTGAAACTTGTTTGGATGGTATTGTATATTTAACATATGTAATTTTTTTCAGGGTCATAACTGTAGAGTTCTCATAGGTCTCAATCAAAAACTGGAATTGCTCCATTGGGGGCTGGTGGGGCTGAGGCAAAGAGGCTGATTTACCAAATGTCTGTTGGACCTGATCCGACAGTGCGGATTAGGTCCGACAGACATCGCTGAATGCGGAGAGCAATACGCTCTCCGTATTCAGCATTGCCGATTCGCCAGAAACACGGGCCCTCAAGTTCCATATGGAGCTTGATAAATGGGCCTCATGGCGTATGGATTTGCCTTCACAAATATGGTGGCAATGTTTTCAAGATGGTTGTCACAGTGTGGCTCTTTAGAAAAAAAAACATATTTGTAAAGGAAAGCTGAACAAGTGCTTATCTTCTTCTACAGAGAAGCAGCTCGCCTTGCTCCTATGGGGCCACTGGCTCTACGTCTGCTGATTTGAAACAACCAGAAAAGGCACTGTTGAAATGGTGCGCCCTGTTTCAGCGTGTGCCCTGGAGCACAGTGAGGTTTAGTTACACCCCTGTTTTCATTCACTATGTATTGGTATTTGATATGGCCAAAGTTTACTGCTACAATAGCTTACATACAGCTAGATTACAAGTTTTGCGTTGCGGCTTGTAACGCTGAAAATATGGCATTTCCAGCGTTAAAACAGCACCGCAGCTATTACAAGTCTTGTCGGTATAGGTGTACTGCACACCTTTTAGCCTGTACCGCAACGTCAGTCCCGCACATGTAAAAATGACGTATTTTCATGGGATTCCCATAGCGCCGGTATTATGAGTTTTGCGGTGTGGCTAAAAAGTGAGTGTTACATCCTAAAACGACAAGATCCGTACTGCCATCTAAAGTCAGTAGTTATGAGTTTTAAGTTACAAAGCTGTAGCATAAAACTCATAACTAAACTGCTACAAAGTACACTAAACACCTATAAACTACGTATTAACCCCTAAACCCAGGCCCTTCCACATCGCAAAAGTAATACATTTATTAACCCCTAATCTTCTGCTCCCGATATCGCCGCCACATTTTTTTTATTGACCCCTATTCCGCCACACCCCGACATCGTCACCACTATACTAAAGTTATTAACCCCTAAACTGACGCCCTCCCGCATCGCAAACACTATTTAAATATTATTAGCCCCTAATCTGCCGCCCGCCCACACCGCTGCTATAATAAACCTATTAACCCCTAAACCGCAAGCCCCCCACAACAAAATATACTAAAATAAACTATTAACCCCTAAACCGAAAGCCCCCCCACAACAAAATAAATTTAAACTAGTAACCCCTAAACCTAACGACCACCTAACTTTATATTAAAATTACAATTTCCCTATCTTAAATTAAATTAAAATTTACCTGTCAAATTAAAAAAAAAAAAATTTAAACTAACAATTAAACTATTATAATTATTAAACTAAAATTAAACTAACTACCAATTAAATTAAACTAAACTACCAATAAAAAATCCTAACACTACTAATCCTAAAGTATCTACCTACAAAAATAAAAACTAACTAAATTACAAAAAACCCCACTAAATTACGAAAAATAAGAAACAATTTATCAAAAATAAAAAAGAATTACACCTAATCTAAGAGCCCTATCAAAATAAAAAAGCCTCCCCAAACATAAAAAAACCCTAGCCTACAATAAACTACCAATGGCCCTTAAAAGGGCCTTTTGTGGGGCATTGCCCCAAAGTAATCAGTGAACAAATAGGTGAAAAATAATGGAGGTATGACTACAAGAGGTTAAAAAACAGAATATTTAATTGTTGCAATAAAAAACACAATATTGGACTGGATTATAAATTCTGACTTGATTAAGTTAGTGGTAAAGAGCTCTATTACCTTGAGGAAAATAGTATAGTTAAAATTTCTTAAAGTTAAAATGACATTACATTCATACTATAGTATTCAAAGCATTTGATAAGAACAAAAATAAAGGTAAAAATAATTATCGTGGAAGGTGGAAATAAATATTCATCTGATGATTTGCATGTATCTTTTGATGTGACTTTAAGTGGAAAAGAAATTACTCACAGTTTGCATGAAAATTTTTCCAAGGTGTCTGATTGGTTGGAACAGACAAGCCTTAAAGTGAAGCATTTGATAAGAACAAAAATAAAGGCTTGTCTGTTCCAACCAATCAGACACCTTGGAAAAAATGTTTTCATGCAAACTGTGAGTAATTACTTTTCCACTTAAAGTCACATCAAAAGCTACAATCTTGATCTACAAGTTTTAAAGAATTTTAGTCAAAATCACAGTGGAATATATTATCTTATTCACATAAAGGCTTGTCTGTTCCAACCAATCAGACACCTTGGAAAATGTTTCATGCAAACTGTGAGTAATTACTTTTCCACTTAAAGTCACATCAAAAGATACATGCAAATCATCAGATGAATATTTATTTCCACCTTCCACGATAATTATTTTTACCTTTATTTTTGTTCTTATCAAATGCTTTGAATACTATAGTATGAATGTAATGTCATTTTAACTTTAAGAAATTTTAACTATACTATTTTCCTCAAGGAAATAGAGCTCTTTACCACTAACTTAATCAAGTCAGAACTTATAATCCAGTCCAATATTGTGTTTTTTATTGCAACAATTAAATATTCTGTTTTTAACCTCTTGTAGTCATACCTCCATTATTTTTCACCTATTTGTTCACCTATTTCTTAGTGCAATATATATTGCAGAAAAATAAAAAATTAACACGAGAAGCTCATCTATAGGTCACGATTACACACATACATATGTATTGAAATACACACAGCTCCCCTCACCTGTTTTTTTTACCCCATCGATCCCTCACAGTTGTTTGAAGGAACAACTGTATATTAGGGTTGAGCTGTCTCAATCCAATAGGTGCACTCACTCTTAATTGTTTTCCCAAAGAAATCAGCTCTTTTACCTGTAAAAAATACAAACACCCCCCAACAGTAAAACCCACCACCCCCACAACCAACTCCCCCAAATAAAATAACTATCTAAAAAAAACTAAGCTCCCCATTGACCTGAAAAGGGCATTTGTATGGGCATTGCCCTTAAAAGGGCATTTAGGTCTTTTACATGCCGAGACCCTAAACTAAAAATAAAACCCACCCAAAAAAACCTTAAAAAACCCCTCAACACTAGCCCCCAACGATCCACGTACAGTTCTTGAAATCCCGCTTGAAGGATCCATCCAGCCGGCAAGACGTCTTCATCCAGACGGCCTCTTCAATCTTCATCCAGCTGGCAAAGTCCTCATCCATGTGGCAAGAAGTCTTCATCCAGACAGCATCTTCTATCTTCATCCATCCGGAGCGGGTCCATCTTAAAGACATCCGGCATGGTGCATCCTCTTTATACGGTTGCCACCGTAAACTGGAACTTCAATGCAAGTGACGTCATCCAAGATGGTGTCCCTTGCATTCCCATTGGCTGAAAGGTTCCAATCAGCCAATAGGATTAGAGCTGCTAAAATCTATTGGCTATTCCAATCAGCCAATAATTTTTGAGCAGCTCTCATTCTATTGGCTGTTCCAATCAGACAATAGAATGAGCGCTCAATCCTATTGGCTGATTGGAACAGCCAATAGGATGAGAGCTGTTCAAATCCTATTGGCTGATTCCTATTGGCTGATTCAAATCTTTCAGCCAATAGGAATGCAAGGGACGCCATCTTGGATGACGTCACTTGCCTTGAAGATTCAGTTTACACTGGCGACCGTAAGAAAAGGAGCTCCGCGTCGGATGTCTTCAGGATGGACCCGCTCTGCGCTGGCTGGATGAAGATGAGGATGAGGACTTCGCCGGCTGGATGGATCCTTCAAGCGGGACTTCAACAACTGTAGTGTTAGGTTTTTTTAAGGTTTTTTTGGCTGTTTTTTTTTTTTAGTTTAGTGTCTGAGCAGTAAAAGAGCTAATGCCCTTTTAAGGGCAATGCCCATACAAATGCCTTAGGTTATTTTAGAGTTAGGGTTTTTATTTGGGGGGGTTAGTTGTGGGGGTGGTGGGTTTTACTGTTGGGGGGGGTGTTTGTAATTTTTTTATAGGTAAAAAGAGCTTATATCTTTGGGGCAATGCCCCACAAAAGGCCCTTTTAAGGGTCATTGGTAGTTTATTGTAGGCTAGGTTTTTTTATTTTGGGTGGGCTTTTTTATTTTGATAGGGCTATTAAATTAGGTGTAATTCTTTTTTATTTTTGATAATTTGTTTGTTATTTTGTGTAATGTATATTTTAAGGTTTTTTTTATCTCAAGGCAATGCCCTAGAAAAGGCCCTTTTAAGGGCCCTTGGTAGTTTGGGGGGTGGGGGTTTGTATAGTGTTAGGGGGTGTTTGTATTCTTTTTAAAGTAAAAGTGCTGGTTATCTCAGATTAGTGGTTAATAACTGTAGGTAGCTGTCAGTGATGTCAGGGGCAGCAGATTAGGGGTGTTTAGATGTAGGGTTTATGTTAGGGTGTTAGGTTTAAACTGTATAGACATCAATGGGGCTGTGTTAAGGAGCTTTTTTTTGGCTGGCTCTCCCCATTGATGTCTATGGGGAAATCATGCACAAGCACGTCAAACACAGCACTTGTTTTGGGTGCAGTATGGAGCTCAACGCAACCATATTGCACGCAAAAGGCATATGTTTGCAAACATTTAATAGCAGTGCTATAGGAAATTAAATAACATAACTTTTGTGGCGTTCATTAATTTCTCTATAGCGCTCAAAACTTGTAATCTATCTGATAATTTGGTGTAAGTATGCAATATGTTTGCTTATGGTGGAAAAGTAATGCTGGACATTGCTTCTTGGTAAATTTGTTCTTCTTTGATTTGGTTGGACATTGCTTATGGACTGCACTTATAAAAAAAAGCACGAAATTCTCAAAGGGACTGAAATTAGGACTTTGCCAAAGCTACTTTAGGCCAGTCACCCTTTTGTTCCCTTTAAAAAAGGTAAGCTGACACCACAAACTGGAACTCATGAAACATCATAAGCTGCAAGGGGAAGCACAGGAAGCTTTTTCTGTAGATGTGCAGGTATGAAATTACAGTAGGTCTCTTATCCAGAGAAGAATGGTCCTCTCCCCTTAACAACATGCACAAATACTACTTTGCTACTCTCACTAATACACACATTATCTATCAACCCTGTATGTTCAAAGACCAATGCCCCTACAACATGCAATGGCTACATGCAACTGTATTATGAGACAGCTGCATGTAAATAGTCTTTTCCATATAAGTAGAGTCCATAATTGGTAAAGTCACAAAAATATAGATTATAACATAATAGTTATATATAATAGTGTTTCTTCAGTTGCATTGTGGTTATAATGGGAAATTGCATTTGGAGACTGTTGCTGAGTTTCATGCAATTTGGAGATCAACAATGTCAGATAAAGATACATTAAAGGGACACTGAACCCAATTTTTTTTCTTTTGTGATTCAGATAGAGCATGCAATTTTAACCCCTTAATGACCACAGCACTTTTCCATTTTCTGTCCGTTTGGGACCAAGGCTATTTTTACATTTTTGCTGTGTTTGTGTTTAGCTGTAATTTCCCTCTTACTCATTTACTGTACCCACACATATTATATACCATTTTTCTCGCCATTAAATTAACTTTCTAAAAATACCATTATTTTCATCATATCTTATAATTTACTATAAAAATTTTTATAAAATATGAGGAAAAAATGGAAAAAAACACACTTTTTTTAACTTTGACCCCCAAAATCTGTTACACATCTACAACCACCAAAAAAAAAAACATGCTAAATAGTTTCTAAATTTTGTCCTGAGTTTAGAAATACCTAATATTTACATGTTCTTTGCTTTTTTTGAAAGCTATAGGGCCATAAATACAAGTAGCATTTTGCTATTTCCAAACTACTTTTTTTCAAAATTAGCGCTAGTTACATTGGAACACTAATATCTTTCAGGAATCCCTGAATATCAATTGACATGTATATATTTTTTTTAGAAGACATCCCAAAGTATTGATCTAGGCCAATTTTGGTATATTTCATGCCACCATTTCACCGCCAAATGCGATCAAATACAAAAAATCGTTCACTTTTTCACAAATTTTTTCACAAACTTTCGGTTTCTCACTGAAATTATTTACAAACAGCTTGTGCAATTATGGCACAAATGGTTGTAAATGCTTCTCTGGGATCCCCTTTGCTCAGAAATAGCAGACATATATGGCTTTGGCATTGCTTTTTGGTAATTAGAAGGCCGCTAAATGCCGCTGCGCACCACACGTGTATTATGCCCAGCAGTGAAGGGGTTAATTAGGGAGCTTGTAGGGAGCTTGTATGGTTAATTTTAGCTTTAGTGTAGTGTAGTAGACAACCCAAAGTATTGATCTAGGCCCATTTTGGTATATTTCATGCCACCATTTCCCCGCCAAATGCGATCAAATTAAAAAAAACGTTAAATTTTTCACAATTTTAGGTTTCTCACTGAAATTATTTACAAACAGCTTGTGCAATTATGGCACAAATGGTTGTAAATGCTTCTCTGGGATCCCCTTTGTTCAGAAATAGCAGATATATATGACTTTGGCATTGCTTTCTGGTAATTAGAAGGCCGCAAAATGCTGCTGCGCATCACACGTGTATTATGGCTAGCAGTGAAGGGGTTAATTAGGAAGTTTGTAGGGAGCTTGCAGGGTTAATTTTAGCTTTAGTGTAGAGATCAGCCTCCCACCTGATACATCAGAGCCCCTGATCCCTCCCAAACAGCTCCCTTCCCTCCCCCACCCCACAATTGTCCCCGCCATCTTAAGTACTGGCAGAAAGTCTGCCAGTACTAAAATAAAAGCTTTTTGGGGGGTTTAGGTTTTTTAAAAAAAAAATTAAAAAAATTATTCTGCTGTGTAGGAGCCCCCTTAGCCTCCAACCTCCCTGATCCCCCCCAAAACAGCTCTGTAACCTTCCCCATCTACCTTATTGGGGGCCATCTTGGGTACTGGCAGCTGTCTGCCAGTACCCAGCTTGCACAAAAAAGGGCTTTTTTTTCTTATTTTTTTTTTTTCTGTAGTGTAGGGTAGGATGCCTCCATATTGAGGCATCACTGCAATAACCGGAAAGCAGCTGGAAGCAAACAGGATCGCTTCCAGCTGCTTTCCACACCGAGGACGTGCAGGGTACGTCCTCAGACATTAACTGCCTTTTTTTGAGGACGTACCCTGCACATCCTCGGTCGTTAAGGGGTTAAGCAACTTTCTAATTTACTCCTATTATCAAATTTTCTTCATTCTCTTGGTATGTTTATTTGAAAAGCAAGAATGTAAGTTTAGATGCAGGCCCATTTTTGGTGAACAAACTAGGTTGTACTTGCTGATTGGACAGCACCTATAAAAAAGTGCTGCCATGGTCTGAACCAAAAATTTGCTGGCTCCTTAGCTTAGATGCCTTCTTTTTTAAATAAGAATAGCAAGAGAATGAATAAAAATTGATAATAGGAGTGAATTAGAAAGTTGCTTAAAATTGCATGCTCTATCTGAAACACGAAAGAAAAAATTTGGGTTCAATGTCCCTTTAAGAAAAGTGCTTAAAGGGACAGTCTACCATAGAATTATTATTGTTTTAAAAGATAGACAATCCCTTTATTACCCATTCCCCAGTTTTGCACAACCAACACTGTTATATTAATATACTTTTTACCTCTGTGATTACCTTGTATCTAAGAACCTTCTTCCAGCCCCCTGATCACATGACTGTGACTGTTTATTATCTATTGTCTTGCAGTTAGCATTGTGTTGTGCTAAATCTTAAATAACCCTCTGTGCCTGAACACAGTGTTATCTATATGGCCCACGTGTATTTTCTGTCTCTTTGTGTTGAAAAGGAATTTAAAAAGCATGTGATAAGAGGCAGCCCTCAAGGGTTTAGAAATTAGAATATGAATCTGCCTAGGTTTAGTTTCAAATAAGAATACTAAGAGAAAAAAGCAAATTTGATGATAAAAGTAAATTGGAAAGTTGATTAAAATTACATGTCCTATCTGAATAATGAAAGTTTAATTTTGACTAGACTGTCCCTTTAAGATTGAGGAATGGCATCTCATTCTTCATTATAAGATTCTGTATAGTATTAGTGGCAAAAGAACAATGCTATTACATATTTCCTTTTAATTACAAATTAGAAATACCTTATAAAACTTATTATAAGGGTATCACTGGGTCCTTTTTACTTTGGAATCAATTTGCTTACTGGCAATGACATCACATGTATTACTTCAAACTGAAATTAGACATTTTTTTTATAATTTCTTTTTTTTTAAATGCCGGATAGATGTTGGAAAAAGTTAAATAATAACATTAAAAATCCCTAACTCTTAAAAGTTCTGTTTGTCTATATGACCATCTATCCATGTAATTGTATATTTATCTGTCTATCTTTAAAGTAATTCATCTGTAGATACTTCCCTTTTCCATACTGTTCACTTCTCGGTGAATAGAATGAGTTTTATTTTTATTGCTATCAACATCACAATAGATACCTTCTATAAAATAGTCTCCTATAACAAATGCAAAAAGGCCAAAAAAAATAATGAAAAAGTTAAAGAGAAAAAACAACAACTGTGTTTTTGAACTTCTGAAGAAGGTGAATAAATCATCTAAGCTAATTGAATCACAGTTATTTGGAGTAGGTGGTCATCTTTCTATGCCTGTATTGAAGTAAATTACAAAATATTTGAATAAGAAGAGCGAGATGCATAAGTACATTAGTACTACTATTAATTCTTCTGGACACAGAGGTGCTGTTTTGTGAGCGGAGCTGTGACAGAAGGGTCAACTGTGTGCCATGGACAGTCTGGACATGCCATAGGAGTAGTTAGGAGTCATAGGTGGAGTTAGTCATTCAATTCCTGGAAACAAGAAACATCACTGGTTGGGGAGCTGTGGGAGGGACAGTGGGCAAACATCCCAAACTGGGACAATCCCGCAATAATGTAAGCCATCTTTACTATATAAATATTCTGTGTATTCTCCTAATAATACTGCAATATTGCATTTTCTCCCCATTTCTTACAATGTTCCTTGTACCTCCCTTTTGTTTTATGCTTCTTTTAGAGTGTCCAGAGACTAGAGGAGCTGTTCAGGCAGTAGCAGTCTTTGAATAAGGCTTTTCTTTTCTTTTTTAAAGATTTTTACATTTATCTTTAATACTTTTGTAAGTAACCTTTTGTTACATTTGGTGAATGTTTCTTACATTTTTCCACTGTGTAAATATTTGTGCCACCATATCAACCAATGATCAGGCACATAAATCACTTTCAGAAGGCATTCGATGTCTAAAATTAGGAAAAAGAGATTTCAAGAGATTATGAGTGCTTATAAAAATAATACCTAACAGGCTTTAGAGATATAATAGTAAAATGTCCGACAAACATCGCTAAATGCAGAGAGCAATACGCTCTCCGTATTCAGCATTGCACCAGCAGCTCACAAGAGCTGCTGGTGCAACGCCGCCCCCTGCAGACTCACAGCCAATCGGCTGCCAGCAAGGAGGGGCAATCAACCCATCGTACTCGATCTGGTTGAATTGTGGCGATTCCTGTCCGCCTGCTCAGAGCAGGCGGACAGGGTTATGGAGCAGCAGTCTTTAGACCGCTGCTTCATAACTGCTGTTTCTGGCGAGTCTGAAGATTCGCCAGAAACACGGGCCCTCAAGCTTCATATGGAGCTTGATAAATGGGCCTCATGGGCTGCTTTAAATCAATCCTCAGCATAGTGGTCTAGGATACTAGTCATGAAATGTCTGATAGGACATTTAATTGGATTAGAAGCTGGCTACTTGTCTCATAAAATAATCATAATGAAAAAAAAAACAATTAGTAAGGGTCTTTCAAAAAAAGCCATTTTTGGGCCAGATTACAAGTGGAGCACTAAATATTGCTTGCATGCAAGCAATATTAGGGCTCCACTTTATAATACCAGCGTACGATAATGTGTGCTGGTTTTACAAGTTAATCACAATGCTAATGCGAGCTCACGTTCACATTGCTAGGAAGCATTTCGCTCACGAGAGCATGCTTCCATAGGCTCCTATGGGAGCCTCGTTCTGATGCTGTCACAGACGGCATATGAACCTCGCATAGCTAAGGTGATAAGTAGCACAGCAGTGGGCAGCATTTTTAAATGTATATGAATATATACAGTTCATATGTAGAAAGTAACAGCACCACTGCATCAATATTCTTAAAGGTGAATTATTTCTTTATTGGTGATATCACAACCAGTAAAACAGCGACGTTTTGGACCTACATGGTCCTTAATCATGCATGATTAAGGACCATGTAGGTCCAAAACGTCGCTGTTTTACTGGTTGTGATATCACCAATAAAGAAATAATTCACCTTTAAGAATATTGATGCAGTGGTGCTGTTACTTTCTACATATGAACTGTATTTGTTTGGGTTTTTGCTGATAGCCCATTGTAACGAGCACACAGCCAGGTAAAAAAGCCCAACAGTGCTGGACTCTATCTATTTATTTTGTATGAATATATACATATATATTTATGTGTTAATATGTGTATATACACATATTAACACATAAATATATATGTATATAATTATATACATATATATTTACATTGCAGTCTATGGGAACACACAGTTCCCATAGACCGCAATGTAGAGGCACATTAAAGCCCTAAAACTGCCTAGTGCAGTTATTTTTTATGCGGGGTTGTTGTAGCAATAACCAGCCACTGCACTCCTGCAAATGGGAGAATTTGTCCATTTGTGGGAGCGCAATAATTTAGTGCTCCATTTGTAATCTAGTCCTATATGTTTACATGTTATTTGTATATATAACTAGTACTAGAATACGTATATATAAAAAAAAAATATATATATATGTGTGTGTGTGTGTGTGTACTAGTGTGTAACCACTTCATTTTAAATAGTAATTTTATACTGCTATAACAGTATCCACTCATGCTATACTGAGTTGAAGATGCTTTTGAATCATAAAGCTGGTTTCTATAAACCTATTAACTGTCTCAGCCAAGCTCATATTTTTCAGAAAAATTGATTTTGAAGTCTAATAAACAGTGAATGGGGCACTGCTTTAGGAACATATTTATTTTCAGTTAATCCCTTGCTGATATTGTTGAGCATATTCTTGTGGATTCATCTAAAAAAAAAAAAGTAATATTTCAATTTCATGAGGCCAAATGGAGTAAACTACAGTATACAATATACAGTGGGGGCCCTTACATCACTGTGAATAATGTCTTACTTTGGAAATGTTATTATTGTACTGCTTGGATTTTAAAGGTCCAGGGAGTCACTGATTAGCTGAGGCTGTCGATCCCTTGATGTTCAATTTACTATTAACTGCTTAGTTTATTTTAGTTGCCTTAAATACATTCTCCTACCTAGGATAGAAAGGCAGAGAAAGCTGTAAGACAGGCAGATCTGCTTATTCTCTTACGCCTAGATTTAGAGTTCTGCGTTAGCCGTCAAAACCAGCGTTAAGGTAATTAGAGTCAGTCAGGAAAGGGTCTAACGCTCACTTTCCAGCCGCAACTTTTCCATACAGCAGATCCCCTTACGTCAATTGCGTATCCTATCTTTTCAATGGGATCTTTCTAACGCCGGTATTTAGAGTCTTGGCTGAAGTGAGCGTTAGAAATCTAACGACAAGACTCCAGCCGCAGAAAAAAGCCAGGAGTTAAGAGCTTTCTGGCTAACGCCGGTTCATAAAGCTTTTAACTACTGTGCTCTAAAGTACACTAACACCCATAAACTACCTATGTACCCCTAAACCGAGGCCCCCCCACATCGCCGCCACTCTATTAAATTTTTAACCCCTAATCTACCGACTGCACACCGCCGCAACCTACATTATCCCTATGTACCCCTAATCTGCTGCCCCTAACATCGTCGACCCCTACATAATATTTATTACCCCCTAATCTGCCCCCCCAACATCGCCGCTACCTACCTACAATTATTAAACCCTAATCTGCCGACCGGACCTCACTGCTACTATAATAAATGTATTAACCCCTAATCCGCCTCACTCCCACCTCAAAAACCCTATAATAAATAGTATTCATCCCTAATCTGCCCTCCCTAACATCGCCGACACCTAACTTCAAGTTTTAACCCCTAATCGGACCTTGCCGCTACTCTAATAAATGTATTAACCCCTAAAGCTAAGTCTAACCCTAACACTAACACCCCCCTAATTAAATATAATTTAAATCTAACAAAATAAAATAAATCTTATTAAATAAATTATTCCTATTTAAAGCTAAATACTTACCTGTAAAATAAACCCTAATATAGCTACAATATAAATTATAATTATATTGTAGCTATTTTAGGATTAATATTTATTTTACAGGCAACTTTGTATTTATTTTAACCATGTACAATAGCTATTAAATAGTTAATAACTATTTAATAGTTATCTAGTTAAAATAATTACAAAATTACCTGTAAAATAAATCCTAACCTAAGTTACAATTAAACCTAACACTACACTATCATTAAATTAATTAAATAAACTATCTACAATTATCTACAATTAAATCAACTAAACTAAATTACAATAAAACCCCCACTAAATTACAAAAAACCCCCACTAAATTACAAAAAATAAAAAAAGATTACAAAAATGTTAAACTAATTACACCTACTCTAAGCCCCCTAAAAAATAACAAAGCCCCCCAAAATAAAAAAATGCCCTACCATATTCTAAAATAAATATTTTACAGCTCTTTTACCTTACCAGCCCTTAAAAGGGCCTTTTGCGGGGCATGCCCCAAAGAACTCTGCTCTTTTGCCTGTAAAAAACATATAAAACCCCCCAACATTACAACCCACCACCCACATACCCCTAATCTAACCCAAACACCCCTTAAAAAAACAAACACTAAGCCCCTGAAGATCTTCCTACCTTATCTTCACCACGCCGGGTATCATCGATCCGTCCAGAAGAGGGCCTGAAGTCTTCATCCTATCTGGCAAGAAGAGGTCCAGAAGAGGGTCTGAAGTCTTCATCCTATCTGGCAAGAAGAGGGCATCCGGACCGGTAGACATCTTCATCCAGGCGGCATCTTCTATCTTCTTCCATCCGGCGCGGAGCGGGACCATCTTGAAGCAGCCGAGGCATATCCATCCTAAGTCCGAATTAAGGTTCCTTTACATGACGTCATCCAAGATGGCGTCCTTCGAATTCCGATTGGCTGATAGGATTCTATCAGCCAATCGGAATTAAGGTAGGAAAAATCTGATTAGCTGATTGAATCAGCCAATCAGATTGAAGTTCAATCCGATTGGCTGATCCAATCAGCCAATCAGATTGAGCTCGCATTCTATTGGCTGTTCCGATCAGAAGATAGAAGATGCCGCCTGGATGAAGATGTCTACCAGTCCGGATGCCCTCTTCTTGCCGGATAGGATGATGACTTCGGACCCTCTTCTGGACCTCTTATTTCCGGATAGGATGAAGACTTCGGACCCTCTTCTGGACGGATCGGTGATACCCGGCGTGGTGAAGATAAGGTAGGAAGATCTTCAGGGGCTTAGTGTTAGGTTTTTTAAGGGGGGTTTGGGTTAGATTAGGGGTATGTGGGTGGAGGGTTGTAATGTTGGGGGTTATTGTATGTTTTTTTACAGGCAAAAGAGCAGAATTCTTTGGGGCATGCCCCGCAAAAGGCCCTTTTAGGGCTGGTAAGGTAAAAGAGCTGTAAAATATTTATTTTAGAATAGGGTAGGGCATTTTTTTATTTTGGGGGGCTTTGTTATTTTTTTAGGGGGCTTAGAGTAGGTGTAATTAGTTTAAAATTCTTGTAATCTATTTTTATTTTTTGCAATTTAGTGTTTTGTTTTTTTTGTAATTTAGTTTAGTTGATTTAATTGTAGATAATTGTAGATAGTTTATTTAATTAATTTATTGATAGTGTAGTGTTAGGTTTAATTGTAACTTAGGTTAGGATTTATTTTACAGGTAATTGTAATTATTTTAACTTGGTAACTATTAAATAGTTATTAACTATTTAATAGCTATTGTACCTGGTTAAAATAAATACAAAGTTGCCTGTAAAATAAATATAAATCCTAAAATAGCTACAATATAATTATTATTTATATTGTAGCTATATTAGGGTTTATTTTACAGGTATGTATTTAGCTTTAAATAGGAATAATTTATTTAATAAGATTTATTTTATTTTGTTAGATTTAAATTATATTTAATTTAGGGGGGTCTTAGTATTAGGGTTAGACTTAGCTTAAGGGGTTAATACATTTATTATAGTAGCGGTGAGGTCCGGTCGGCAGATTAGGGGTTAATAATTGTAGGTAGGTAGCGGCGACGTTGGGGGGGAGATTAGGGGTTAATAAATATAATATAGGGGTCGGCGGTGTTAGGGGCAGCAGATTAGGGGTACATAGGGATAACGTTGATTGCGGCGGTGTATGGAGCGGCAGATTAGGGGTTAAAAATAATATGCAGGGGTCAGTGATAGCGGGGTGGGCAGATTAGGGTTTAATAAGTGTAAGGTTAGGGGTGTTTAGACTCGGTGTACATGTTAGGGTGTTAGGTGCAGACTTAGGAAGTGTTTCCCCATAGGAAACAATGGGGCTGCGTTAGGAGCTGAACGCTGCTTTTTTGCAGGTGTTAGGTTTTTTTTCAGCTCAAACTGCCCCATTGTTTCCTATGGGGATATCGTGCACGAGCACGTTTTTGATGCTGGCCACGTCCGTAAGCAACGCTGATATTTAGAGTTGCAGTGGTGGTAAATATGCCTGTACGCTGCCTTTTTGGAGCATAATGCAGCCCTTCAGAGAACTCTAAATACCAGCGTTGTTTAAAATGTGGGGTGAAAAAAACCACGCGTAACTAACGCACCCCTTTGGCCGCAAAACTCTAAATCTAGGCGTAACTGAAGAAGACAAATGCTACATTATAGATTACTAACTTATCAATGCAAGCACTAACTGGAATGCATGCTTCATGTGCTTTCTCATAAAGTTACTATACAATTCATATGCTGCTTATAGATTCTTTATTCTGTTGCTAGTTAAGGTGTAATCAAAGTATCTGTATGTCTCACTGATTTGAAATACATTTGTGGCCATATATGGATATGTCTTTTCCAAATATTTAAATCAACTTGTAACTATATATGGCTCGAATACATTTTGATACAGTCATTTGTCATCTTTTTCAACCTGTTTTAGTCTCACACAGGATATATAAAATTGCTTTTATTTGTTTATTTTCTACATGATGGTACTAGATTTTTTAAATCAAGTCTTAAATGGACATGAAAATGACATATTTTATATCATGGTTCAAATAGAGCAAGTGATTTTAAACAACTTTTCAGTTTACTTCTATTATGTAATTTGTTGGCATACTTATTTAAAAAGGACTACTAGGTAGGCTCGGGAGCTGCTGATTGGTGGATGCACATATATGTTTCTTGTTATTGGCTTATCCAGTACATTCATCTAGCTCCCAGTAGTGAATTGCTGCTTCTTCAACAAAGTATACCATGTGAATGAATCAAATTAGATAATAGAAGTAAATTGGTAAAATTTGGGTTATGTCCCTTTTAATATATATATATATATATATATATATAAAAAAATTACCCTAATTTTAGGGGTTAGGGGACTAAACTATAAGAAGTTTTTTTTAAAAATATTTTATTTTTATTATATACATATATTCTAGGGAATTAAATAACTTTAGGTTAAGTTGTTCTACATTCATATCGCGTTAACATCTATCCAATTCCTTTAAAAAATAATATAAAAATGGTGATCACAATTTTGTGTTTGTTTTGGTAAATAATTTCTGAATGCCGGTCAATATTGGGGTAAATTACAATCCTTTAGAAAAGTTTATCTATTATTTTTCTACAAAATTCATCATTTAAGGGATATACTCAAAATTAAACTTTCATACTTTTATCATCAAATTGGCTTTGTTCTCTTGGCATTCTTCGTCGAAAGCTATACCTAGGTAGGCTCATATGCTATTTTTTAACTTTATTTTTCGATATAAAGAGGAAGTATAACAATAAAGTAAACAGAAAAAAAAGATATAAGCATTAATCATGTTATACATATCAAAAGTAAATGGCTGTACTATAAGCATACAACAAACCCTAAAGCAATAATTATGTCAAGGTAAGTCTAAACAGGCTGCCATACAATGCTCAGCCCTAGACATTTTTAACTTCCCCATTATATTTTTCCTCAATTATCCTCAAATCATATAGGAAGAAAGAAAAGAAAGGGAAAAAAGTTAAGTAGTAGTTAACGAACGGAGAAATGATCTGCAACTGGGTCTCAATGGGCAATGAAATTATCACTTTCTCCCACTTAGCCAAAAGGCTTTGAGTTTGTTTTCTGTAAAAATCAGAGGGTCATATTGATCGATAATCATTTGATGAAGCACACTTTGAATAAAAGTTGAAAAATCCCGGAGAGCCCTTACTTTTCCATGATCTAAGGATAGTTTGTCTGGCTATCAATATTGCAGTGTTAATTAGATGTTTGTTATAATAGGAGAAATCATTAACTAGAAAAAATACTTGAACAGAAATAAATTTAATTTTTATGGTAAAAAATGTATTAAGCCAAAAGACAATCTTATTCCAGAATTTCTGGAGTTTGGGATAAGACCAAAAAGTGAGGACGAGGTCTGCTTTCGGCGCAAAACATCTGGTGCAGGCTTTAAACTGATGGGGGACCATTTGGAAATTATGTTTGGGGTGATATACGATCTATTGAGGAGTCTCAAGTGAACTTCTCTCAAGGAGATAGACAGAGTACATGTAGATATTAAAGAAAAGCTTCTCTTGATATAATCAAACCTAAGACTTCTAAAATTTCTCACCCATTTGTTATAAAGATCAATCAAAAAGCTTTAATAACAGAATCAAAAGCCCCCAAGAGCCATGAGTTTTTCTCTATAATTTTATAGGAAGTTAAATAGTGTCTTATTTATAGATGAGCAAAAAAAAAATTTCTGCTCAGGGAATATTCTGAAGAAAGGTTTTCAAATGTCTTGATGACTTTAGATTGGAAGTCTATCAGTTGGTGGATACATTTTAATCCTTTCTGGGCCCATAGTATTGGTTCAAAGTCTGGATTACCCATGATTGGTAGATAGTTTGAGATAGAGTTATCTATCTGCAGCTCTTCATTTAGTTTATGCCAGAATTGTATTATATTGTAAACTAGTCCTAAAGCCCGTGTACACGGGCCATTTTTTGCAGTACAGCGGTCACACCCCTTGCTCTCTCTCTATCCCCCCTCTCTTTTTCTCTCTCTTTCTCCCCTCTCTTTTTCTTTCTCTTTCTCCCCTCTCTTTTGCTCTCTCTCTCTCCCCTCTCTTTTGCTCTCTCTCTCCCCCCTCTCTTTTGCTCTCTCTCTCCCCTCTCTTGTTTGCTCTCTCTCCTTTTGTTTGCTCTCTCTCTCTCCTCTCGTTTGCTCTCTCTCTCCTCTCGTTTGCTCTCTCTCTCTCCTCTCGTTTGCTCTCTCTCATCTCGTTTGCTGTCTCTCTCCCTCTCTTTTGCACACTCTCCCCCACTCTTTTGCGCTCTCTCCCCCTCTCTCTTGTGCTCCCTCCCCCCTCTCTTTTGGGCTCTCTCCCCCCTCTCTTTTGTGCTCTCTCCCCCTCTCTTTTGTGCTCTCTCCCCCCTCTCTTTTGTGCTCCCTCACCCCTCTCTTTTGTGCTCTCCCCCCTCTCTTTTGTGCTCTCTCCCACTCTTTTGTGCTCTCTCCCCCCTCTCTTTTGTACTCTCTCCCCCTCTCTTTTGTGCTCTCTCCCCCTCTCTTTTGTGCTCTCTCCCCTCCCTCTTTGGTGCTCTCTCCCCCTCTCTTTTGTGCTCTCCCCCACTCTCCTCTCTCTTTTGTGCTCTCTCCCCCCTCTCTTTTGTGCTCTCTCCCCCTCTCTTTAGCTGTCTATCTCCCTCTCTTTATCCACCCTCTTCTGCTGCTCTCTCTATCCCCCCTCTTCTGCTGCTCTCTCTATCCCCCCTTTGTAGAGCTCTCAGTCTCACTGCAGTCGGCATCCAGACGCATCTGGCCCTGTCCGGCCCCGCCCGTGTCACTCCCGGCCCCACCCGTGTCATGTCCGACCCTGCCCACGCCCCATCCGGCCATGCCCACACCACGCCCGGTCACGTCAACACTGCACCCGGCCGGCCACGCCCACTCCACCACACGCGACGCAGGCTGGAGGGGGTCAGTTGGAAGGCCAGGTGTGTTTGTCCTCGCGCGCAGTGTCTACTGCGCATGACAGCTTCGGACAAACACACTTGGCCTTTTATTATATAGGATGGTGTATTTTAGCAGGATTGGCTTGAGATTTTGAAAATTGGGTGTATGTAATAACGGCTTCAAAGAGTATGGAGAGAACAAACCATCTTCTTCTTCCTGATAATGTGAAATATAATTGGCTTCAGTTAACCAGTCTAATGCAACCTTAGTCATATATGCCCAGTTATAAAATGTAATATTGGGAAATGCCAGTCCTCCATCTTCCTGAAGATTGGTGAGTTTTAGAATAGCAATATGTGGTTTTCTTGAACCCCATAAAAATACAGAGTATTGGGAGTTAAATAGATGAATATTTTTGTTATGTAAAAAGATTGGTAGGTTTTGAAGAAGGAATAGTATCTTTGGAAATAAAATCATTTTAATTAGTGTTATTTTAGCTGAGAGGGTAAGAGGGAGCTCACCCATCTTTTAAGAGAAGCAAAACATTCCCTCCATACTGGACTGAAAATTATATTGTACCAATTATCGGGGTTATTGGAAAGCATAATACCTAAATATTTAATTTTACCTTCTGCTTGTACAAAGGGGTTGGTTGTGAAACTATCTATTTTTTTTCTTGATCCATAATAGTTCTGACCTGTTAAGATTAACTTTATAGCCCGAGAAAGCACTATATAGAGAAATTAACTATAAGTTATTTTTAGTGTTACCCATATGGAAAAGGGGGTTGTCCGCATATAGAGATAGTACAAATGTCTTTTTCCCAATTACTACACCCTCAATTTCTGATCTGCACAACACTGCTAATGGTTCAAGAGAAATATTAAATAAAAGGGGCGACAGGGGGCAGCCCTGTCTTGTCCCATTTTGTAGAGTTATATTAGGAGAGCTAGCTCCATTAATAGTAAGGTAGGAGATTGGATTAATATATATTAAATCAACAAATTTAAAAAAATTACCAGTCAAGCCAAATGTGTCTAATGAAGTGATCAGGTGATCCCATGATATAGAATCAAATGCTTTTTCTGCGTCGACAGTAAGCAAAGCAAAGTCAATCTGGTGATTTAATTTAACATTAGATCGTGTTTGAAAAGTTTTGATCATTATCATGGCCGTTCTAATATTTTTCATAGAGGTTCTGTCTTGCATGAACCCTGTTTGGTTTGCATATATAACGTCTCCCAAAAAAATATTGAGCCCGTTTGCAATTATATGAGTTAATAATTTGTAGTCACTATTGAGGAGGGAAAAAGGCTGATAAGAATCCAGTAGATCAGCATCTTTATCTTTTATTAAAATAAGAATAATATTTGATACAGTAAAATAGTTTGAGGGTTTGTTATATAATAAAAAAATAATCGTTAAACAAGCTAGAGAGAACTAATATCTTATAAAATTCACCAGGGATCTGGTCAGAACCTGGCACCTTACCATTAGCAGATCTATTAATTGTGTGTGTAACTTCTTCAGTAGTAATTCCTTTATTTATAGAGTTTAACTGATCTGAAGAAATAATTGGCACAGTGATTTTATCCCAGAACTTCTGTTTACTCTTTTCATTTATATTATCTGCTGAATATATCTTCTGAAAGTAAAGAAGGATCTGTTTCTGTATGTATATTGGTGCCATATATCTTATCCCCTGTGATTTGATAGCTGCTATGTAATTTTTCTTTTTCCTACTTTTCACAAGATTTGCTAGAAACTTTGCAGATTTAGGACAAAATGCATTAAACAGAGCTTTGTTTCTGAGATCAGATTCCATGAACTGTTGATTGATGAATGTCTCTCTCTCTCTGCTTTTGCCTTTTGGTATTCTTCCTAATGCTTCCTAATAGTATTTTCAATATATTTTGCATATTCATTTTTTAGCTGATTAGCTAACTGATTTTCTCTAGCTCTTAAAACTTTTTTCCTCTTAATCATATATGCCTTAATCTCTCTGCTAAAGTAGGCCTTGGCAGCTTCCCAGAAAAATCTATGTTTTAGCTAAGTAAGAAATCATTACATTTACTACATTCTGCCTACTTAACTGTTAACTAGTTCCCGAATCTGATTTTCTGAAATCTAATTTCTAAGCCCTTTCTTATACCCCCCCGAATAGATCATCCAGATACAATAGTCTATTCACACCTCTTAATGTTACAATAAAGTTCTATTCCATTAACCCATTTACTCACTGTTGAAGGGAAATTCTTATTTTCATATGTGATGTTAACTTATTGCAATCTGATTCCATCCTCACAACTACTAAACCATCTGAATGGAATCTTTTAAAGTTAATGTTTGATTCTAAGATACACTCACACTGTTGTGATTTTCTCTAACAGTGATTGCATCTTTATAACAGGGTTACACAATTTTAAGTTCCATAGGAGCCTATTGCAATCTGCTTGCATTAACACCACTTCTAAACCATCTCAATGCAAATACATTGGCATGATGGGCATACTGGACATTATTTTTCAATTGCTATATTGTTATTACAAATCTTTAACAATATTTATTTTTAATGTTTGTTAAAGCACCATATTCACTTTTGTGTGATCTTAAAACAAGATGGCAACTAGGGGTTTCTTTTGAAAGGAGTTATATATGTTTTTTACTGTCTTTTAACAGGGCTTTAACTTGCTCCCTCACAACATTGAATCGGCCTAGAAAATGTTCAGCTTGATCATGCCTTCATTCATGCACCTACATTATTGAACTCACATTTATGAAGGTGCGTTCCAGTTTACAAGTTCAATAAAGTAGACACAGGCGCTTTGAAATGCACTGAATGTGTTTGTATTTTGCGTGCAATACATCTCTACAAAATGCTTTGCAAATGGGCAAGATAATAGAATGTTTCCAAGTATTCTTGAGATACTTGCAAAGATGTCTAAGATGTCTAACATGCCATTTTGAGGCTGTATCAAAGGGCTTTGAGGTGTAAAATCTGAAAAGTCTAAACTGGTCTAGAAAATAGATTGTGATTGCTGAGAACTTTTGGGTCCACTAGTATAAATAGGGCTTTTAACTAGCATCAAAAAACACGTTTGTGGGAAAGAGCCAAACATGTCTATTGTGATTGGGTTGATTCAAAGCCTGATCAATGGTGATCAACCCCACTGTGTTTTTCTAGTTATCACAACAAAAATACTTCAGGCAAAAATTGATATTAGCCAGGTTTAAAGATAGACAAAATGGTGATTTTTTGGTTTTAGTGATTACATCACAGATGAAAGGACCTTTTAATAATGTTCTGTGGATTTACAAGTGTGCCATTACACCGTTGTGCTCCAAAATCATAAAATGTGTGCATATGTCATTTCAAAGGATTTGAAGGGGCATTAGTGAGTGACTGATTTGGCTTTTTTTATTTGTTTGCTTACTTTTCTAACTTTAATTCATTAAGAAGGTAGCATTTGTTTCTGTTTGATTTAATTAATTCCTAATATAGTCCATAATGGTGCTGGTATTTTCTGTGGAAGTTTTTTTTTTGTGCTTATACAAAACCACCCGTTTACTTTATACTTGTAACTTAGGGCAGTTGCAATATTGCTTTTTGCACTCCTCACTAAAAATAGCACGTCACTTGTAATTTAGCCCTATGTCTTTTACCTGCATCAATCAGACTATGCTGCAAATAAATTAATCTATATGAGAAGATTGTGTGCCAAAAATATCACCTTATCTGACACTAAAAATGCAACAAAGCAATAAACACCAGACTTATTGCTCGGCATACAATAGGTTCATTTCTGTAAACTGAAAACAAACCATAGCAACAATGTTTCAACATACATTAAATATTTTTTTTAAATATCTACCAAGACCAAACATTCAGCTCCTTATTCTGTACCTTTATCACTAGTAATAGCAAAGCACCAAATCACAGTCCTAGCAACACTATACCATAACAAATGATATGTGTTTTACATAACGCAGGTTCAATTAAATGAATGAGCCACTGATGTGAATTGTGATACAATTTATTATATTATGTACAATGTAAACATTGAAAACTGAGCGGTACTTGATTTTGCACAACTTTAATTTCTATAACCCACACATTTCTTGTTGGGAAACTTCACCTTTAGCTTTACAACACAAACATCTCTATAGACAAAATGTTCTGTTTTCTTTTTTATTAAAAGTTTTAACAGCTATATGTGATGTAAGTAACTGAAGAAAACTGTATGTGTTGAATTACCAGTATCCATTAAGACTTAGAGCTCTCTCATAACTTTCAATTCTAACTAAAGGTGGCTGTGCCTATGCCTGTTTTATGGGGATACTGGAAATAGGTACTTGATCAATTCCAATATCCATTTATTAATCTTATGTCAACTTTTTGTCATGTTAAGGAACATTAATGACAATTTTAATCTACTGAACCAGTATTTTTTTGTAACTCTAAAATGACCCCTATGCTCTTTCTATTTTATTAGTATACGTGACCTTTTGTACCAATGATTTGGGAGCTATATTTTTGCAACAATACATTCATATTTTTTAGATAAATAACTCGTTTTTGTTGCCATGACATTTTTATCTCTAGCATTTTTTCTTTAGACTGATTTAACCATGGTAATGTGCCCATGTATTATTTGCTTGATTGCACATTCTCTTTCTCTGAATATAAATAAATAAAATGTCACAATTGCACACTATATATATATTTTTTAAAACATATTTCTCTTTTATTACTACATACTGTATACAGGAATAGAGAATACTTTGTTCAACAAGAGAACAATGAGCAGAGAATTTCTGCTTATTGAAAAAGCCTGTCTGAAGCTGATCTGTCAGTCATTTGGAACAGAGACACTGTGGTGTACTATTCAATACTGCCCTATAAAGCAGAAAAGGATTTATCATTGGAATTAATTTAAATTTAAGCAATGCAATAGCTTCTGGTATAAATAACTTCAGCATCTCCCAAAAAGAAGTATAATGTTATCCTTATTAGGAAGTAACATCTTAGATGTCATTTACTTTAAGTGCCCATAATGATATAAGAGCTATGTGTATGGTGCAAATGTTGAAATCAAATCATTCTCAGGAAACAATATTTGTTTCCTAGCAATTTACAAAGTTTTCACAGCTAAACTATTTAACTAGAATGTCTGTGTAATATATTCCCTTACTGCCACATAATGACAGAGTAATACTCAGGGGGAATACTTCATTTGAGTGAATTATATTACACTTGTGCTTTGACAGGTTAACTCTCATATCTTGTGTTCGTTAGAAATTATTCAGGCTATTTTATTTAAGTACCTAACTCTCACAGTACCACTCTCACCAAATAATACAATTAAACACAGTTTGTACTTTTCATTTAATATTCCATAATCCTTGAGAAAGCAGCAATTATAGCATAATTATATCTGACAACAATGAAAACAATAACATTTTAATGTAAAAATAACCAAGACAGAAATATACTATAACTGTAGTAAAAGCTTCATGAACTGACACATATTGTAATTAATTATTTACCCGCATAGGGGCAACACGATGCCCCGTGCTCCATAAAATGTCTGCCTGCTCTGAGGTTAATTGACACCCCCTGCTAGCGGCCGATTGGCCGCAAATCTACAGGGGCCGGCATTGCACCAGCAGTTCACAAGAACTGCTTGTGCAATGATAAATGCCGAGAGCATATGCTGTCTGCGTTTATCAATGTGCAGCGGACATGATCCGTAATACCGGACCATGTCCATCGCACAATAATAATTCGGCCCCATAGTGTCATCTCAAAAATATTAAAATAGGTTTTATCTTTTAATTTCTCAAATGTCATGTCTAATTTACATTGTTTTAAGGTTATACAATCACTTCTTTAAATGTTGCCAACAGTCATTAAGTCATTAAAGGGACAGTAAAGTTACGATTAATCTTTCATGATTTAGATAGAGCATGCAATTTTAAACATCTTTCCAATTTACTTCTGTTATTAATTTTGCTTCGTTCTCTTATTATCTTGTATTGAAGAGTAAAACTAGGTAGGCTCATAAGAGTTCAGGAGTGTGCATGTGTCTTTAATACTCTATGGCAGCAGTGTTTTGCAACATTGTATAACAAAGCTACAAATAATGTTACAAAACACTGCTGCCATAGAGTACTAAAGACACGTGCACACTCCTAAACTCTTATGAACCTATCTAGTTTTACTTTTTAATAAATGATACCAAGAGAATGAAGAACATTTGATAACAGAAGTAAATTGGAAAATTGTTTAAAATTGCATGCTCTATCTGAATCATACAAGTTTAATTTTGACTTTACTGTCATTTTAAGATGGGTTACAATATTAATGAACAGATTTGCGTGCATATTCCCCTTTTGCTGAGATTTTGCTCCAACAGTAAACTTGTCAATTCAAACAGCCTTTAAATTGTGTTAAATTAGAATATAAGCATATCTAAGCTTTTATATATACTGTATATATAATAAAGTATAAATTAAAGGGACATAAAAATCCAAAAATTTTCTTTCATGATTCAGATAGAGAATACAATTTGAAACAACTTTCTAATTTACTTCTATTATGTAATTTGTTTCATTCTCTTTGTATCATTTGTTGAAGGAGCAACAATGCACTACTGGTTTATAATTGAACAAATAGGTGAGCCAATAACAATCAATATATATATGCATCCACCAATCAGCAGCTAGTACCTAGATTCTTTGCTGCTCCTGAGCTTTCCTAGATAACCCTTTCAGCAAGAAGCAAATTAAATAATAGAAGTAAATTGGAGAGTTGTTTAAAACTGTATTCTCTATCTGAATCATTAAATAAAATTTTTGGGTTTCCTGTCCCTTTAATTTCTATTTTGAATATAATAATAAAAAATGTGGGGTGGATGCCAGTGAAAATGTGACCAAAATATTAACAGTTTCCTTCTAATGCACAAACAATATCAGATTCACATATTAGTTACTCACAGAACTACAGTGTCTTACCTATTTCTTTCCTCACTTACTCAAATACATAAAGCAATATGTGTCTGTGCATTACAGAGATAGAAATCTGTTGATGAGACTTAGATACTGACTTGGCCATGCTCACAAGTCACAATGATCTATTATAAGCCACCGAACAACAAAGCCTCTGAATAATATACAATGACCTTAAAGCAACATGAGATAAGTGGAATCTGGTATTCATTTTTATATGAAAACATGATAGCAAAAGAGTACACCACATAATGTAATATCCAAGCAGCCAAATAATAATCAGGGTAAATAACACAGAATAAAAAGCCCCTCTAGGAGAACGGAACGAGATTATAAAGGGAAACTTTACCTCAATGTGCTTCCAATGACTTGTTATACCAGCTGCAGAGTATAAAATGTATGATAGATTGCTCAATTATGTTTATTTTTATAACTGAAATAAAGTAAAAGGAGCTATTTGTAAACATTTTAATGCACTCCAGAAGGTAAAATTGATCATTGAAAAACAGTTGTGGAGACAAATTTAGGGTAAAATGTCCCTTTAAACAAAAGAAATTAAAAATAATTTTGTAAAATAAATAAATAAATAAATAACAAAAGTAGTATCCTAATGATACCATTAATTAATACAATTGCAAGCTTTCAGGACATTTGGGTCTCCATGTTGTCTCTTTCTTTAATTACTAGTTAACACCACCTTTTTAATATGACGTTTTATCTATAATTAGTTTTACACAAAATATATATGATTATATATTATATATTATTGTTAATATAACTTAGGTGTTATAGAAACAAAGTGTATTTACCTCTATATTTTTGTTTAATTGATTCCTGATGCACTTTATTCTTTTTGCAATATACTACACATTGGATAAGGGAAACGAGCAGCAGTTTAACTACATCATAGACATAGTGACAAATTACTAACGGTTACATTTGTTAAGGAGAGTGACATTTTATTCTAAAATAAAATAAACATTTTACTCACATAATTTGAGGCAAGATCTGGATGAAGATAATCAATGCCTAAAAGATAAAATAACAATAATAATGCTATAGTTAAATACACAAGGTTTGTGAGTAAATAATTAGATACAAAATATTAGGATATTTTACACACCTTAAAATGAATGCCTAATGCCATCTTTATCTGCTATGTACAACTTTTATAAGGAAGATGTCCTTATAAAAGTTGTATATAGCAGATAAAGATGGCATTAGGATTCGCATTTAAGTTTCTCACATCAACAAAATGGAATATAGAAAATAAACAATAATGTGTCCATTTCTGTCCCTAAAAATGATCTCTTGCAGGCACACTTCACATTAGAAAAACAATGTACTATTTAAGTAAAGCTACATATGAAAATTAGTACTATAAGGTCTGCAAGAAGGATATCAAATTAATAACAAATATTTAGGGTTTCCTTTTAAGGTAGGGTTTCCCATTTATGCTACTAGAGGAGGAGATATGATTTCAAAATGATTACATCCATAGAATCTTCTTCCAATCAAAGGGCGAGATTACATATACGGCACAAGTTTCATTTTAACTGCTGAAACCCACGCCACCCGTAATTTCACCTCATACATCGGGGTATCACATATACGATGCCGGCAGTTCATAAAGTGCCGTAAGTCGAATAATCTAGCGATGTCTAGAAATGAGCGTAAAGACAAAATTCTGGAGTCGCCAGTGACTTACGGCACTTTAGAAACTACCGGCGCTTTAGAAAATAAAAAAAATGTTAAATCTCTCGTAAAAGTCTAACACGCCTGCCAAAAAAAAACTGACAAGTAAAACCCCTATATCCGCCATCAAACCCACATCAGAACTAAAAATAAAAGTATTAACCCCTAAACCGACAACCCTCCCACAACGCAATATGCCTAAGTAAACTATAAACCCCTAATCCACCATTCACCCACATCGCAATCTACCTAATAAAAGTATTAACCCCTAAATCTGCCAACCCCAACATCGCAAACTACCTAATAAATGTATTAACCCCTAATCCACCATTAACCCACATCACAAAGTCCCTATTAAAACTATTAACCCCTAATCTGCCATTAACCCACATCACAAAGTACCTATTAAAATTATTAACCCCTAAGCTGCCATCAATCCATATTGCAAAAACCTAATAAATTTATTAACCCCTAATCCACCAAACCCCCACAATGCAAATAACTAATTCAATTACCTTTACACCCTTACATCGATCATTGACAATCTGGCCCCTCCAACCATAGCTCTGAAACCACACTCTCATCCTCAGCCCTGGCATACTCCTCTGACATGGTACCTACGCAGATGTTTCCATACTGCTGAGCGACATTGGAGGAAATCTTGGAGTTCAGCTGACTTTCTTCACTACAAGTTCATCCTGAACTCCTACTACTCTGCCCTTAATCTCTATAAGCAACAATACTTCCTCTAACCCAAAATGTCTGTTCTCCACGTTCAATACTCTTCTCCGCCCACCCCCACCTCCTAATACAACCTCTCTCTCAGCTCAATATTTTGCCAGCCACTTCAAAAACAAAATTGACTCCATCAGAAGTGAATTCAGCTCTCAACATACTATCAATCTCCCACCCCCTCAAAAGCTCGTAATCATCCTAAACCCAAATATCCAAAAATGCAGCTCTTTTGCCCCTGTTAACGAGGATGACGTTTCTGCCCTTATACTGTCCTACCACCTCACTACCTGTCCCCTCAACCCCATTCCCTCACTGCTACTCCCCTCCCTCTCTTCTACCCTCACCCCCATACTCACACACATTTTCAACCTCTCCTTCAGCACTGGCATATTTCCCTCATCTCTAAAACATGCACTGGTCAGTGGTCACACCTATCCTCAAAAAACCTTCTCTCGATCCAACCTCCCCATCCAACTACCACCCTATTTCCCTACTCCCTTTTGCCTCAAAGCTCCTAGAAAAGCTAGTATACACACGTCTATTCCATTTCCTTACACTAAACTCTCTTCTTGACCCACTGCAATCTGGATTTCATCCCCATCACTCTACAGAGACAGCAATTGTCAAGGTTATCAATGACCTACTTACAGCAAAATCCAAAGGTCACTTCACTCTGCTTATCCTCCTTGACCTGTATGCAGCCTTTGACAGTGCTGACCACCCTCTTCTGCTCCAAACCCTCCAATCCTTCAGCATCTGCGACACAGCTCTCTTGTGGTTCTCTTCCTATCTAACTAACCGTATATTTAGTGTAGCCTTCTCCGGAGCATCCTCTGCCCCGTTACCACTTTCTGTTGAGGTACCTCAAGGCTCTATCCTCGGTCCCCTTCTCTTTTCAATCTACATGTCATCATTAGGTTCCTTAATAAATCCCCATGGGTTTCAATATCATTTGTATGCAGATGACACCCAAATCTACCTCTCTGCACCAGACCTACCTCCTTCCTTACTAACCCGTGTCACTAACTGTCTTTCTCATATCTCATCTTGGATGTCCTCTCACTACCTTAAGCTAAATCTCTCCAAAACTGAACTCCTTATTTTTCCCTCTTCTTCCAATGTCTTCACCCAAAAAATTTCTATAACTGTTGATAATTCCATCATTACTCCTACCCCACATGCCCAATGTCTTGGGGTCACACTTGACTCAGATCTTTCCTTCACTCCTCACATTCAGTCCTTGGCTAAAGCCTGCCGCTTCCACCTTAAAAACATTGCTAAAATTAGACATTTCCTTACACAAGATACAACTAAGATTTTAATCCACTCTCTCATCCTTTCCCGCCTCGACTACTGAAACTCCGTCCTCTCTGGTCTACCTAGCTGCCGCATAGCTCTTTTACAATCCATTATGAATGCCTCTGCCAGGCTCATCTTCCTTACTCGTCGATCTTCATCTGCTGCGCCTCTCTGCCAATACCTTCACTGGCTTCCTCTTGCCTCTAGGATTAAACACAAAATCCTCACTCTGACATACAAAGCTCTCAACTGCATTGCTCCCCCCTACATTTCAGAACTTGTCTACAGATACTCTCCCTCCCGTCACCTTCAATCAGCTCAGGATCTCCTCCTCTCCTCCTCTCTTGTTACTTCCTCACATTCCCGTCTACAGGACTTCTCCAGACTGGCCCCCATCTTGTGGAACTCCCTGCTTCGCTCCACAAGACTCTCCCCTAGTTTTAACAGCTTCAAGCGCTCCCTAAAAACTCTACTATTCAGGGATGCATACAACCAACACTAACCTTTCCTAACTCCATTGCTTATCCGTTAAACCCCTTAGAATGTAAGTCTATGAGCCCAGCTGTTTGCAGATCGCCTTCATAAGAGCCGACTACAACAGTGAAACTCTCGGGAAGGGCCCTCTGCCCACTCGATCCCTGCAAAAGCTATCCTGTATATTGACTATGTTTACAGCGCTGCGGAATCTGTTGGCGCTCTACAAATACCTGATAATAATAATAATTACTAAGCTACCTAACCTAACACTCCCTAAAGTAACACCAATTACCTAAATTAAAAAATACTAAGTTGCAAACAATTAAAATAAAAAAGCTAACATTACTTGAAAATAAAAAACAAGGTTAAATTAATCTAAGATTACAAAAAATAAAAAAGTCTAACATTACATAAAATAATAAACCAAATTATCAAAAATTAAAAAATTAAACCTAATCCCTATGAAAATAAAAAAGCCTCCCAAAATAAAAACACCCCCTAATCAAATACTAAACTACAAATAGCCCTTAAAAGGGAATTTTGAAAGGGCATTGCCCTAAGATAAACAGCACTTTTGCTTAAAAAATACTAAGACCCCCCTCTAACAGTAAAACCCCCAACTCACCAAACCCCCCAAAATAAAAAACTTAACACTAAAAAATCATAAACTGCCTATTGCCCCTAAAGGGGCATTTGTATGGACATTGCCCTTAAAAGGGAATTCAGCTCTTTTACTGCCCTTAAAATGACATTCAGCTCTTTTTCAAAGGCCCAATAAATCCCTAATCTAAAAAAAAGTCCGGCAGTGAAATCTTCTTCCAACCGGCGATATCTTCTATCTTCTTCCAGGAACAAGCTGGCGCGCAGCGCAGAACTGAAGTCCGGTGACCACGGAAATGAAGACCGGCGACCGCGGAGCCATGGAGCGTGGAGATCCTCTTTGTACGATCACCGCCCCACACTGAGGATTGAATTCAAGGTATGCATTTAAATATGGGGTACCTTGCATCCCTATTGGTTGATTTGAATCTTCAAATTCAAATCAGCCAATCTGAGAGCTACTGAAATCCTATTGGATGATTTGAACAGCCAATAGGATTTCAGTAGCTCTCATCCTTTTGGCTGATTTGAATTTGAAGACTCAAATCAGCCAATAGAAATGCAAGGTACCCCATATTAAAATGTGTACCTTGAATTCAATCCTCAGTGTGCGGCGGTGATCGTACAAAGAGTATCTCCACGCTCCATGGCTCCGCGATCACCGGTTTTTAATTCCGCCATTGCCAGTCATCAGTTCTGCAGTCACCGGTCTTCAGTTCCGCACTCCGCTCCGGGCCAGCTTGTTCCTGGAAGAAGATAGAAGATATTGCCGCTTGGAAGAAAACTTCACCGCGGACTTCAGGAACCGTGAGTACCTATCTGGGGCTTAGACTTATTTTTTGAGGGGTTTGTTTTTTTTTAGATTAGGGATTTTATGGGCCTTTGAAAAAGAGCTGTTGAATGCCCTTTTAAGGGCAGTAAAATAGCTGAATGCCTTTTTAAGAGCAATGCCCATACAAATGCCCCTTTAGGGGCAATGGGAAGTTTAGGATTTCTTAGTGTTAGTTTTTTTTTTTACTTTGGGGGGTTTGGTGGGTGGGGGTTTTTAGTATGTTTTAAGGTAAAAGAGCTGTTTAACTTAGGGCAATGCCCTACAAAAGGCCCTTTTAAGGTCTATTGGTAGTTTAGCATTAGATTAGGGGGTGTTTTTATTTTGGGGGGCTTTATTATTTTCACATGGATTGCATTTAATTTTTTTAATTTTTGATAATTTGTTTTTTATTTTATGTATTATTAGAATTTTTTATGTTTTTGTAATATTAGATTAAGCTTTAATTATTTTTTTTTTCAAAAGCTTTATTAAGTGTCTAGAAAAACATACAAAAAGCAAGATCAACAGCATCGACAATGTAGAACTATACAGTAAAAATTATTTGTACATGCAGCACCGTTCCGAGGGGTGCCTAGGGATGTAACTAGAGATAATAAAGTCTGTTTGCGTGCTCAGCATGATAGCCCTGATCAGACAAGTCCATGCAAGCCACTCACGTAGAAGTTTCTTATAAAAATAGGAGTGATGTTCAATTTCCCCTAAAGGCAAACAAATAAGGTACATGAACAGGTAACAAAATTGTAAATGCGTGTCATAGGTTCTACCCACTCTGCTCATAGGGGGTGAAGTTATAATTAGCATCTTTGCTCTAAATATTGTGGTTTGGCTAGTGTCAGTCATGCTCTGGGCCAGTGGCCACTTATATAATTCTAGCCCTGCATTGGACTGATTCGTGTAGCATGAATTCATGAATGTCTATGGTGCCCTTTTGCATGTGATGGTACCTTTCCAGTTGTATCAATGTGTCTACCTGTTTTTTCCAATCTGTTACCATTGGAGCATGTTTTGTAGGTGTGGTCTGTGCACATAAAGTTTTGAACATTGTCAGTGGTCTAGTGAGGTGGCTTTTATGGCGGTGGGTGTTCAGAAAGTGAGTCAATTGAGCATAGGAGTACCAGTTTATGCTCCTATCATCATATGTTTCCTGTACCTCTGGCAACAATTTAAGTTTAATGGCTTTTAGAATAGAAAAGAGAGTTTTGTCCTTAATGTGCATTCCCTGTGTTTGTTGTATGTCTTTAAGGTTCCAAGGCAGTGCTGGATTACCACAAATAGGTATCAGTGAGGAAAAAGCAGAGGATATGCCCGTCGAGTTGTTAATTATTTGATTACAATTAGCATATAAGTCAGAAAGCAGTGGATAAAGCACCACTGCTTTGTGTCTATGCTTCGTCTGTAACCAAGCCGACATGCCTGCATTGTCAGTTTCCATAATGTCACAGTCTAGTTGTACCCATTCTTTGTGTGTGTCATTTTGACACCATTCTAACAATCTTTGCAGAGTGATAGCCTGTTTGTATGCACTAATGTTGGGCACTCCAAGCCCTCCTTTGTCCTTGGGAAGATAAAGAGTGTGTTTGGCCACTCTAGGTTTAATATATTTCCATATAAAGTGTTCTATATGTGCCTGAAGTGTGGGTATGTAGCTTGTTGGGAGAGGTATGGGGGTTGTCTGCAGAATATATAGAATTCTGGGTAGGATATTCATCTTGATTACATTAATCCGACCAAGCCAGGATATTGTTTTGTTTTTCCAGCTGGATAAGTCAGCTACAATATTGTTCTTAAGGGTTTTTTTTAGTTACTATGGAATATCACTTGGGGGTCTGGGGACAGATAGATCCCAAGATATTTCATCTTAACGTGCTGTCTCTTTAAGGGGCAATTGTAGAGTAACCTGGGCAGATCCTTTGGATCATATGTGACATTTAATATTTCAGACTTTGTGAGATTCAAGTGAAAATTAGAGACTTTCCTGTATTCCTCTAGTATGTCTAGGGCCCTTGGTAATGAGGTATCAATGTTATTGAGTGTAAGCAGGACATCATCGGCATATAATGCCAATTTGTGTTCGGTGTTTCCTATTTTCCTGTCCTGTAACATGTGCACATTCCCGTATTGTAAAGTCACTTATGTGTAAGCACTAAATAACCAAAGTCCACCTCATCAGATGCCAAAGTTAATTGAGTAAATAAATGTGTCAGACTGTTGCTGTTCAGTGATGAAATTCAGAACAGCGTAGCACCTGCTGACTCACCCGGCTTCTTGTCGGTACTGTATCTTCTTCAAAGTGATGCGGTATTCGGGATAGGCCCAGGGGCCTAAGGGTCAATAAATTCCCAACCTTTTTAGTAGAGGATGAGGATTTTGTAAGAGTGTGGAATGGAGTATTATCAGATTGCTCCCTAAAACTTATGGGCATGCTAATAGAATATAAAACCAAAATGCTAGCCTCTGTTTCTAAAGATATTGATGTATTACAAATAGAATTGAATGTAAGAAGTAAGGATATTTCCTTTGCAAAGTTTGATTCTATACTAAAGGTTTCTTTAGCTGAGTCCAAAAAACTAATTATGGAGATTAAACATGATAAATATATGAGGGATTTATCTGATTACGAGTGTAATAAAATTTACATCTGGAATAGGAAGTTGAGAACTAATTATAGAAGGGAAAATGATCAACAGCGTTTTCCTAAAGGGAAAAAATCAGGTAAAAAAGGTAACAAAAATAAGTCAAAAAGAGTTACATTTAATGAAAGTGAGGCAGAATCATCAGGAGATTGTTCTACCTCAGGGGAAGATGAGTTAGATGTAGATAGAGGGACTCTAGTATCCACCATTAGTAACATTACAGAAGATCAGACCAGACCAGAGACAGCGAAAGAGCAGGATATCACAGAGGTAGCACAGGTTTTTCCCAGGGTCCCAAGCGCACCAGAAGGGGGGGGGAAGAGGTACAAAAGGAAGGGGTATTCTGAAAACAGAAACCCCAAGACCCCCGAGAAGGGGCAGATCGGGCACGAAATATGTATAAATGCCGTAATCAATCTATCGACGTATACTTTAAGCGATTTGGAAGTTAGAGTTTTAAACTATGGTTTGAACTTTGTTCCAGCTGATAATTTTAACTTATTCCAAACCATAGTAGACGTCAATAGATTGATTAGAAACCTAACATTAAGAAAACACTTTGCCAGGAATACTGAAGAGGTGACTCTTTTTGCACAAGGGAATAAAAACATGGCCATCTCAGATACAACCACACAGCTGACCTTTGATGAGGTATGTGATTTGGAATCGTTAGAGAGATTAGACAATGAAAATGAGTATTCAATTGATACATCAACTATACAATCAGGTCCCTCTCTTTCAGGGAATTCCAAATTCTACCCCATTCAAAGTAGAGGAGCGGTGTTAGAACAGTTCCAACAGAGGGTTGAGAGCGATTTAACGAGATTGGCTTATGTTATGGATAAAACAACACATCAAAACCTTAGCAAACAAGAATCTCTAGCCCTTAGGGGACTAAAAGAGAACCACAACATTGTCATAAGAGCATCAGACAAGGGAGGGTCTGTGGTTGTCATGGATCGAGATTTCTTCTTAGGAGAAGCAATAAGACAACTATAAGACCAACACCAGTACACCAGTCTTACTAGGGATCCTACTGATAAATTCAAGTATGAACTTTCTCAGTTGATTGATGATGGTAAGGAAGCAGGGATTTTAGATGAAAAGACCTGTAGCTTTCTTTATGTGGCATCTCCTGTGATGCCTATATTCAACTTTCTTCCGAAAGTGCACAAATCCCTGTCCAATGTGAAGGGACGTCCAATAATCAGTGGCATAGGCTCTATTTTGGAGCCCTTGTCACAGTGGTTGGACGCGATCCTACAGCCCATGGTACAGAGCCTGCAGAGCTACTTAAGGGATACCAAGCAACTCTTAATTGAAATGGAAAACCTAGACTGGCAGGAAGTATATAAATGGTTGACAATTGATGTCACCTCGCTTTATTCTAGTATACCTCATGCCAGAGGTCTAGAAGCGATCTCCTTTTTCTTAAAAAGATTAACGAATTATACCCCCTTGTTCTGTCAGTACATCCTCAGAGTCACTGAATTCTTACTAACGCACAATTTCTTCGCCTTTGAAGGGGTGCATTACCTCCAGAGATGTGGGACAGCTATGGGGGCGAAGTTTGCGCCCTCATACGCCAACCTGTTCATGGGTTGGTTTGAGCTGTCCCACATCTATGGATGTGATGGCCCATGGAAGGCGAAGATTAAATACTACAGAAGATTCATAGATGATCTTCTGATTATCTGGCAAGGAGAAGAATCTGAGGCTCAGAACTTTGTTACTGACTTGAATAATAATACGGCCGGTATTAAGTTCACTTTTGAATTTGGACATACCAAAATTAATTTTTTGGATGTAATGTTGACAGGAGAACAAGATAAAGTATCTATACAGGTGTATAGAAAACCCATTTCTAGAAATACTCTTTTACATGCGAAGAGCAGTCACCCAAAGAGAGTATTCCATTCAGTGATGAAGGGACAATTTGTAAGGCTAAAAAGAAATAGCTCTACACAAGAGGAATATGAAAGACAGGCTCAGGATTTAGAAACTAGACTAGTTATCAGGGGCTACAATAAGAAAGAAATAGTAAGAATTAGTAACCAAGTCAAATCAAGTGATAGAAAGACTTTTTTGGTACACAATGAAACAATAAACAAAAAGAAAGCCTTTGAGGGTGTCACCTTTGTCACGCGCTATAGTTCTCAGTATCAAGATATTTGTAATATCATACGTAAAAACTTTCATATGTTGAAAGCGGATGATGAATTAATGAATATAGTCACTAAAGGGTGCAGATACGCCTTCAAGAAAGGTCTCTCAATAGGTAATATGGTAGCTCCTACGCAATTACCTTCAATTCAAATATCCAGCTCCTCTTGGTTAAAACACAATGGGGTTTTTAAATGCAGCTATTCATCTTGCATAGCCTGCAGTCACTTACAAACAAACAATGAAGGCTTTTCAAGTATAACAACTGGAGAAAAATTTAACCACTATTCATGTCTAAACTGTAGAAGCAGATACATAGTATACCTATTGACATGTAATATATGTAGGGTCCAATACACAGGTCTCACTACCAGAGAGGCACGTGAGAGGATAAGGGAGCACATCACAAACATTAAAGCAGGAAAAATTACTACGCCCCTAGTTCAACATTTTAAGACCCACCATAACAAAAACCCAGCCTCATTAGAATGGACTATAATAGAGCAGGTGAGGAATAAAAAGAGAGGAGGAGACAGAGAAAGTCTCTTAGCCAAAAGGGAAGTTTTCTGGATCCACCGTTTAAAAACCAGAATTCCTACAGGGCTAAATTCTGAATATGACATTATCAATTATTGGGAGTAATATGTGAGCATAAGAATGATTATGATTATGATCATTATTATTTTTTCTTTTCCTTTTTTTTTCAAATACAAGAATTTACTTGAATTAATCAAAGTTTTACAACTAAGGATAGGTTAACTTTTATAGTTACTTATTAAAGACAGTGTATTTCAATATCCCCTCAAAATTCGTTGGTAAAAACCCTTTAATTGGTGGCAAATAGTCTGTTGACATTTAGGTAGTTGTACAAGTAATGGAATGAATATGTATATTGTAAAGAGCTTATCATAAGTGGGCCCCCTAACTTTTTAGATAAAAGAGAGTAATTACAATGAGAGAACAAGACTAAGAATATTACAATAAAGTCTTGCATCCATAAATTAAATTGTATTTCTAACATTATCTCTTAGTTCAGTTAAACAGTGCCTTTTAAGACTACACTGTGTGCAGAATTATTAGGCACATGAGTATTTTGACCACATCATCCTCTTTATGCATGTTGTCTTACTCCAAGCTGTATAGGCTCGAAAGCCTACTACCAATTAAGCATATTAGGTGATGTGCATCTCTGTAATGAGAAGGGGTGTGGTCTAATGACATCAACACCCTATATCAGGTGTGCATAATTATTAGGCAACTTCCTTTCCTTTGGCAAAATGGGTCAAAAGAAGGACTTGACAGGCTCAGAAAAGTCAAAAATAGTGAGATATCTTGCAGAGGGATGCAGCACTCTTAAAATTGCAAAGCTTCTGAAGCGTGATCATCGAACAATCAAGCGTTTCATTCAAAATAGTCAACAGGGTCGCAAGAAGCGTGTGGAAAAACCAAGGCGCAAAATAACTGCCCATGAACTGAGAAAAGTCAAGCGTGCAGCTGCCAAGATGCCACTTGCCACCAGTTTGGCCATATTTCAGAGCTGCAACATCACTGGAGTGCCCAAAAGCACAAGGTGTGCAATACTCAGAGACATGGCCAAGGTAAGAAAGGCTGAAAGACGACCACCACTGAACAAGACACACAAGCTGAAACGTCAAGACTGGGCCAAGAAATATCTCAAGACTGATTTTTCTAAGGTTTTATGGACTGATGAAATGAGAGTGAGTCTTGATGGGCCAGGTGGATGGGCCCGTGGCTGGATTGGTAAAGGGCAGAGAGCTCCAGTCCGACTCAGACGCCAGCAAGGTGGAGGTGGAGTACTGGTTTGGGCTGGTATCATCAAAGATGAGCTTGTGGGGCCTTTTCGGGTTGAGGATGGAGTCAAGCTCAACTCCCAGTCCTACTGCCAGTTTCTGGAAGACACCTTCTTCAAGCAGTGGTACAGGAAGAAGTCTGCATCCTTCAAGAAAAACATGATTTTCATGCAGGACAATGCTCCATCACACGCGTCCAAGTACTCCACAGCGTGGCTGGCAAGAAAGGGTATAAAAGAAGAAAATCTAATGACATGGCCTCCTTGTTCACCTGATCTGAACCCCATTGAGAACCTGTGGTCCATCATCAAATGTGAGATTTACAAGGAGGGAAAACAGTACACCTCTCTGTGGGAGGCTGTGGTTGCTGCTGCACGCAATGTTGATGGTGAACAGATCAAAACACTGACAGAATACATGGATGGCAGGCTTTTGAGTGTCCTTGCAAAGAAAGGTGGCTATATTGGTCACTGATTTGTTTTTGTTTTGTTTTTGAATGTCAGAAATGTATATTTGTGAATGTTGAGATGTTATATTGGTTTCACTGGTAAAAATAAATAATTGAAATGTGTAAATATTTGTTTTTTGTTAAGTTGCCTAATAATTATGCACAGTAATAGTCACCTGCACACACAGATATCCCCCTAAAATAGCTATAACTAAAAACAAACTAAAAACTACTTCCAAAAATATTCAGCTTTGATATTAATGAGTATTTTGGGTTCATTGAGAACATGGTTGTTGTTCAATAATAAAATTAATCCTCAAAAATACAACTTGCCTAATAATTCTGCACTCCCTGTATAAAATTAGCAATAGCTGCTCTACAAGTGTAAATAAATTATAAGAGTCAATGCATGTTTATTCCTGTGTACAGTAATTGATCAGAATTGCCAGAATCAATTTCACTGTTAGTTTATTTTAAGTGTGGTTATTGTTTCAACAAATATTAAATTAAGCAAGTGCTCTGAATTTAAACAGTTAATGTGGCTAAGACGTATATGTTTGTTTTGTAGCCATTCATAGAGTTGCACCACAGGTTTGATTTTATCCAATCACGCATAAGCACAGGTGTACAGGGAGTGCAGAATTATTAGGCAAGTTGTATTTTTGAGGATTAATTTTATTATTGAACAACAACCATGTTCTCAATGAACCCAAAAAACTCATTAATATCAAAGCTGAATATTTTTGGAAGTAGTTTTTAGTTTGTTTTTAGTTTTAGCTATTTTAGGGGGATATCTGTGTGTGCAGGTGACTATTACTGTGCATAATTATTAGGCAACTTAACAAAAAACAAATATATACCCATTTCAATTATTTATTTTTACCAGTGAAACCAATATAACATCTCAACATTCACAAATATACATTTCTGACATTCAAAAACAAAACAAAAACAAATCAGTGACCAATATAGCCACCTTTCTTTGCAAGGACACTCAAAAGCCTTCCATCCATGGATTCTGTCAGTGTTTTGATCTGTTCACCATCAACATTGCGTGCAGCAGTAACCACAGCCTCCCAGACACTGTTCAGAGAGGTGTACTGTTTTCCCTCCTTGTAAATCTCACATTTTATGATGGACCACAGGTTCTCAATGGGGTTCAGATCAGGTGAACAAGGAGGCCATGTCATTAGATTTTCTTCTTTTATACCCTTTCTTGCCAGCCACGCTGTGGAGTACTTGGACGCGTGTGATGGAGCATTGTCCTGCATGAAAATCATGTTTTTCTTGAAGGATGCAGACTTCTTCCTGTACCACTGCTTGAAGAAGGTGTCTTCCAGAAACTGGCAGTAGGACTGGGAGTTGAGCTTGACTCCATCCTCAACCTGAAAAGGCCCCACAAGCTCATCTTTGATGATACCAGCCCAAACCAGTACTCCACCTCCACCTTGCTAGCGTCTGAGTCGGACTGGAGCTCTCTGCCCTTTACCAATCCAGCCACGGGCCCATCCATCTGGCCCATCAAGACTCACTCTCATTTCATCAGTCCATAAAACCTTAGAAAAATCAGTCTTGAGATGTTTCTTGGCCCAGTCTTGACGTTTCAGCTCGTGTGTCCTCTTCAGTGGTGGTCGTCTTTCAGCCTTTCTTACCTTGGCCATGGCTCTGAGTATTGCACACCTTGTGCTTTTGGGCACTCCAGTGATGTTGCAGCTCTGAAATATGGCCAAACTGGTGGCAAGTGGCATCTTGGCAGCTGCACGCTTGACTTTTCTCAGTTCATGGGCAGTTATTTTGCGCCTTGGTTTTTCCACACGCTTCTTGCGACCCTGTTGACTATTTTGAATGAAACGCTTGATTGTTCGATGATCACGCTTCAGAAGCTTTGCAATTTTAAGAGTGCTGCATCCCTCTGCAAGATATCTCACTAATTTTACTTTTCTGAGCCTGTCAAGTCCTTCTTTTGACCCATTTTGCCAAAGGAAAGGAAGTTGCCTAATAATTATGCACACCTGATATAGGGTGTTGATGTCATTAGACCACACCCCTTCTCATTACAGAGATGCACATCACCTAATATGCTTAATTGGTAGTAGGCTTTCGAGCCTATACAGCTTGGAGTAAGACAACATGCATAAAGAGTATGATGTGGTCAAAATACTCATTTGCCTAATAATTCTGCACTCCCTGTATAAATAGGCATAGGTGATTGTGAACCATAGCTACGATTACGGCCACAAGGGCTGAAACGCGTAAGCAACGGTTCATGGGGTGCAACTCTTTGGCACAGTTTGTCACACATCAACCGCTTTGTAAAAGGATCCATTTGCCTTAATAAAGTGAAGTTTTTAAGTGCATACAAGTCTCCGGTGCTGCTTACTACCACTTATCCACATTCCCGTATGCCAAGGGCAAAAAGGATAGGCGACAGAGGACAGCCCAGCCGAGTCCCATTTTGTATTATGAACTTGTCAGACAGAAGGTTATTCCCCTTGACCTGGGCTGTGGGCATGCTGTATAGTGTGAAAATTTGGTTTATAAAATCATCGCTGAACTTCCTATTGCTTAGTGTTGTTCTTAAAAACTGCCAATATACCCTATCAAAAGCTTTTTCCGTGTCAGTGGATACAAGGACCAGTGGTGTTTTGTATTGATGGGAATGTTGTAGGATTTTTAGGGTATTGTCTTGTGCCTCTCTTTCCGGCACAAAGCCTACCTGATTTGGGTGTATCAATTTTGGCAAGAATTTGTTAATTCTGGAGGCCAAGATCTTTGCGTAAATCTTAATATCGGAATTAAGACGCGAGATGGGGTGGAAATGTTTTAGGTCTATCTCGTGGTTTACCTTGTTTAGCATTTGATCTGAGAAGCGCCCTTCTTTTAATAATGAATTAAATAGAGATGTGAGTGGTGTAAGGACATGATGTAAGTATGTTTTATAATATTTTATACTCAGCCCGTCTGGGCCTGGGCTCTTCCCGTTTGGCATGCTTTTAATAGCCAGCTTAACTTCTTCTGTGGTAACTGGGGAATCTAAATATTCGGATTCCTCTAAGTTTAGTGTGGGGAGATGTAGATTTGACAGAAATTTCTCTATTTCCGCACGCTCACTTTTATTTTCTAAGCTGTATAGCGTCTCATAATATTTCTTCAAGGTCTCTGCAATGCTGTTGCTATCTTTATGTGTGTGCCCACTGTTATCCGAGATGTGATAAATATGTGTGTTTAACTGCCTGCATCTAAGGGCCTGCCCCAGGGAGGTGCCCACATTGTTATTAATGTCAAAATATTTTTGTTTTAGAAAGGTAGATTTTTGTTGGTATTCTTTGAGGAGATGGTTATGATGTTTATTCCTAGCCTGAATTAAGGATTCAGCGATTTTGGTCAAGGGTGGGTTTTTTTTGTGCTCTGTTTCCAGTATTTAATGTGTGCAAGTGTGGAATTCATGAATTGCCTGTTTAACTTAATTTCCCTAGCTTTTTGCTTTTTGAATTCTCACCTGATAACACACTTGTGTGCCTCCCACAGTGTTGTGTTAGAAGTGTCGTTAGTGGTGTTTTCCATAAATTAGTGTCCCAACATGTTATCGATTTCAATCTAAATTAGAGGGTTGTCAAGTGTGTGTTTGTCCAGTTGCCATAGATATGGAAGGGCGGGGATATTAGACAATTCAATGTTGAACTGTACCGGGGCATGATCCGACCACGTGAGTGGCAATATTTTAGAATTGTTTATCATTGACAGTCCAATTTAGTCAGTTATGAGATAGTCAATCCTAGTATATACCTGATGTGGGTGTGAGTAGAAGGTATAATCTCTGGAACAAGGGTTAATAGTCCGCCATATGTAATGTAATTTTAACAACTTGAATTGAGTGTTTTTGCTGCCTTAAAAACTCAGGCTGGGGTGCTGGACCTGCCGCTGGAAGCATCTATGATGGGATCTAAAGGCAAGTTCAGGTCTCTCCCCAGTAGTAAAGTGCCCTTTGCATGTTCTGGAAGTTTGTAACTTAGCTGTTTGAGTAGTATGTGTTGGTCTTGGTTTGACAAATGCCCGCTTACCAATGTGACCGGTTGATCAAAAAGTAATCCCATGAGGATACCACCCGTTTATGTCTTTCTCGATGTGCAAAGGTTGGAATGTAACTGTGTTGCTAAGGAATATACCTAGACTGCTTTTCTTGAATCCCCTAAGGCTAGGAATGTTGTCCTGTATCTATTGCTAATAAATTTAGGTTCTCTTCCCCTCTTAAATTGTGTTTCTTGGACAAATATAATATCCCCCAAGTCTTTGTGTAATTGGTTGAGAGCTATGGACCTTTTGCAGGGCTATTCAGGCCTTTGGCATTAATGGTTATCAATGTGAGCGGTCGGCTTTGCGTCTTGGTAGTCATTTATATATAGGGAAGTAAAAGGGTATGTCTGGCACTCCTGTATATCTGAATTGTGGGTAGGAAAAAGTTGACCCTTAGTGAAGGAGGAGAAGTTTTATGTACTGTATACCCAAATCAGTGGTGAATGGGGTAGCTTTGTGCGCTTCCTCAAATGGATATCGTGTGTGTGCAAACAATGAAAAGATATATGACAACTTAACAACAAATCTCAACAGATAACAGAATAACAATTAATGTCACCAATGTCCCCTGCCCTGTCAATGCAGTGCTAGAGGAAACAATTCCTATGACGTAGGATAATAAAACAAAGAATTGCTATAATAATGAGGGAAGTATCCCAAACATCTTGCCCTTAAACAAAAACATCAATAAATATATATCATACGACCTGTGGCCTTGCCAGGCTAATGAGTGTCCTGTCAGATAAGAGAGTATAGTCTGCTAAGTATTGTCCCTGGTGTTTAACAGAGGTCCAGCTGCTCCAGGTTGCGTAGCGGTGCCCTCTCCGGAGATTCTGTTGGAGCAGGGTCTGTCCTGCCTGGATATGTAGGTGGGTCCACCTGGGGGGATGGTCTGGATCCAGGTGTTGTGATAGATATTTTCAGGGCTTTGCAAAAGACTTGTAGACCGTGGTGGTATCTCCTCTTGTTGCAATTATGCTCACTGTGAAGCCCCAGCGGTACATAACATTGTGATGTGGCAGTGTGGAGGTTATGAAATGAAGATGCTTCCTTTTTTTGTAATGTTGTATTCAGTTGCCTACATGGGTTATGTTTTGCTTCTGCCTGGCACATTTCAAAATTTCCTCCGTATCCTTGAAATGCAGCAGTTTGATTACAACATCTCTTGGGGGTGCTTTTGAGGGTGGCTTTGCCCTCAGTGCTTGGTGGACTCTTTCAATTGGTACCTCCGGTGCATTGCTGATGCCTTTTAATGTCCTGAAGAGATCCTGAAGGCACCCCTCTAATGCCACTGGTAGAACAGTTTCAAGGATGCCCTGGATTCGTAGGTTGTTTCTTCTCCCCCTATTGTCTAGATCTTATACCTTTTCCAATAGGTGATGAATTGTTTCGTCCTGATCATAGACTAGGCGGGATAAATGTTGGACATCATTGTAAGTAGTGTTGTGGTTCTCTTCCAGTGTAGAGACTCTTTTAGTCACTTTCATAAGGTCTTTTATCATTTCGCCATACCATCCTTTAACTTCCGTTATCATTTCTTTGATGTCTTCCTTGGTGCATAATCATTTTAGATTGTCTTTAGTGAGGTTCATAGAGTCAGATGAGGTGTAAGGCTTATTTTGAGAGGTTTCTCCCTAGTGGGTGCAATCTGTTATGCTTGGGTTGGAGGGTAGAGGGATGACCTCTGTAGGTTTCAGGTACTGCTGCATTGTTTTAGTGTTAGTGTGCCCTTCCGGCTTATTAGATCTGCGCCTTGGCATGTTATTGTAAATAATACGACTGTTAGGGACCATAACTGTAATATAAGATTTGTTTTTATGAATACTAAATGTACAGGAAAAGTAATTGTATTTTTGTCTCATAAAATTTATATAAGATTCAACCAATTTTTACTGTTGAATCTAATATAGTTATGAGTGTAGTTTAGTATATTTTTAAAGAACTATAATATTGGTGCATAATCACTTGTATATGGTAGTTATATATATTAAATATTAGAATCAATTATAGTTAGTTCCTCAAAAAATATTACACTGCAGGTATATAAATAACATATATGATATCATTTAAGGCAAGAGTATAAGTTTGTGTGCCAAAGGATTACCAAGATAGAATGATAGGTAGTCTTACCACTAGCGGTATGAAATGAGTAGGCAGCCCATAGTAAAGATGAGTGAGCAGCATGGAGAGAAGACCAGAAAGAGTGCATCGATTAGGATCTGAAACAAGCGTGCAGTCTGTGTGATGTCAGAGTGGAGTCAGCGTGTAGTCAGAGTGTGGTAGGTCTCAGGATGATGATGCTCCGAAGTTAGAGTGGAAGGAGACAAAATCCGTATGCAGCTGAATAGATTGAACGAACACAACCAAATGACGGTTATTAAATCTTGAAAGTCTGTAAAGCACAAGCAGAGCTAAACTGAAGAGTAAAATTACTTCAATACCAAGTAATGAAGAAAACGGATACAGCCCTTAAATAGTGTGTATTAGAAGTCCATGCCTCTTAAAGGGGTATATGTTACAATAACAGTGTAATTAGCTAAGGCTCCGGTGCAATGTCTCCTCTGTTGCAGTGTGCAAGCCAATTAGGGACCCCAGTTGTCTGTTGGTCTTATGTATACTAACACTGTATGTGCTGAAGGGGCTTGATTATTGCTGTCTTAGGGCATGTATCGTTCCCAGCACTTTCTTCTGTAGCTATCTAGTTCTGCTGTGTTTTACAACTTTGTTTGCTATGCCCCTGAATACGTGGGGTGTGGGGGAGACAAGGCAGAGTGTCCAGTGTGGAGAGTGGACTGAATATGGGCCCTTTCAGTAGCGTGCCCTCAGAATGCCTGTCAGGACTACCACGGGGTGTCTGGCTTAGGGCTCAGAGACTGACCTGTTGCGCTATGTGTGCACTTCTGTATTTTATATGCAGGACGGTCCGGGAGCCTGAAGATGTGCGGCTGTATCTTTGAGTCCCCAACAGCCGTTACTGGAACTTTGCTTGCCGGGCTGTGGCATAAAAATCTCTCTGTGGCGTATTATGCCTAATAGCAGTTGTGGTGGTAGCCAGCGATTCCACCAAGGTGAGCTGCATGGTCCAGGGTGTAGATGCTCTCTTGGCCGCAGGTTCTAGGTGGTTTAGTCAGCCGTAGTTATCGGGGCTGATGGAATGGGCCTAGGAGCTGTTTTAGTATTCGGCCATCTCTCTAAGCGGCCAAGCTCCCCAGTTTTTTTTTTATTTTTAAGTAATGTTAGCATTTTTATTTTAATTGTTTGTAACTTGGTATTTTTTAATTAAGGTAATTGGGTTTAATTTAGGGAGTGTTAGGTTAGGGGGTGTTAAGTTAGGGGCCTTAATAATTTAATTAGTTATTTGCGTTGTGGAAGGTTGGCAGATTAGGGGTTAATAGGTTAATTAGATGTTTTGCAATGTGAGGGTTGGCGGATTAGGGGTTAATATAGTTTATTAATTATTGCGGTGGGAGTTGGCGTTTGACAGGCAAATAGATATTGTGCATGCGTTAGGCGTTAGTTATTTTCAGGAGGTAGATAGATATTGCGCATGCGTTAGGTGTAAGTTAATATTTTCAGCCAGTTAGGGGAGTTACAGTGCTTACATTTTCACAATACAACAAACTAATTCACAAACTGTATCCCCTTAGTTTAGACTCAAAAATTGTGAACTGGGTAAAATCCTGGCGTAAGGATAGAAAACAGAGTGTCTTACGACTCTCAGCAGAGGGGGCAATTACTAGTGGGGTTCCTCAAGGGTCAGTTCTGGGACCTGTTTTGTTTAACATATTTATCAGTGATATCCTCAAAGGGCTAAAGGGGAAAGTATGCAGTTGATACAAACATTTGTAATAGAGTAGATGTGTTCCAGTGGGGTGGACCAAATAAACAGTGATATAAAAAATTGGAGGATTAGACATCTGACTGGGTTCTAAAGTTTAACACTGTAAAGCGCAAAATTATGCATTTAGGAAAGAAAAATCCAAATGTTAATTGCAGACTCGATGAAACTTTATTAACTGTTACAAATGAGGAATTGGAATTGGGAATTATTATTTCAAATTATTTAAAATTTAGTAAGCAATGTAGTAATGCAGCGAGTAAGGCAAGTAGAATGATTGGGTGTATTAGTAAAGGTATTTGCAGCCGACATATGCCTAGATTACGAGTTTTGTGTTAACAGGGGTGCGCTGCTAACTTGCAGTTTTTTCTCACCGCTCACTTCCCTGCAGCGCTGGTATTACGGGTTTTTATCAACCCGGCGTTAACAGGCAAGAAGTGAGCGTAGAGCAAAATTGCGCTCCACACTGTACTCCAATACCAGCGCTGCTTAAGTCAGCGGTGAGCTGGTTGTACGTGCTCATGCATGATTTCCTCATAGACATCAATGGGGAGAGCCGGTTGAGAAAAAGTCTAACACCTGCAAAAAAGCAGCGTAAAACTCAGTAACGCAGCCCCATTGTTTCCTATGGGGAAATAAAAGTTATGTTTACACCTAACACCCTAACATGAACCCTGAGTCTAAACACCGCTAACCTTACACTTATTAACCCCTAATCTGCTGCCCCGACATCGCTGACACCTACATTATACTTATTAACCCCTAATCTGCTTCTCCGGACATCGCCGCCAACTACATTATATTAATTAACCCCTAATCTGCTGCCCCCAACGTTGCCGACACCTACATTATATTTATTAACCCCTAATCTGCAGCCCCTAACATCGCCGCAACCTACCTACATTTATTAACCCCTAATCTGCCGCCCCCAACATTACCGCCACTATTCTAAATGTATTAACCCCTAAACCTAAGTCTAACCCTAACACCCCCTAACTTAAATATAATTTAAATAAATCTAAATAAAATTCCTATCATTAACTAAATTATACCTATTTTTTTAGTTAGGGTTTTATTTGGGGGGTTGGTTGTGTGGGTGGTGGATTTTACTGTTGGGGGGTATTTGTATTTTTTATTTACAGGTAAAAGAGCTGATTTCTTTGGTGCAATGCCCCGCAAAAGGCCAATTTTCAAGGGCTATTGATAGTTTAGTTTAGGCTAGGGTTTTTTTTTATTTTGGGGGGGCTTTTTTATTTTTATAGAGCTCTTAGATTAGGTGTAATTAGTTTAAAATCTTGTAATTTGTTTTTTATTTTCTGTAATTTAGTGTTTGTTTTTTTGTAATTTAGCTAATTGTATTTAATTTATTTAATTGTATCTAATTTAGGTAAGTTATTTAATTGTAGTGTAGTGTTAGGTGTTAGTGTAACTTAGGTTAGGTTTTATTTTACAGGTAAATTTGTATTTATTTTAGCTAGGTAGTTATTAAATAGCACTGCGGAATCTGTTGGCGCTCTACAAATAACCGATAATAATAATAATAATAACTATTTAGTAACTATTCTACCTAGTTAAAATAAATACAAACTTGCCTGTAAAATTAAGAACAGGGGGTCTTGATATCAAGCTGAAGGGTAGTAGATTCAGGAGTAATTTGCGGAAACATTTTATTACAGAAGGGATGATTAACTCATGGAATAAACTTCCACAAGAGGTGGAAATGACAAACACTGTGGGGGACTTCAAGAATGCCTGGAATAAGTATAAGGCTATTCTACAAATTAAACAAGTTTATAGTTTTAGGAAATATTGGGCAGAATTGTTGGGCCTTTGGTTCTCATCAGCTGTCAAAATCTATGGGGGGGTTTTCTATCAATAATAATAAGTATTTTTTTTAGTAAAATACTTACTGTAATTGGACAGCCATTGCAGATTTATAACATGGCCTGCCAAACAAGTCCAAACAGAGCATGCATGTGCATTCCAACTGTCTTATTGTGGATGCTTAGTGGGTGCACTTGAAAATAATTTCTGATGGTGTACAGGAAAATTACTTCCCTTTGTTTTAAACCAATTAAATATTAGTGTCTATTGATTTACAAATGATGTATTATTAAAGTCTTCTTATTCATTTATGGGATAACCCTGAATTCAAGGTGATGTGTCTGTATTGAAGTGCATTTATGCATTATGTTGCTACATGTTCTTGGTTACACTAATATTGACTTTATTTAGTTTTCCTCTCTTAAATACTGCTGTAAATATTTGGTCTCAATGGCAGTACTCCAAAAGATATAGCACACCTTTGTTGACTTTTAATTTTGCCACAGATCAACACTAGCCATCACTGTCAATTACGTTGATTAATTATTGAAAGCAGATCTAGAAAAATAGATTGATATTATTCCTAAATGTAGTTAAAACAATGGAATGCTTTAATCATCTGCATATTTAAGTCATACATTTAAAATAATAGCTAATTATTTTGTGTTTAATAATTTATTTTTATTTGTCATAAATGTAACATATAACTTACCATCATCCATAATTGCTATGGTAACTCCTTTCCCTGTATATCCCATCTCCCAAGCTTCCGCTACATTTAAGTCAAGTCCAGGAGTCCCATCTGCTTGACCTGTGTTGATCTAATAAACCAATTCAAAATAATTGTATTAAAAATATATAATAGAATGCCGGGCTACAGAAAATCAAGTACAATTCTAAAGTATATTTACAAGTATACAACACTGGGTGAGTCAGCTTATCTAAAATCACTCTTTTTTTTTTTTTTGAGAAGACAGAAAATGTTAATAGATTTGAAATATATTAGAGGTTTAATAATCACATTCCTGCCAAGGTCTATGAAAAACTTGAGCCATATATAAAACACATTTTTCACATAAAGGTTAAAACCACTATTCTTTCCATTTCCACTTTCATAACTTCCTTCAAAAAGTTCACACTTAGTGAAACCCCCTTTTCAACACTGAAAGCTTTCAGATCTTTACAAATAAACACACAGCATTGTGAATATGGTCACATTTATTAAAGCAAGCAACAATTTAAAAAAATTACTAAAATTTTAATTAAATTTACCATTATAAAGGTGGCAGAAACTGAAATCCCTGAACCCCAAACATGGAGAGATCAGCGGCCCTGAGTGAATTTATTGTGGAACCACTGCCAAGCTTCACCCATAAAAAATTAGAAACAGGCCAATAGGGAATTGGCTGGCAAGCAGACCCTCTGGGACAGGTGCTCCAGGCTCCGATCTGCAGCATCATGCATCCTCAATAGCTCAGAGGCAGTGAGCCGTTTAGCTGCCCTCCATTGATTGTGCAACATGGATGCTTGATAATAGTTACTATCTCACTATGAGCTAGCGCCACCCAGTGGTAGCTCTTTGTGACCCATACTATGCTCCAATAGAGGCGGCTCTCCAAGCTGCCTCTATGATGGAGCTAAACAACTCAGCCAGACAGCCAATTTGAAAGGTCACTCTTGTCTGGGAAGGTGTGCCAGGTGACTGTGCAGAAGCCGAGGAACTACACTTATACATGCATGAGACGAATGGTGAGGAGGAGACAGCCAGACAGAAGAGCTGTGATCTGCTGTAAAACTCACTGATCAATTATAATAAGTTGAAGTTCATTGATCAATCATGCATCCATTGAAGTTAGTTTATCAAATACTATTGCAGCATGCAACATGTAATGTTTATGTTGCATGCTGCAATTATTGCAATAGTATTCGATTAACAACTTAACCAGGGGCAGGAACACATTGGTAGCTCATTTTGGTGGTGAGCCCACGGCAGTCAGCATTCAGAGACAGAATCAGTCCCAGACCACCATCGCTCCTTTCCTGTGTCTCGACTGTCATCTAGAGAAGAAATGAGGCTGGCTACCTCAAAAAATGCACCTTGTGTGTGTTTAAAATAAGTGATGGATTCTTTAAAATAATGCACAAGGAGAGTCAGCTAATAATGCAGATGTGCAATGGCAAGCATTTCACCACCCCTCACAGACATTTTATTTTAATAGAGAGAGAGAGAGACTTTATAAGATGTAGGGACTGCACTGATTATGTGGTTCTGTACTTCCACAAATCCACAGAGATTGTACTTGCAGGGTTAGTAAATGGTGCTAGCTGTGAAGTAGAAGCCACCCTGCTACTTTGTGATGTGATGTGCTGAGCTAGAAGGAGTACTCTGTGGTCACTGCTTAAAGTCCCGGAATGCTGGAAAAGTGCCAGACAAGAGCTGTGCCTAATACGTTATTTGCTGCTCTTCAGTGCCCTTCTCCCCTGCCCCCACACTCTGGTCTGTAGCTGCTTATTGATTAGTGTCAAAGTTTTAGAGCTTCCTTCTTACTTACTTTCCCAGCCCTTGAGTTCTTTCCTCTGGCTTCTCCCTGCTGCCCCTCCCACACATGTGGTGCTGCCGTTGTCTGTGAGATAGCGCACACACCAGACCAGAAGTCAGAACACAAATTTTACGGTAACAGGGACAGAGGGAGTTTAATGTTTACAGGTTTCCTTAGCCCAGGGGTCTCTGCATCTATGTGGGATTTGTCAAGCTACCAAAGTTTATTTGTCTTACCTGTTATGTATTAGAAATGTACCTATGTAATTTTCATTGTGTAGTGCATATTTCAGAAAGTGCATATATTTGTGGGGGGGGGGGGGGGGGGGGAGAATCCTTTGTGTGCTATGATTAATAACTGACCATAGCAAATTGTGTTATCATTTCATACAAAAATGTTGCTAAAAATAAAGTGTGGTGTTGTTAATAATAAGTAGAGCCTGCTTCTTATTAGCAGTTACAGTAGGAAATAGCCATTAGGGGAGGCAAAGTTGCTGTTCCTGGGCCACTGTTTTATACTTGGTTGCCCTCCCCTGCTTCCCTCTTACACCAGACACTACATAAGCATTGGTTCTCAGGTTGCCTGCAGGTACCAGGCAGGCTTTTTAAGTGGAGGGGGTGTCATTTCATTATTGGACCCAGGCAGCACAATGTCTTGAGCTGGCCCTGTGTGTGACACTGTGTACAATATCACCCAACAACAATAATATCATCATTTATATAAAATATATACTGTATACTGTGAGGCTGCTGTATATTTAACATTCATACGCCTAGATTACGAGTTTGGTGTTAGCCTTAAAAAGCAGTGTTGAGAGGTCCCAACGCTGCTTTTTAACGCCCGCTGGTATTACGAGTCAGGCAGGTACAGGTGTACTTTTCTTCAACGACATGAGGCTACCGCAAATCCCCTTACATCAATTGTGTATCCTATCTTTTCCATGGGATTTTCCTAACACTGGTATTACGAGTCTTGGAAGAAGTGAGCGGTAGACCCTCTCCTGTCAAGACTCCTACCGCATTTAAAAGTCAGTAGTTAAGAGTTTTATGGGCTAACACCGGAACATAAAACTCTTAACTAAAATGCTAAAAGTACACTAACACACCTAAACTACCTATTAACCCCTAAACCGAGCCCCCCCCCCACATTGGAAACACTTTAATAAATATATTAACCCCTAATCTGCCGATCGGACATTGATGCCACTTTAATAAATATATTAACCCCTCCTGCCTCGCAAACACTAGTTAAATTTTATTAACCCCTAATCTGCCGTCCCTAACATCGCCGACACCTACTTACATTTATTAACCCCTAATCTGCCACCCCCAACGTCGCTGCTACTATATTAAAGGTATTAACCCCTAAACCTAAGTCTAACCCTAACCCCCCTAAATTAAATATAATTTAAATTAAACAAAATAAATTTAACATAATTAAATAAATTAATCCTATTTAAAACTAAATACTTACCGATAAAATAAACCCTAAGCTAGCTACAATATAACTAATAGTTACACTGTAGCTAGCTAAGGGTTTATTTTTATTTTACAGGCAACTTTGTATTTATTTTAACTAGGTAGAATAGTTATTAAATAGTTATTAACTATTTAATAACTACCTAGCTAAAATAAGTACAAAATTACCTGTAAAATAAATCCTAACCTAAGTTACAATTACACCCAACACTACAATATCATTAAATAAATTACCTAAACTATCTACAATTAATTACAATTAAATTAAATAAACTAAAGTACGAAAAACAACAAACACTAAATTACAGAAAAAAAAAAAGAATTACAAGAATTTTAAACTAATTACACCTAATCTAATCCCCCTAATAAAATAAAAAAGCCCCCCAAAATAATAAAATTCCCTACCCTATACTAAATTACAAATATCCCTTAAAAGGGTCATTTGCGGGGCATTGCCCCAAAGTAATCAGCTCTTTCACCTGTAAAAAAAATACAATACCCCCCAAACATTAAAACCCACCACCCACACACCCAACCCTACTCTAAAACCCACCCAATCCCCCCCTTAAAAAAAACTAACGCTACCCCCCTGAAGATCTCCCTACCTTGAGCCGTCTTCACCCAGCCGGGCACAAGTGGACCTCCAGAGGGGCAGAAGTCTTCATCCGATCCGGGCAGAAGAGGTCCTCCAAGCGGCAGAAGTCTTCATCCAAGCAGCATCTTCTATCTTCATCCATCCGGAGCGGAGCGGGTCCATCTTCAAACGACATCCTAACACTGAATGAAGGTTCCTTTAAATGACGTCATCCAAGATGGCGTCCCTTGAATTCCGATTGGCTGATAGGATTCTATCAACCAATCGGAATTAAGGTAGGAAAAATCCTATTGGCTGATCCAATCAGTCAATAGGATTGAAGTTCAATTCTATTGGCTGATTGGATCAGCCAATAGGATTGAGCTCACATTCTATTGGCTGTTCCAATAACTATTGTACCTAGATATAATAATAGAAAGTTGCCTGTAAAATAAATATAAATCCTAAACTAGCTACAATGTAACTATTAGTTATATTGTAGCTATCTTACGGCTAGATTTAGAGTTTTGCGGCCAAAGGGGTGCGTTAGCTACACGTGTTTTTTTCCCCCCGCACCTTTTAAACAACACTGTTATTTAGAGTTCTCTGAAGGGCTGCGTTAGGCTCCAAAAAGGGAGCGTAGAGCATAATTTACCGCCACTTCAACTCTCAATACCAGCGTTGCTTACGGACGCGGCCAGCTTCAAAAACGTGCTCGTGCACGATTCCCCCATAGGAAACAATGGGGCAGTTTGAGCTTGAAAAAAACCTAACACCTGCAAAAAAGCAGCGTTCAGCTCCTAACGCAGCCCCATTGTTTCCTATGGGGAAACACTTCCTAAGTCTGCACCTAACACCCTAACATGTACCCCGAGTCTAAACACCCCTAACCTTACACTTATTAACCCCTAATCTGCTGCCCCCGCTATCGCTGACCCCTGCATTTTATTATTAACCTCTAATCTGCCGCTCCGTACACCGCCACAACCTACATTATAGCTATGTACCCCTAATCTGCTGCCCCTAACATCGCCGACCCCTATATTATATTTATTAACCCCTAATATGCTCCCCCAACGTCGCCGCTACCTACCTACACTTATTATCCCCTAATCTGCCGACCGGACCTCGCCGCTACTCTAATAAATGTATTAACCCCTAAACCGCCGCACTCCCGTCACAAAAACCCTATAATAAATAGTATTAACCCCTAATTTTCCCTCCCTAACATCGCCGACACCTAACTTCAACTGTTAACCCCTAATCTGCCGACCGGACCTCGCCGCTACTATAATAAATGTATTAACCCCTAAAGCTAAGTCTAACCCTAACCCTAACACCCCCCTAAGTTAAATATAATTTAAATCTAATGAAATAAAATAAATCTTATTAAATAAATTAATCCTATTTAAAGCTAAATACTTACCTGTAAAATAAACCCTAATATAGCTACAATATAATGAATAATTATATTGTAGCTATTTTAGGATTTATATTTATTTTACAGGCAACTTTGTATTTATTTTAACCAGGTACAATAGCTATTAAATAGTTAATAACTATTTAATAGCTATCTGGTTAAAATAAATACAAAATTACCTGTAAAATAAATCCTAACCTAAGTTACAATTAAACCTAACACTACACTATCAATAAATTAATTAAATAAACTACCTACAATTATCTACAATTAAATCAACTAAACTAAATTACAAAAAAAAAAACACTAAATTACAAAAAATAAAAAAATGACTACAAGAATTTTAAACTAATTACACCTACTCTAAGCCCCCTAAAAAAATAACAAAGCCCCCCAAAATAAAAAAATGCTCTACCCTATTCTAAAATAAAATGTTAACAGCTCTTTTACCTTACCAGCCCTTAAAAGGGCCTTTGCAGGGCATGCTCCAAAGTAAACAGCTCTTTTGCATTTTAAAAAAACATACAATACCCCCCCAACATTACAAACCACCACCCACTAATTCATTAAGATGTATTGGTACCAATAACAGTATACTAATCCAGAAATGCAATACACTACATTTTACTAAATAACAATAGGGTTACATGATTTACCAAGATGAGTTTTGCACATGTTGAACATGAGCAAAGCTAGTCTAAGCTATTTTTGAGTTTATGCCTTATTGTAGGGTCATATTTGGTAAAATATGTTGTAATTTAGTATCTAGATAAGTAGATGAATGAGTCAGTATGATTCCTAACATATGCGCAAGAGAGAGAGCCTGCATAGTATGTTCCATAGCACAACAGTTTGCAAGTCCCCCAGAAAGCCTAGAACTTTCCAGCTTTAGACAGCTGCTCAGCTACAGGCAATAGAGGTGGGTGAGAGACACTACAACACCAGCTTCTCCTTTCTTGCTCTGCCTTCTGTCAGGTTACTCAGTCTCCTCACTCAGATCCAGGTCACATTCTTCAAGCCACTCCCAAGAGCAGCATCAGTCAGAAATGTAACCTGACTCAGAAATCAGAGTTTTCAGCTGGGGCAGGGTTAAGAAAAAATACAGAGGACCTCTCTGCAAACACTTTTGTATTAACTGGATGATCCTCTGTTATAAAATACTGGCAGCACTGTCATTTATTTGCTGCATTCATGGCTTCAGTCCTTCATTTAGATCTTAGGTTTTAATCTATCCAGCTGATCGCCATATCACATCGCATAGAGGAATTTTGTGAGTTATTAGCAAAAAGAGAAACAAGTTTCTCTTTTCTGTTTATACCAATAAATGCATTCTGTAACCTCTAAAACACCTTACTGGGGGCTCAGGATTAATTGGTGTACTGCACTCTGGCATTTCTACTTGTTATTCTGCCTCTGTTCTATATCAATAGTGCAGTTCAACCAAACAAGAGGACAGCAGCGTTCAGCCTATGAACACCCTGCAGCTGCTGGCAAGTGCAGATACTCACCTCCATCCTTCTTACACCATCATGTAAAAATTGTGAAACTCTTCTAGGCTGCTGCCATTTAAATCAAAAGGGTGGCCTGGGATTAGGGTTGCCACCTCAGCCATGTTTTCCTGGACACTTATGAGTTACACATGCTGCAGGGTGTGCAGGGAGGAACATGTATTGTGTTTCTGTACAGCACTATTCATATTCCTCCCTGCACACCCTGCAGCACGTGTAACTTATAAGTGTTCTGTATTTTAAGGGATGGGTGGCAACCCTACCTGGGATACACATGCACACACCATGGTGCAATAGCTCTCTGCACCACACAACTTACTGAGCACAATCTGCTTTCACTTACATCATGGAGTTTACTATGATATCTTCACTGCAGCTGCTTCCTTGCTGTTACCCTAAGTTCCCGCTCTTACTTCCCACCCTAAATACGTAGCACACTTTACATAGCCTTACTTTCTGCCAGCTGCCCATCAATTGAAACAAATCTTGCACTTTAAAAAGAAAGAATAAAAAAGTAAAGTCCAAACCTGGGGGGGGGGCAGAGATTTATACATTATTTGTGTCCCCCACATGATTTCATGGGGGGATGCAACCCCCCATCACCTCCGGTTCCAACCATGACAATATACATATTGAACGCTATATTTAGTTGCTGTTTTTTTCCAGCATAAACTCAGTTGCTTTTTAAATGTATGTGATATTTCGATTTTATATAAATTGATAAATTTGTAATAAAATATATAATCTATTTTGTTTCTGCCTGTTGTATTATAATCTACATATGAAAAGCTATAATTTTTAGTACAAGCTGAATTTTAAAAATATTTGAACTTCAGTGCAGCGAATGGGGTAAGTAGCGCAGCCATGGCAGCAATTTTAAATATATATGTATATGATTATATAAATATATATTTATGTGTTAATATGTATAAAAACACATAAATATATATTTATATAAGCATATACATATATATTTACAGGGAACACACAATTCCCATAGACTGCAATATAAAGGCACTTTTCAGTGCTGTTTTCTTCTAACACCCCACTTCCACCAACTTTAGCCCCAAAATACTGCCTAGTGCAGTAAACTTATTAAAAAATAAAGATAAAATATAGATAAAATATTATAAAGATAAAAATAAAGATAAAAATAAAGACTGTATATTGGGGCCCTATGGGGCAGATTTATAAAAAATTAACCAGAGATATGATATCTGGTTAAATGTATAAGCGCTAATGGCCATTTGTAATGACTGAATTATTATCACTCGCCCGCAAACGGGCAAATTTGCCCATTTGCGGGCACGCAGTAATTTATCGCTCCACTTGTAATCTAGCCCTAAGTGTTTTAAAAAAGCTAAAATCTTTTGCAAAAGCATATAATAAAAGCTTGGAGTATCCTGAGAATTCCTGAACTTAATATATATGTTTGTGCTCATATATAATAACTACAGGTCAAAAACTCCCCAAATGTTGAAGCATTTTAAATTTATCGGCATATCATCTAAACATTTTTTTTTTTAAATTGCAAATAGATATTTAATATATATATGGCATAAAATATTTTAAATATATATATATATATATATATATATATATATATATATATAGTCTGGTTTTGGGAACCAAGCACTCACTGTTTGTTGAAATGCCTGGGTGCATTCTATGGTAGATAGGTAGAAACTTTTCATGTAGAGAAGAGGCACACACAGGTCTTAGTAAAAATAAATTTTATTGATTCATAAATTCAGTCAATGTTTTGGTCCTCACAGGGACCTTTGTCAAGACTGTTCTCCGTGTAAGACTGGACTAAGCAGTCAGCGGTGCTTAGTCCAGTCTTACACGGAGAGCAGTCTTGACAAAAGTCCCTGTGTGGACCGAAACATTGACTGAATTTATGAATCAATAAAATTTATGTTTACTAAGACCTGTGTGTGCCTCTTCTCTACATGAAAAGTTTCTCTCTCTCTCTTTCTCTTTCTCTCTCTCTCTCTCTCTCTCTCTCTCTCTCTCTCTATATATATATATATATATATATATTTATTCATATTTAGATATATATATTTTTTATATATCTATATCTATATATATATATATATATATATATATATATATACACATAGTATATACAGCATATATAGCAGTAGTTTAGCCAGACCCAGCGCTCATAGAAAGGGAGAGAAGAAAAAGAAAAAGCAACCAATAGTGTAATTTGTACACACAAAGGTGATGTGTTTTGAAATGCAAAAAACTTGCTCACCTTGTAAGACCTCAAACATGTGAGATATGTGTTGCTCACAGAGGGGATATGTATCCCTATCTGTGTTAAACATGCTTCTTTATTTTCTGCTTTCACCTCTTGTAGTATGTTATAGAAGTGGCGTTGAGATTGTGGCTGCCAATTAGAGTATTTCAGATGGTTTACATCTTGTCATAGGAAAAAAAATTACTCTCCAGTCACAATGCTGATATAAAAGAGGATATAATGTTGAATACATCTATGCAGTAAGGTGTAAAGATCCAGGCTTTCATATACCCTCTGATGAAGTGAACCGAGTGTTCATGAAACTAGTAAGGGACCGCCCACTTAGTGACGTCACTTCCGGCCCGGTGAGACCACAAGCAAACAGAGTTTGAAATATTTAGCAGGACTGTTCGTCTGTATCTCCAACAGGACCTTACTGTTTTTCACAGAAACGTCTCACCTAAGCCAGGTTTATTGAACGTTCACTGGCAAATCAAACTGAGCATTATTCAACTGTTACTTAATCTCCATTGTGAGATATTTTACTCTGAGACATTTGTTTTATCTTGAACTATGCATAGGTGAACGCCTGGATCTTTACACCTTACTGCATAGATTTATTCAACAATAAATCCTCTTTTATATCAGCATTGTGACTGTGATTTGTTTTCCTATGACAAGATGTAAATCATCTGAAATACTCTTATTGGGAGCCTTGATCTCATCACCACTTCTATACCATACTACAAGAGGTGGAAGCAGAAAATAAAGACGCATCTTTAACACAGATAGGGATACATATCCCCTCCGGGAACATCACATACCTCACATGTTTGAGGTCTTACAAGGTGAGCAAGTTTTTTTGCATTTCAAAACACATGACCAGTGGATAACAGTTTCAACTAGCTATTTATTCAAAGAATTAAGAAATTATTGTAAATTTATCCAAAAAAAGTAGAATTTTTTTGTGAGCTTTGCTTCAAAATTCAAGGAGAGATGCAGTAATACGTACAGCCTCCCTTGATTGTTCAAAAGGTCTGAATGTGCTGGATGGAGCACCAGCCCACTGTCTGACAGGTTAGGTGTCACATTCATGATTAGGCCAATCATAAAAAAGCTCCTGGGGAGGCAGGTAACACATCTGCCTCATTGAGGGGGGGGGGCGTGTCTTGAGTCTAAGACTGTGTCCTACTCTGACAGTCAATAGTTGATTTTAATGTGAACTAGCTTGTGCCTGCTTTACAGGTCTCACTGACAAGAATGCCATCTGTAATGTAAGCTTTCAAGGTATTGTACTCTCTGCAGTTACTGTAATTACTGAATTTACTCCGTTTACTGTGGACTCGATTTTTTACAAAGTGTGGATTAGGTTAAAAAGTGTAGTATACACACATACACACACACACACACACACACATATATATATATATATATATATATATATATATATATACACATATATCAAACTTTTTCCACTAGTATATATCTATTTTGACAAAATATATGAGGTTTACGTAAAATTAGTCCATATGTTACGTTATTAAACATTTGAAGTATTTGTCTTGTTAGAATCATGTATGTGTGAATATAGAAAGATGTGTGTATATATATATATATATATATATACACACAGCCATAAGACAGATGGTTGGAAAAGCTTTCCTAGGATCCCTTTTGTTCAGAAATCACAGACATCTATTGTCATTAGTCTTGGTAATTAGAAGGCCGCTAATAGCAGCTGTGAATCACAGTTCTGAAAGAGGATTCATATATACATTCAGGTAAAGGGTGAATGGGTTATTTGTTATTGCATAACTGCTGAACTAAACTTTATATATTTTAAGAGTAGACAACCCAAGGTATTGATCTATGCACATTTTGGTACATTTCATGCTAACAGCAGTCAGATAAATACCAAATGCAATCATTTAGAAACAAACTTTGGGTTTCTCACTGATATTATTTACACAAAACATGTGCAGTAATAATTCTAATTATTTAACATCTTTTTTAGTGTCCCTTTGTTCAGAAATAGCAGATATCTATAGGCTTGTCGTTGGTTTTGTTTGTTGGTGTGAATCACAGTTCTGAAAAGGGGATTTTTTTTAGATATGTTCAGGCAAAGGGTTAATTGTTTATTTGTTATTACATAAACTTTATATACTTTAAGAATAGAAAAACCAAGGTATTGATCTAGGCCAGTGGTTACCAATCTTTTTCCAGCCACTGCCCGCTTGGTTCCATAAACTCATCATCAGTGCCCCCATGGCTTACCCGTAACATTTTTTAAACCTTTTGTTCAAGCTTTAACTTTTTTTGTTTAATTAATTAACAATTTATTATTTTGATACTGTAATACAAGCTTTTTAAAGTAGATAGTTTGTGTGAAAGAGTCTTATATACCACATTTAGTAATTACTATTCCAAAATATACTAATGTAAAGGGTGGGCTTGATAAAGTGATATCAGTTTCTCAGTGTCTGGTTTTCTGTCACTTGATAGGAGTAAAAAATTACCATGTTTAAAAATCCTTAACTTAGAAAAAAATGATAATAGGAGTAAATTAGAAAGTTGCTTAAAATTGCATGAAAGAAAAAATTTGTGTTTATCCTTTTAACATTAACGGCACAACTCATAATTACTATGACGAAAATGTGCTAATGTACAGGTAAAACAAAGACTGCAAGACTTCCCTATAAGTGTCTGAAATCTGTCGCATTCAGAGAGTATAAATTTAGAATAAACCACCTAAATTATCATAAAAAGAAAAGTCTTAAAAGGTAAAATATCAAAAAGTAAAAAAGTTATTTTGCTTTAGACATCTAAACTAAAATGCAACTATTATGCTTAATGAAGGGACCTACTTGCATACTTTTCCACTACTTACCTGCTAGTGCCCCATGTTAATCCCAGTGCCCCCTTCCATCTCACATGGCTCTCAGTGCCCCCTCAGTAATATCATCCCCTTTGCAAACCACTGATCTAGGACTATTTTGATATATTTCATGCCAACAGCTGGCAGTCAAAAGTTGAACTAAAAGGAGGTTGTTAAAAGCTGTATTATGCTTTAAATCACTCAAATTAAAAATGCAAAGCCTCAATTACTCCATTGGAGTGTATCTCCTATTCTGGCAGGACAAACAGATTAACCAAATTAAGACATCTTGGATATACATACTCCAGACTATTTTTCCCTCTGGTCTAAATTAGGTTATTGACTGTGCAGCTTTTTAACAATCTCCTCTTAGCTCAACTTTTGATCCCAACCATCTTTCCAGTTTCATAAGTTTGATATAACTACTATATCAGACTCTTAGGTACATTTACAGATTAGGGCCTCGATCCGATATACAGCGTCGCCCGCAGAAGCTGGCGACGCCAAAATTTGCGCGGGTTTGGTATCCTATATACGGCATAACCTAGAAGTTATGCTCGTATATTTCTGCCTTCGCCCGTAGTTTTTTGGGCCATAGACAGGTATACCAAACCCGCGCAGTTTGGTATCCAATATACAGCTTAAGGACTTATGTGACGAAAATGGAGAAATCTTATTCCATTTTCACCTTGCCACAAAATGCAGCCATAGTAAGCCTTACATTGTCTATTGGAGTCCCGTAACTCCCTAAACTACCTGCCAAGTAAAACCTAACACCTAACGCATGCACAATGTCTATCTACCTGTCAACCGCGAACTGCTAAATAAAACTTAACATCTAACGCATGCGCAATGTCTATCTACCTGTCATCCGCGATCCCCCGCCGCAATCCCTAATAAAGTATTTAACCCCTAAACCGCCGCTCCCGGACCCCGCCAACACCTACATTAAAAGTATAACCCCCTAATGTGATCCCCCTACACCGCCGCCAGCTACATTACATACCCCCTAATGTGAGCTCCTACCCCGCCGCCAGCTACATTAAACTACCCCCTAATGTGAGCCCCTTACACCGCCACCAGCTACATTAAACTACCCCGTAATGTGAGCCCCTTACACCGCCGCCAGCAACATTAAACTACCTCCTAATGTGAGCCCCTTACACCACCGCCAGCTACATTAACTACCCCCTAATGTGAGCTCCTACCCCGCCGCCAGCTATATTAAAATTATTAACCCCTAATCTAATCCCCCTACCCCGCCGCCAGCTATATTAAATGTATTAACCCCTAATCTAATCCCCCTACACCGCCGCCAGCTATATTAAATACATTAACCCCTAATCTAATCCCCCTAAAGTAATCACCTCTATTACCAGCCCTTAAAAGGGGCTTTTGCGTGACATTGCCCCAAAGTAACAGCTCTATTGCCAGCCCTTAAAAGGGCTTTTTGCGGGGCATTTCTCCAAAGTAATCAGCTCTTTTACCAGCCCTTAAAAGGGCTTTTTGCGGGGCATTGTCACAAAGAAATCAGCTCTTTTGCATCTAATCTAAATCCCCCTATACCACCGCCACCTATAATAAATGTATTACCCCCTAATCTAATCCTCCTACACCGCCGCCACCTATATTAAATAGATTACCCCCTAATCTAATCCCCCTACACTGCCGCCATCTATATTAAATACATTAACCCCTAATCTAATCCCCCTACACCGCCGCCAGCTATATTAACTATATTAACCCTAATTATATTAGGGTTAATATAGTTATTATATTATATATATATTAACTATATTAACCCTAATTATATTAGGTTTAATATAGTTAATATCGTTATTATATTATATATATTTACTATATTAACCCTAATTATATTAGGGTTAATATCGTTATTATATTATATATATATATTAAGTTTAATAACCCTATCTAACTCTAACACCCCTAACTAAATTCTTATTAAATTAAATCTAATTAATATTAATATTATTAATTAAAATATTTCTATTTAAATCTAAATATTTACCTATAAAATAAACTCTAAGATAGCTACAATGTAATTAATAATTACATTGTAGCTATTTTAGGGTTTATATTTATTTTACAGGTAACTTGGTATTTATTTTAACTGGGTACAATAGCTATTAAATAGTTAATAACTATTTATTAGCTACCTAGTTAAAATAATTACCAATTTACCTGTAAAATAAATCCTAAGCTAAGTTACAAATACACCTACACTATCAATAAATTAAATAAACTACAAATATCTAAACTAAAATACAATTAAATAAACTAAACTAAATTACAAAAAAAACCCACTAAATTACAAAAAATAAAAAAAGATTACAAGAATTTTAAGCTAATTACACCTATTCTAAGCCCCCTAATAAAATAACAAAGCCCCCCAAAATAAAAAAATGTCCCTACCCTAATCTAAATTAAAAAAGTTAAAAGCTCTATTACCTTACCAGCCCTTAAAAGGGATTTTTGCGGGGCATGCCCCAAAGAAATCAGCTCTTTTGCCTGTAAAAGAAAACACAATACCACCCCCCAACATTACAACCCACCACCCACATACCCCTACTCTAACCCAAACCCCCTTAAATAAACCTAACACTACCCCCCCTGAAGATCTCCCTACCTTGTCTTCACCCAGCCAGGCCAAACTCTTCATCTGATCCGGGCGATGTCTTCAATCAAGCGGCAGAGAAGAAGTCTTCCATCGGGGCGATGTCTTCAATCAAGCGGCAAAGAAGAAGTCTTCCATCCGGGCGATGTCTTCAATCAAGCGGCAGAGCAGAAGTCTTCCATCCGGGCTAGGTCTTCAATAAAGCGGCATATTCAATCTTCTTTCTTCACTCCCCCGACGCGGAACATCCATCCGGCACGACGACTTCCCGACAAATGAGGTTCCTTTAAATGACATCATCCAAGATGGCGTCCGTCGAATTCCGATTGGCTGATAGGATTCTATTAGCCAATCGGAATTAAGGTAGGAAAAATCTGATTGGCTGATTGAATCAGCCAATCAGATTCAAGTTCAATCCGATTGGCTAATTAATTAGGGTTAATATAGTTAATTTTTTACTCAAGAGACATAAGACACACTGTTGTGTCTAATGTCAGAAAGGTTATGCTTCTGTACACTGTAACACACGTGTGATATTGAAGTTAAATTATAAAATATACCTTTTATTAGTAATAGTTAAAAAAGACAGCAATATTTTTGTGTTTTGCTGTTCTCACATAGGGTTAAAAACACTTCTCCATTACGTCAATATTTATGGTTTGTGAATTTACCAGTTGATATTCATATGCGAGCTATAGGTTTATGTGGGGTACTTAGTTGGTTATTATTGTTACTCTGATACAATTTGTAGCCTTATATTTGGCTTGTCTGAGAGTTAAATTTTTCCACCAAGTATATTAACAGGTTTGGTATTCCTGTATATTGCCTACAGTTCTAATGTATTGGTCTTCAAAAAAGGATAGCTTTCTAATGACTTTCAATGTTGATATACCTTTTGTGGTTATCAAAGTGTCTATTTCCTTATACTTGGGTGTGTGCTTCATATGGTGTTTGTGCACTTTGTTCAGAGCAGCATATTTTTACTGCTTAACAAGTTAGAAACTAATTAACGCTATTACTTGGCTTAGTATTACACTTCCAGTGACCAATGCTTAGACTTAAGACCGGATCTTACAATATACCATTGATCAAGATTGTATCCTAACTTAATTGTAACAAGTTACTTTGTTAGTTTAACATGTACACGTTTTCCTTGCACCTCTATATGCTCCGGTTTCACCTGATAAGGATAAGCGCAGCGCTGCTGACATTGATACAAACTTTATATTGATACAATTGTGGATTGCCGATATTTTACTGTTTATATACTTGTAAATTACAGATATTTATCTGTTTGTATATAAAGGTAATATAAGTAAATAATAAAAAACGGTTTTCTACTTCAAGCTTTTTAATTCAGCTTATTATTTTGCTGTTTGCTCTCACTGAGCCTTTGTATCAATGAGAGGTTAATTTTGTTTGTATAATTTCAGTGGTAATATATATCTACTTTGTGGCTGCGATGTGTAACCAGAGGGAGCCAATAATGCTTTCACAGTAGCTTTGTTTTATATATTGTACATTTCTAAGTTTTTGAACTTGTTCAAAATTTAATTTATATATGAGCGGTATTACTTTAAATAGGTGACCTAAGGAATATCCGTTCAGATCGCTGTGTTAACAGAAGGTCAAATAATATCGCTTAAAGTGTTGCTTAACTTGTCACTTCTATTAGTAGTTACTGTATTGTAACAGTTTACATGCAATAGCGTTTGCGTTTGCTGCTTTAGTTATACTAGCTTGCTGTCTTAACGTATCACCACCATTGTCCAAGTTTAACTAAATGGCACTTCTGTGCATAGCTAGTCTAAAACACTCCACTTAGAATTACTGCAGTTATATGTTATGTTTATTAGAAATTATTTACTATTAAAGACCACCAACTGTTTGTTAAATAGCTACTTAGTTTTTTAGGACATATAGGAGAGCAAAGTTAAAATAAGGAAACCCCTGACGCGGCGTTTCACATACGCTTCCTCAGAGGGGATTACGCGAGGCGGCAAAACTTCTGATCTTTATTGGTTTATTATTCACGCCTTCTTTTTCAAACAGGATTTGGAGCTATCATTGCATTGGCTATTAAGCTGTCACTCAATAACGGTGACCACATCGCTTGTCTAACAACAAAGAAACATACATATATCCATCTGGCGAGCGCATAATTCATCATGCTCTGTATGTGCAGATTCAGATGTTGACAGAGTGATTTCGTGAATAATCAGATTTCTACATTTGTTTTATAACTGTGTTAAATTGCGGCTGTGTTCCTTGTGGATGATCTCACTACAGTATAAGATTGAAAATGTTACTGTGCGGTCCTAACATTATTTGTTTACGTACGAGAGTAATATGAATGGATCAAAGTGCTTTAAATAAGTGAATTAATGTGAGTAGTGAAATAGTGAAAGTAAAAACGAAAAAATGTGAAGTAAAACATTGTGTTGAAAACAAAAATTGTACTCAAATTTTATGTGATAATTTTTTTGTGACTGTCAAAAATGTCACTAAGGTGAAGAATCTATATCGGAGTTACTGATTGTCTTAAGGTGTCACTGTGTGTCTGCACTGTGTGTGCTTGTGAAACTGTTTGCTGTTCCCTGTGATGTTTGGAAAATCTCCTATTTCTGTGATTGGTGCTTTGCCCATTTGAGAGTAAAAGAAAAATAAATAACGAAGTAACAATAAAAGACTACACCGTTAGTTTATATTGTTAATAATATTACTAGAGTACTAAAAATTGTGAGATAATTAACATCTTACATTTATTATGATTATTTGCTTGTGCTCTTAGGTGCTTATTTACAGGTTTTCACTTATAATATATTATATATATAAATAATTTATGTAAGCACAGATATTAATTCCTGTTGGTGCTATTCTTGTTACTTTTATTTGTGAGTTAAATAATATGTTTTGTTTTCACTAATGATGACTTTATTTCTATTAGTTGTCTACTAGAGATAAAATTAATAAAAGTTTAAGAAATTTACATTAATTTTGTTTATAAATTTTTAGATGCTTTTGAATATCTGCTGCCTGATTTTTAAATGTTTTGTGATTTTTAATATCTTAGATTTTAGAATTCTCTTATGTCTTGAATTATTAATTCTTGATCTATATTCGGAAATTAAATTAACTTATATTATTTTAATTTTGTGAATTGATACTTTTTTAATTATTTCCTATCTTCTCACTTGCCTGAAAAGACAAAAAATAAACAAAAAGTAATTTAAATTGAAAATTGCTAATATTAATATTAATTTGGATTTTATATGATGTTTGATCTATTATTTGTTGTTTTGTAGTGATTAATAATTGCTTGTCCTTTGTTTTATTTTTAATCATCTGTCATTTAGTGCTTTATAAATATACATTAAAGTTATTAAAATCATTCAGCCCGTAAGGTTTTACGCTATGTAGAAGATGTATCCATTTGCACTCCAATTTTAGAAGAGTTTGTTCTATGTCGCCACCTCTTATTCCTAGCTTTGCTTTCTGAAGCACTGCAAATCGTAGCAGTTGATCATTACTGTTGTGTCTTAGGAAAAAGTGTTTAGCCACACTTGTTATGGTTCTTCCCTTTTCTAGGTCCTTATTATAGTTCCGGATATTCCTACAGTGTTCCATGACTCTAGTTCTTATTTGTCTAGTAGTCATACCTACATAGAACATTTGGCATGGGCATTGAAGAACATAGATTACTCCTATTGTTGTGCAGGAATAGTGGGCTGAAAGTGAATGGTTTTTACCATATTTGTCTTGTATTTCTTTGATTTTCCACACTTTAGAGCAGGTACTGCATGTTCCACATTGGAACATGCCTTTGGATTGACTTTCTTTTCTTGGTCGATGGATATAGTGACTTTGTACTAAGGTGTCTTTTAGATTTTTAGGTCTTTTGTAGCCAATAGATACTCTGTCTCCTATTTGACTAGCCAGCAGAGGGTCATTAAGTAGGATATGCCAATTTTCATTTATAATCTTTATCACTTGCTTCATTTGAGGATTGTAGGTTGTGATTAAACGTGGTTTGTTGTCCATATTTTTCTGATGTGGTCTTAGGAGGGTATTACGATCCATTTTTGTCACTTGGGTGTTTGCTCTTTTTATTGAGCGTTTGCTGTAGCCCCTGTCTTCCAATCTGCAACTAAGTTTTTTAGCTTCTTGTTTGTATACTGTGATGTTAGAACAGTTTCTTCTTAGTCGTGTAAATTCACCTTTTGGTATTGCTTTTAAAGTACTGGGGGCATGTGCACTGGTTTTATGCAGAAGAGTATTTGTAGCGGTGGCTTTTCTGTATAGCGTTGTACTAACCTCTCCTAATACATTTATTTGTATCTCTAGGTCAAGGAAATTGACCTTGTGGTAGCTGTATTCGTATGTTAGTTTCAGATTTAGATTGTTGCTATTTAGAATATCCATGAATTGATTGAGTTCTTGAATGGGTCCCTCCCAGATAAACAGGATGTCGTCTATATAGCGAATCCATAGTGGGATGTGTTGCATATATTTGTCATTGATGTCCGAGAAAACTGTATTATTCTCCCACCATCCCAAAAATAGATTTGCATATGTAGGTGCACACGCCGTGCCCATGGCTGTGCCTTGGGTCTGTAGATAGAAGTGATCTTTGAATGTAAAGTAGTTGTGATGTAGGACAAAATGTAACAATTGCTTTATCAGCTGGATGTGATCCTGATTATCAGTTACATTAGTTGAAAGAAAGTAAGATATTGCTTTTTCTCCTAAATGGTGTTTGATGCTAGTATAAAGAGATTCTACATCCGCTGTTACCAGGATTGATTTTGGAGACAGTGTTAAATTTTCAAGTTTTTGTAGTACCTCCATGGTATCTTTTACGTATGATGGTAAAGTGTACAGGTATTCTCTGAGCCGTTGATCGATATATTGACTTGGTTTCTCTGTAAGGCTGTTGTTTCCAGAGATGATTGGGCGTCCTGGGGGTTTATGTATGTCCTTGTGTATCTTTGGGATAAGATAAAATGTAGCTGTTGTTGGATATAATTGTGTGAGGAAGAGTTTCTCTGTTTGAGTAATTAGTTGATCTTTATATGCTCTTTCAATAATTTTATTGTATTTTTCCAAGTACATTTGAGTAGGATTACTGAACAGTTTTTTATAACATTGTTGGTTTTCCAAGATCTCTCTGATACTTTTCTTTTTTGCTTTGTATTAATTCATTTTCAAGAGTATCTAGTTCGGTTTGGTATTGTTTATACAGATTGTTGAATTTATCTAGATTCTCAAATGTTTTTAAATTATCATTATACGTTTGTATATTTTCCTCTAATAGAGCTATTTCGTCCTGATCTGCTTCAATCAGGATTTGGATTAGTGTTTGTGAGCATGTTGTAAGTGCTGTTTCCCATCTATCAATATGTTCTTGTCTCTTTAATTCATAGGCTGGGAACATCTTTATACGCAGACCCCTCGGGATCATATTCTCTTTTTGGTATTTTTGGAAAAAGTGTAAATTCCACCATCTTTTGGAGTGTTTATAGAGTGTTTTGTGTGATTGGCATAATAACCTTGTCAAAAAAAGATATGTCTTAATAAATGGGTACTCAAAAGGAGCAGTACCCATTTATTAAGACATATCTTTTTTGACAAGGTATCAAAGGAGAAAATAAATTCCTAAAGAAAGAAAGATATATTATATTTTCTGTCTTTGTTCCTAAACCCCTTGATTCTGTATATTACCTAGGCTACACTAGGTCCCTTTGGAACAAATACAAACCAATATCCAGCAAACATGAGCTTACAAAGCGACTTGCTAGCAAGACAGCAAAAGAGACTAAAAGATTTTAACACAATGTTTAACGTTACAAATGAACAACCACAACAAAAAGCAGAGGATCAAATAAATAATCTATTATGCCAATCACACAAAACACTCTATAAACACTCCAAAAGATGGTGGAATTTACACTTTTTCCAAAAATACCAAAAAGAGAATATGATCCCGAGGGGTCTGCGTATAAAGATGTTCCCAGCCTATGAATTAAAGAGACAAGAACATATTGATAGATGGGAAACAGCACTTACAACATGCTCACAAACACTAATCCAAATCCTGATTGAAGCAGATCAGGACGAAATAGCTCTATTAGAGGAAAATATACAAACGTATAATGATAATTTAAAAACATTTGAGAATCTAGATAAATTCAACAATCTGTATAAACAATACCAAACCGAACTAGATACTCTTGAAAATGAATTAATACAAAGCAAAAAAGAAAAGTATCAGAGAGATCTTGGTGACTATCACAATAAGAAGGTATATAAATGGCAGAGAAAGTACCACACTCGCCCTCAAAAAATCAACAAACCACAGAATCTGATACAGTTCAATGAAAGTGAGATAGAAATATCAGAATCTGATACCTCAAGTGAAAGTATTAATCCTGAGATAAATATACAACCGAGGACGTATACTAGATCCCAACCACAAATATCAGACAACAGCGATAGAGCTATTCCCTCTACACCTAGAACGTCTTTTTTAGGGCAAGGAACACACAATCAATATACGCCACCCACCAACCAAACAACTCAAGAGTCATGACCAAACAAAAGAAAAACACAAACAGTACCCCCCAGAGAAACAAGGAGAAGACAACCAAGCCCGTTCTCCAAAATCAGAATGGGAACCTAAAAGTGATTAATCTTACACAACATACGTTAAGTAAAGACCATATTTCAAGTCTATCAAAGGGTCTAAGTTTTTGTCCCACAAATACAATTAACAAATTTGAAATGGTCAAAGATGTAAATCTATATACTAGAAAACTATTACTCAAAAAACTGTATGCCAAGAGAGAACTAGGTGACGATTGGACAATAGTTGATCAAACTGCACTGCAAGACCTGCAGGAATTATTGCAAGATAATACACAAGACACCCAAGAGATCTCTACAGATTGGAGACAAAAAATAAAAAACAAATCTAAATATGTTCCTCCAAGTAGTCTGTCACCTCAAATACAGATATTCAATGAAGTAGTCTGTCAAAAAATTGAACAAATACCAGATTTTAAATCCAAGTCTAATTTGACACAAAAAGAACAAAAAGCTTTAAAAGAGATTCAAACATGGCAAGATACCATCATTAAAACATCTGACAAGGGAGGTAATATAGTCCTTTGGGATAAGGATATGTACTTGGAAGAAGCCAATAAACAGTTAGAAAACCAACAATGTTATAAAAAACTGTTCAGTAATCCTACTCAAATGTACTTGGAAAAATACAATAAAATTATTGAAAGAGCATATAAAGATCAACTAATTACTCAAACAGAGAAACTCTTCCTCACACAATTATATCCAACAACAGCTACATTTTATCTTATCCCAAAGATACACAAGGACATACATAAACCCCCAGGACGCCCAATCATCTCTGGAAACAACAGCCTTACAGAGAAACCAAGTCAATATATCGATCAACGGCTCAGAGAATACCTGTACACTTTACCATCATACGTAAAAGATACCATGGAGGTACTACAAAAACTTGAAAATTTAACACTGTCTCCAAAATCAATCCTGGTAACAGCGGATGTAGAATCTCTTTATACTAGCATCAAACACCATTTAGGAGAAAAAGCAATATCTTACTTTCTTTCAACTAATGTAACTGATAATCAGGATCACATCCAGCTGATAAAGCAATTGTTACATTTTGTCCTACATCACAACTACTTTACATTCAAAGATCACTTCTATCTACAGACCCAAGGCACAGCCATGGGCACGGCGTGTGCACCTACATATGCGAATCTATTTTTGGGATGGTGGGAGAATAATACAGTTTTCTCGGACATCAATGACAAATATATGCAACACATCCCACTATGGATTCGCTATATAGACGACATCCTGTTTATCTGGGAGGGACCCATTCAAGAACTCAATCAATTCATGGATATTCTAAATAGCAACAATCTAAATCTGAAACTAACATACGAATACAGCTATCACAAGGTCAATTTCCTTGACCTAGAGATACAAATAAATGTATTAGGAGAGGTTAGTACAACGCTATACAGAAAAGCCACCGCTACAAATACTCTTCTGCATAAAACCAGTGCACATGCCCCCAGTACTTTAAAAGCAATACCAAAAGGTGAATTTACACGACTAAGAAGAAACTGTTCTAACATCACAGTATACAAACAAGAAGCTAAAAAACTTAGTTGCAGATTGGAAGACAGGGGCTACAGCAAACGCTCAATAAAAAGAGCAAACACCCAAGTGACAAAAATGGATCGTAATACCCTCCTAAGACCACATCAGAAAAATATGGACAACAAACCATGTTTAATCACAACCTACAATCCTCAAATGAAGCAAGTGATAAAGATTATAAATGAAAATTGGCATATCCTACTTAATGACCCTCTGCTGGCTAGTCAAATAGGAGACAGAGTATCTATTGGCTACAAAAGACCTAAAAATCTAAAAGACACCTTAGTACAAAGTCACTATATCCATCGACCAAGAAAAGAAAGTCAATCCAAAGGCATGTTCCAATGTGGAACATGCAGTACCTGCTCTAAAGTGTGGAAAATCAAAGAAATACAAGACAAATATGGTAAAAACCATTCACTTTCAGCCCACTATTCCTGCACAACAATAGGAGTAATCTATGTTCTTCAATGCCCATGCCAAATGTTCTATGTAGGTATGACTACTAGACAAATAAGAACTAGAGTCATGGAACACTGTAGGAATATCCGGAACTATAATAAGGACCTAGAAAAGGGAAGAACCATAACAAGTGTGGCTAAACACTTTTTCCTAAGACACAACAGTAATGATCAACTGCTACGATTTGCAGTGCTTCAGAAAGCAAAGCTAGGAATAAGAGGTGGCGACATAGAACAAACTCTTCTAAAATTGGAGTGCAAATGGATACATCTTCTACATAGCGTAAAACCTTACGGGCTGAATGATTTTAATAACTTTAATGTATATTTATAAAGCACTAAATGACAGATGATTAAAAATAAAACAAAGGACAAGCAATTATTAATCACTACAAAACAACAAATAATAGATCAAACATCATATAAAATCCAAATTAATATTAATATTAGCAATTTTCAATTTAAATTACTTTTTGTTTATTTTTTGTCTTTTCAGGCAAGTGAGAAGATAGGAAATAATTAAAAAAGTATCAATTCACAAAATTAAAATAATATAAGTTAATTTAATTTCCGAATATAGATCAAGAATTAATAATTCAAGACATAAGAGAATTCTAAAATCTAAGATATTAAAAATCACAAAACATTTAAAAATCAGGCAGCAGATATTCAAAAGCATCTAAAAATTTATAAACAAAATTAATGTAAATTTCTTAAACTTTTATTAATTTTATCTCTAGTAGACAACTAATAGAAATAAAGTCATCATTAGTGAAAACAAAACATATTATTTAACTCACAAATAAAAGTAACAAGAATAGCACCAACAGGAATTAATATCTGTGCTTACATAAATTATTTATATATATAATATATTATAAGTGAAAACCTGTAAATAAGCACCTAAGAGCACAAGCAAATAATCATAATAAATGTAAGATGTTAATTATCTCACAATTTTTAGTACTCTAGTAATATTATTAACAATATAAACTAACGGTGTAGTCTTTTATTGTTACTTCATTATTTATTTTTCTTTTACTCTCAAATGGGCAAAGCACCAATCACAGAAATAGGAGATTTTCCAAACATCACAGGGAACAGCAAACAGTTTCACAAGCACACACAGTGCAGACACACAGTGACACCTTAAGACAATCAGTAACTCCGATATAGATTCTTCACCTTAGTGACATTTTTGACAGTCACAAAAAAATTATCACATAAAATTTGAGTACAATTTTTGTTTTCAACACAATGTTTTACTTCACATTTTTTCGTTTTTACTTTCACTATTTCACTACTCACATTAATTCACTTATTTAAAGCACTTTGATCCATTCATATTACTCTCGTACGTAAACAAATAATGTTAGGACCGCACAGTAACATTTTCAATCTTATACTGTAGTGAGATCATCCACAAGGAACACAGCCGCAATTTAACACAGTTATAAAACAAATGTAGAAATCTGATTATTCACGAAATCACTCTGTCAACATCTGAATCTGCACATACAGAGCATGATGAATTATGCGCTCGCCAGATGGATATATGTATGTTTCTTTGTTGTTAGACAAGCGATGTGGTCACCGTTATTGAGTGACAGCTTAATAGCCAATGCAATGATAGCTCCAAATCCTGTTTGAAAAAGAAGGCGTGAATAATAAACCAATAAAGATCAGAAGTTTTGCCGCCTCGCGTAATCCCCTCTGAGGAAGCGTATGTGAAACGCCGCGTCAGGGGTTTCCTTATTTTAACTTTGCTCTCCTATATGTCCTAAAAAACTAAGTAGCTATTTAACAAACAGTTGGTGGTCTTTAATAGTAAATAATTTCTAATAAACATAACATATAACTGCAGTAATTCTAAGTGGAGTGTTTTAGACTAGCTATGCACAGAAGTGCCATTTAGTTAAACTTGGACAATGGTGGTGATACGTTAAGACAGCAAGCTAGTATAACTAAAGCAGCAAACGCAAACGCTATTGCATGTAAACTGTTACAATACAGTAACTACTAATAGAAGTGACAAGTTAAGCAACACTTTAAGCGATATTATTTGACCTTCTGTTAACACAGCGATCTGAACGGATATTCCTTAGGTCACCTATTTAAAGTAATACCGCTCATATATAAATTAAATTTTGAACAAGTTCAAAAACTTAGAAATGTACAATATATAAAACAAAGCTACTGTGAAAGCATTATTGGCTCCCTCTGGTTACACATCGCAGCCACAAAGTAGATATATATTACCACTGAAATTATACAAACAAAATTAACCTCTCATTGATACAAAGGCTCAGTGAGAGCAAACAGCAAAATAATAAGCTGAATTAAAAAGCTTGAAGTAGAAAACCGTTTTTTATTATTTACTTATATTACCTTTATATACAAACAGATAAATATCTGTAATTTACAAGTATATAAACAGTAAAATATCGGCAATCCACAATTGTATCAATATAAAGTTTGTATCAATGTCAGCAGCGCTGCGCTTATCCTTATCAGGTGAAACCGGAGCATATAGAGGTGCAAGGAAAACGTGTACATGTTAAACTAACAAAGTAACTTGTTACAATTAAGTGGTATTAGGATACAATCTTGATCAATGGTATATTGTAAGATCCGGTCTTAAGTCTAAGCATTGGTCACTGGAAGTGTAATACTAAGCCAAGTAATAGCGTTAATTAGTTTCTAACTTGTTAAGCAGTAAAAATATGCTGCTCTGAACAAAGTGCACAAACACCATATGAAGCACACACCCAAGTATAAGGAAATAGACACTTTGATAACCACAAAAGGTATATCAACATTGAAAGTCATTAGAAAGCTATCCTTTTTTGAAGACCAATACATTAGAACTGTAGGCAATATACAGGAATACCAAACCTGTTAATATACTTGGTGGAAAAATTTAACTCTCAGACAAGCCAAATATAAGGCTACAAATTGTATCAGAGTAACAATAATAACCAACTAAGTACCCCACATAAACCTATAGCTCGCATATGAATATCAACTGGTAAATTCACAAACCATAAATATTGACGTAATGGAGAAGTGTTTTTAACCCTATGTGAGAACAGCAAAACACAAAAATATTGCTGTCTTTTTTAACTATTACTAATAAAAGGTATATTTTATAATTTAACTTCAATATCACACGTGTGTTACAGTGTACAGAAGCATAACCTTTCTGACATTAGACACAACAGTGTGTCTTATGTCTCTTGAGTAAAATTTTGTATTTCATGCTTAAGCACTGCTCCTTTTGAGTACCCATTTATTAAGACATATCTTTTTTGACAAGGTATCAAAGGAGAAAATAAATTCCTAAAGAAAGAAAGATATATTATATTTTCTGTCTTTGTTCCTAAACCCCTTGATTTAATATAGTTAATATAGCTGGCGGCGGTGTAGGGGAGTCAGATTAGGGGTTAATCTATTTAATATAGGTGGCGGCGGTGTAGGGGGATTAGATTAGGGGGTAATACATTTATTATAGGTGGCGGCGGTATAGGGGGATTTAGATTATAGGCAAAACAGCTGATTTCTTTGTGACAATGCCCCGCCAAAAGCATTTTTAAGGGCTGGTAAAAGAGCTGATTTCTTTGGGGCATGCCCCGCAAAAAGCCCTTTTAAGGGCTGGCAATAGAGCTGTTTACTTTGGGGTAATGCCATGCAAACAGCCCTTTTCAGGGCTATTTGTAGGGTTAGACTTAGGCTTAGTGGTAGGGATAGTTTAGTATTTTAGGGGTTAATTAATTTAATATAGGTGGCGGCGGTGTAGGGGGATTAGATTAGGGGTTAATTCATTTCATATAGCTGGCGGCGGGGTAGGGGGATTAGATTAGGGGTTAATAATTTTAATATAGCTGTCGGCGGGGTAGGAGCTCACATTAGGGGGTAGGTAATATAGCTGGCGGCGGTATAGGGGCTCACATTAGGGGGTAGTAAATGTAGATGGCGGCGGGGTAAGGGAGCGGCGGTTTAGGGGTTAATAACTTTATTAGGTGGCGACGGGGTCCTAATAAAGTTATTAACCCCTAAACCGCAGCCGCTCCTGGACCCCGCCGCAGCGGTTTAGGGTTAATAACTTTATTAGGTGGCGGCGGGGTCCGGGTGCGGCGGTTTAGGGGTTAATGCATTTATTATAAGGAGAGTGAGGGGGGATAGCGGATAGAGGGGTATACGTGTCGGGCTATGTTTGGGAGGCGTGTTAGACAGTACGGGTGATTTCATAACTTAGTCAGGTTTTGTAGGCGCCGGCAGTTTCTAAAGTGCCGTAAGTCACTGGCGACTCCAGAAATTTGTACTTACGCAGATTTCTGGACATCGCTGGTTTATCCAACTTACGGCACTTTAGCATCTGACGGTGCCGTATATTGGATAGCTCGAGTTGCGAGCTGAAACTATGGGTGGTGGGGGTTCCCTCGCTTGCGCCGCAAACTACGATCTATATCGGATCACACCCTAGATGTATATGGTTATTTTATATTGTTTCACCTAGTTTGGGTATATTGCAAACACCAATCACATTTTTAGTCACTTTATCATAGATTAGGATTGTAGATACATTTTGATATCGTACCACATACCTTGGGTATATATAACATAAAATATTTAGATACGCCTACTAGCACATAGATAATACAATACAATTTATAGATTACCTATTTACACCTAGTTACACAAGCACAAGGTATACATCACCTATACCATTACGTATTAGTTTGGATGGCATGTTCCATTCTAATAATATTTTATCACATTAATATTATTATTCACTTTGTCTTACACCAGTAACCTATTGTCACGAGTATATATACATTTGGACGGGTGTAACCTCATATTTGCACACTAGGGGTCAGATATGTAAACAGTAAGGTTTTTCTTATTGATTATATATGCTACATTAGAACAGGTATGTTTCAGAGTAATTGTATATGTAAGGTTTCACACACCACATGGGGGAATCCCATTCACATAACTGAGGTCATCGTACATAGAACAA